>NC_033800.1:83061323-83084755 GCF_001876935.1 Asparagus officinalis
AGAGAGAGAGAGAGAGAGAGAGAGAGGGAGAGAGAGAGAGGGGGGGGAGATGAGAGCCCGACGTCGTCATGAAGGGCGTAGTCGCGGGCAAGAATGGAGCTTGAGAGCTTGAGAGAGAGAGGAGAGAGAGAGAGGAGAGAGAGAGAGAGAGAGAGCTGGTTTGAGGGATTGAGGAGAGAGGATAAGGATAATTTGGGGATATTAGTTTAGCTGGCATGTAATAATTTCTAAAAAGGGCCTGTAGTACAAAGTGTCACACTTCAAGGGGCTAATCCACATGGGGAAACTATGAGAGGCCTCGTCACATGAAGTTTCTGCTTTTGGGGCATGGACACATTTTTCCCATGATTTTTTTATGGACCCAAATTTCAAGACCCTTACAAGGGACAGGAGAGTCGGCATAATCCCAGCTGGCCACTCATGAAAACAAATAGGGTACTTTTGGTTTAAAAAAATCCCTTTTCGATTTTTATTTAAAAGCTCTTTTTAGATATATCACAAACATCCTCTTCCGACCATGATTGAAGATTATAAACCACAAATGGAAGATCAGAGCCACCAAAAGCCTTTTTTTTTAAATACTATATCGTCTTTATAAGTTTCTAAAAAAGTAAATCTCATCATTTGAATTGCTTCTATTATATCGTCTTTATATTCTAGCGTTGCCATTCTTAATGGCGATGACATTGTGGATGAGAGGCGGTGGCGAAACAAAAACTTCTACGTCTATCGAGTTATTGAAGACAATGCTTAATATTGGCAGCTCATCATAGTCGAATGACACATAAGCATATCATGTAATATGTCCCACCGACCTTTTACATTTTTAGGTCCTCATAGCATTACGCTTAATTTATAGCTCAAGGATGTTTAAGATGTATGAGTGGAAACCTCAACTTTGAGAAAAGAGAAATTGTGGCGTGATGCTTATTACACATTTCGGGGGTATGCGAGACATAGTACGGGCTAGAACTAGCATGGTGCGGGCTAGAACTAAGAAGGTACGGGTTAGAACTAACTTGATGGTGTTGTTTTAGACCCGAACTTTTTTTTTTTTTTTTTTGTTAAAAGAAAGAGAAAAAGACTCATAAACTTTCATCAAAACTTTCATGAAGGAGAAAAGAAAAAAAAGGAAATTTCATCTATACTAATATATAAAAAACTTCTTGAGGGTAGTGAAAGCTGGATGAATGGAGGATATTTTCCTCTAGTTATTATAGTTTGAGAGGATGAAAATAGTAATTTCACAGATAGATTTTTTCCACTTCTTTCTTTTTTTTCCCTTATTTCTGTAGATCATAGCATGAGAATAGGATAGGAACTCATATAATAAAAATTGTAGTTTTTTAACAGAAGTTTTATTTCTTTTTCTTTCTTTTCCTTTGATCTTTCTTATTTCTAGAACATTCTAAATCATGACATGAGAATACAGTGAATACTCACACAATAAATCATCAATATTCTCACTTTCCTTTTTCATTTTAATCACGTACCCCAATTGTTGCGCGCAGCGGAAATTTCGGCAACACTTCGGCAACACAACAAGAGAGTCAGGTGGCAATAAGAATTCTTGTTTCTCAAAGGGAACAAGAATCTAAAGCCTAATATCCCATCAAAGTGGGATATCTTGTTTCTCAAAGGGAACAAGAATCTAAAGCCTAATATCCCATCAAAGTGGGATATTAGCTCTTCCTCTCGTCAGCTCTAAGACTGCGCGTCGAGGGAACCTAAAAAGCTATTACAAATCACACAAAAGCGATACAATCAATTTTTACGTGGTTCGGCAAATTGTCTACGTCTACGGGGCAAGGAGGGGGGAGATCTACTAATAGAGGGAGAGATTACAACTAGGGTTTACAATCACTCACAAACTAAACCCTCAAACAAACTCTCAAATCCCTCACATTATCTCTCCACAAAAGGCTGCACAAAAGGACTGCACCAAAAAAAATCTCCTGCTAAAAAATACCCAAAACCTCTGCTGCAATCCCTGCACTTTTCCCTCTGCCTCAGCCGCAAAAGAGAAAACTGCCTTGCACGCCTTTGCTTTTCCCCGCCGCAAAAACAATTCCCCTTGCGTACCCAAAAAACCTAATAAAATATTGTTTATATAGGGAGCAGTTCACGTTCGTGGGCCGGCTTCGTTTACAAATTCACGCGGAAACAAACCGCGTCTCGTGAACGTGGTAGACCCCACCCACGTTCACACCAATTATATTATCCTCGTTAAGAAAACTACTTAATAAAATTGTGTTAAGAATATATTTAATTGCTATATAACACTTTAGGATACATTTTCTCGGTCTATAATAAAATTACATAAATTAAACCATCATCAAACTATTAATGTGCAATATAAGATAATTGTAAAACTATTTCTGATTTAAAAAAATGTATTTAACATTTTCACATGTGCATTTCACGTGCCAATGTGCTAGTAATAATAAGAGATACTTATTTTTCGTAATTGCCAAGATGGACTACACGAAACGGATAGATGAAGAGATTAATGCACCGTTTTTCCAAACAAATTATTTTGATTTCAATTTAAACTTCAAACATTACAGAAAGATCCTTCTATAATAATTGACTTGGTACACATGGAGATGGCCGCAACAGTATTCTCATCTTAGGGCCTGCTTGGTTTAAGTAAAACTTTAACATTTTGCGTGGATTATAAATTTTGGGATCATAAATTGTCTTTTTTGGGTTTTGGGTTCCATAGTTAATGTTTGTTTCAATAATTTTTTTAGAATGTTGAATCCCAAGAATGCAAAAAGCACATAGTTTTTAGAATTTGTCAAATCCTCTCGATTAGAAAGGATTTAGCAAATCCCATAAATGTGTATGCTTACCCCTCTCTTCATACCCTTGTATTTTATTTTCTTGTGGGAGATAACCTCACAGGTAGCTATATTCACCTATTCTTCTCTTTTAGAATCTGTTATCCTATAATTTGGGTTCAAAACAAACAAGATATTGCAAAATGTAGGATTTACTTTCCTATAATATTGAACCAAACGATATATTAGAAATCTCAAAGCATGCATAAAACTGTATGGATTTAAAATTCTCTACGAGATTATAAATCCTAAAATCTTTGGCATTTGAACCCAACAGCCCCTTAGCAAAAGAAACAAAAACAAATTGTGAATTCTTTGTTACTAATCCCGAATGTTTTATTCACTCCTCTTTCCTCACATTTGTCAAATAAAACTTGTGGTTTCTGGCAAATTCTGCTGTCATAGAATCCTTTTCAAATAATAAGCGTATTTTCACAAGCCATCTTTCAGACAAACAGAAGCTTAAATGTCAATTGACTATGATCATCCCCCTCGAGTATTTCCATACCAGAAGAGACAGCAGTGAACATTTGTGTTTATTTCTGCGACCATTTTTTTATTTCCCTTTTTTTTCCAAACTGGTGTCCAATTATACAGGGTAACACTTTCTCATAGGCAAAGCAGAACTTTCAAGAACGATAACAACACATCTACAAGTATTTAAGAGTTTTGTTATTTGTGCTCACTTATTTGCCTCTTTTAACGTTCCAGGGTTTATTTCCAGAGCAAAGATACAAGAGATCTGGTTTGAACCTTCTACACTGCAGCTTCGACTTCATCGGATGCCACTGCTGCTCCATTTGCCTCATCGTCAGCTCGTAACTGAGAAGAGACACCATCAATGGCGGAGTTCAGTTGTGCAATCTTCTCTGTCAGTATCTTGCGGGTTCTCTGTTTTTGTCAATGAGATCGTGTGTGTACAGTTAGCCAATATTGAGCAGCATGAAAATTTGGGGTAAATGATAGAAAATCTCTCACAAGGTTTTAACAGCAACATGTTACCTTCTCTCCTTTAACTTTTAGTCAAATATTCATATTTTTTATATAATTAACAATTTTCAGTATACTAATCATACACATGTTAATATGGGAGTACAGATGAGTGTCATATTCTATTACCATTGTTTTTATTTCCAACTTGACTTTTTAGAAATTCAAATGGAGGAGACAAACTGTCACTTTTGAAGCCTTAAAGTGTATTTATGAGAATCCTGCAAAAGCTAGGGGTAACTTCGGACAATTAACCCTAAAATATATCATGCCCATTTCTGAAAAATAAAGAACTCGTCGAAGTGAACCAACACAAAAAGAGAAGAATAGTTGTTCACTCCTTGAGATTTTTACAAAAATCCATCCCATCTCATAAGATTGTACAGGCAACAAACTTCTTGAATAAAATGTAACAGACATGAAGCTGACAGACATCAAGTTTTCATGCTCTAAATTCAACGGTTTTACATTGAAAATACTATGAGGACATAAATGCTAACAAAGAAATGAGGTTGCCTAGGAAAATCATGTGAAAAGATGATAGAGAACAAGACAAAAATGTGTCATTTACCTATACCATAGGCTAAGGGTGAGAGCTTTAAAGTTTAAACTTAGGATAAAATGAGGGAGAATCATTTAGGTGGTCTAAAGCTGTGCAACTGCAAACAATTACTGTCCTGATTATGAGAAACTAGATCATGGCATATACCAACTTCCAATTGTTTGGGGTCTATATGTATATATAAAGCGTAGGCAAACTTAAAAAAATAATAATGAAAATAAAGCTTAAAAAGAGAAACATACATCAAAGAAGTCAATCATATTTTGTTGACCTGTAAACTAAATTGTAGATTTTTTTTTTCCCCGTGAGTTGTGGAATAAAAGGCCAGTTAAACACTTTTCCGTAAAGGAGTGCCTTAGTGAATAAATGAATCTCTATATGAAAAAGAAAACATGTTTAGACTATTTTTTGAGTATAGTTCTGAGTCCCTAAGTGAATAAATGAATCTCTATATGAAAAAGAAAACATGTTTAGACTATTTTTGAGTATAGTTCCGAGTCGGTGCACTTATTATCCAAAAGGTAAGAATTTTATAAACTCCAACTCTATCATTTTAAGGAATTATGAACCCACAAGTATATGCTAGTTCACAAAAACTTGTACGGCGTTATCTTCACACCATGGGGCATGCTTGTTTCCTCAGGAATATCCTCTTTATCATGGGTCTTATATGGAATTAGCTTTCTTAGGTCTGATCGAAATTTCATACCCCTCTTTTTTGCGGGAACATTTCTCTTCTGTATGACTGCTTCTGGGACACATGGATCCAAGCCAAGACTCCGTGCTTCTAAAAGCCAACCCTTACTCACAACCCTTCCTTGAAAAAGTTGAAAATGGAAAGCGATTGAAGGATGATGGATGGAAAATCCCTCTTTCCATCACTCCCTCCCAAATTCTACAAAACTTAAAGCCCGTCACTACTTTCTTTTCAATAATTTCGAAACTGAAACTTATAAGTTAATTGCATACTGAAGACTTGTTCTTGTCATACTATTTCCTTTCACAAAAGCATGTTGTTGAATGTTATCAAACATAAAAGAAGGTCCAAGTCAGTAACTCTTGCTTCACTTTTAATAGAGGTTACAAAATTATTTGACTTTGCAGTAGAATGGAATCTGAAAAATGAGAGAAAGCAAACTTTGATTATTTTAAATGGTTTAATGACATGGAGACATTACTTCTAAGGGACACGATGAAGAATATTTACTGGTTACCTAGTCAAAGTTTCAATAAGCGGAGATGAACGCATTGTGCTTTTTGATCTTGAATTATAATTCCAAATTTTTAATATATGGATATTATCCAAAAATATAAATTTTAGCAAAGAAATCTTGAAGCCAAAAGAAACTTCTATGTCATATAAAAACCTCAAACTTCTATGTCATATAAAAAACTGAAGTTGCAGCTACATTGTATGTGTGGCCTTTAAATTCACTTGACATTATTCTATCACATAAAACATGATTTGGTTTTGTGTTCAAATGGGCTTGAACTAAGAAATGCTATCCAATCACTTGGATAGATAAATCCAAACAAAAAGAAGATCTGGCTTAAAGCGCGAATAAATAGGGATTCAGGTAAGGGCTACGTTTATCAAATAGGGACAACAAATCCAGTGTACTGATAGATCAACTTTATTATTTAACTCACTGAGTACAGTTCATTGTCCAATTGGGAGAAATTCTGGCATGCTTTTCTCAGAGATTCAGGCTTGTAGCCCTGAATTTTGGACTAGAATGATTCTTTGCCCAGTTTGGGACAAAGCATGAACTTCCAGCCAAGTATCACATTCACATTTCTTTCATGACTGTAAATATTAATTATGGTGAGAAATGTGATACATGCAAGTTAGACTTAGATCTTGAATTATCTTAAGTAGCAGTTATTAGCCACCAACCCCCCCCCCCCCAACCACAAAAAAAGAATTTCTTAATAGATAAGGGAATGCACGCAAGAAAATCTTGAAAAACTTTAGTGCTTCTTTTCACCAACTTCCCATCGCTTATAATACCATATTCTGGAGAAAAATATAATTGTTAAAGGGTGGGGGTGGGGTGGGGGACCTATGCCACTATGTTCAGTTGTGAGTGACAACAGCATGATCCAGTAGTCCAACATTAAAAGGATAAAGAAATATAGCTTCTTCACACTTAAAAGATATTTGACAAAATAAATATAATCCCTGCCATGGTGAAGAGCTTACCTCCAAAGCCTTTTCCTCATCATATATAAATTTTGGCAGCTTCCTCATCAACTCTTTTTTATCAGTCCCTGCCAATGCTCTGCTAATCTGAAATGGAAGTGTTGTTTTCAGAAAAAAGGTGGTAAAATGGTAATTAGTAATTACATAACCACTAATAAACCATCTTTTCAAGTAAATCTCCATCAATAACTGCTCCCAGGTACATTTTCCAATTATGTGGACCTTACTATTTATAACTATGCTCATGTAGAACAGTTGATAACTTACTGATCAGTACCAACAAGGTTCGTGGGTGGAGTGGTAGAAAGATGAAAAAAATCCCACATATAAATGGTCAGCTCATGCTTAGGACACCAAATAAGAACTATCCTATCTTAGTTGAAAACTTGAAATAAAGGCGGACTATAATTCACTGGTTTCTGTCTGGTTCCTGCTTTAGACAAGACATTTTTGTTGATGCAGTAAATTACAGCCAGTTGCCATCAAATGAACTTATGATAACAAGTCATCAATGTTCAAGGGCAAATATAAGTTTTGAAGCAGAATAAACTATGATACTAGTACCTGAGGTGCATAAATACAACCAAGTGCCCCCACTATTATTCCTCCCAGGACAAATCCGCCAATGAAGATATTGGAACTGTTTGGACTTCCACCATCACTGCAAAAGTTCCATAAAGCCAGCAAGGATATCAATTTGTTCATATTCTCAAACATAAGGCAACAAAGCAATATGTATCAAAGCGCAATATAAAACGCAAAAAAAATGAATTAAAGATTTGTAAGGAATAAACAAAGGTAGGGTGAAACAAGTAATGGAACAACAAGACAAAAAGAAAACAATGCAAACTGTGCGCGTACATATAATAAAAGTTGCACCAGGAAAAAAATAATACCTTACCTAATATAATTTTAAACCCCTTGATGAGATCTGCAGTTTTAGAACCACAGTTTGATCTCTAGTGCAATTGAACTAAACAACACAGAACGCAGGTTCAAGTTTGCATAATCTCCAGTTATTTGGAAAGGCATGTCAGCAACTAACAACTATCTAACTAGATCATTTCCCTTACGTAAATCTCAGCTGAGAACACTCCAAACGGTATATATGTTTTATAACGTCGTTCCTATTCTTCTTTGCTTACTGAGCAGAAATCTATTTACTAAACAATAAAAATGTAAATTATAAAAATTACAGTACCTGATGGGTCAATGTTTATTTGGGCTTTTGGGTTTGAGTTTTTACTATTTGGGATTGGCCTATTAATTTTCAAATGAGTTAAGCCTAATAGGCTATTGGGTCAGATTTGAGAGGGGCAAATTGTTTGAATATAGGGGTAAGAATTCAAATTTACAAGGGGTGAAGTGATAAAAAGCAAAACCTCGGGGTGCAGTTGCCCACCCACAGCACCATGTAAATCCGCCCTCATAATATATATTATACTCCCTTTTAAGCTAGGAGTTTGAGAAAACTTTCCTTTGACAATATTGTCATTTATCTATTTAAATATCACATTATCATCCTATCTTAATTAATAGAACCCTTCAATTAGATCTAGAATACATTACGATCTATAATACATTACTGATGATCCTATCCTAAATAATAGAAATATCTTTAATAAATTCTTTAAAATCCAAAGGTTATAAAACATGTTCTCAAAAATCTAAAAATTATACGAAGCACCCTTAAATCAGAAAATTACAAACAACCCAGAGAAATTAATCTTTTTTTAAAAGGCCTCAAAACTTTAAAAATTGCAAACAACCCCTTATATAGCTACAAATTATCATACTCCCTTTTAAACTATCCTTGGATAATATTGTCCTTGATCTTTTTAAATATCACATTCTGATCCCATCCTAATTAATAGAACCCTTTAAATAGATCTATAATACATTACTTGTGATCGTATCCTACATAAAAGAAATATTTTAATAAAATTTTAAAAATCCAAAAGCTATAAACAATGTTCTTAAAATTATAAAAATTATACAAAGCACCCTTAAATAAGAAATTGCAAACAACCCCTCAGAAATCAAGAATTTCAAAAAAGTCCTTAAAACTTCAAAATTTACAAACAACTCCTTATATGGCTACAAATTACAAATTACCATTTGAAAACTCTAAAAATTACAAACATCAAGAACCCCCAAAAAAACCCAAAAGTTACAAAAACACTCTAAAATTCAAAAATTATAAAAGAATCCTGAAAATCTAAAAATTTTGAATAACCTCTTAAACAATATGAAATTATAGGCAGAACCCTAAAATTAAAAAATTATTGACAACCTCCTCATAAAAAATTCCAAAGATTATAAAAAGCACCCTAAAAATATGAAAATTTTGAACAGTCCCCTAAACAACTTGAAACATAATATGTTAAAAATTGAAATATTACAAATGACCCCCTTGAAAAAGCTAAAAATTATTAAAAAACTTGAAAACCCCAAAAATTACAAAAAGACAACTTGTAAATCAGCAATTTTCAAACAGTTCAAATTACAAACCACCACTGAATATTCAAAAATTACAGACATGAAATTATAGGTAGAAATATGAAATTTGAAAACTACTAACAACCTCCTCACTAAATATTCTGAAATTATAAAAATCGCCCTAAAAATCTGAGAATTTTGAACAATCAGCTAAACAACTTGAAATTATAGATAACATTTTAAAAATTTTAAAAAAACAAACAACCCCCTTGAAAAATCTAAAAATTATAAAAAAAACACCTTAAAATCTAGATATTAAAAACAAACACCTTGAAAATAAGAAATATCGAACCGTGCCGTGAACAATTTGTAATTACATATAGCATCACAAAAAATTTAAAAAACACAAATAGACTTTCAAAAATCTTAAGTTGCAAAAAGCACCTTGAAAAAATGAAAATAAAAAAACTCAAAAATCAGAAATTTTTGATCAACGCTTTGAACAATCTAATACTACAAACAACCACTGAATATTCAAAAATTACAAACAACCTCTGAAACGTCTTTAAAAATACAAAAGCATGTTAAAATTTGAAAATTACAAAAACACTCTGAAATATAAAAAAATTTTATTAATTCCCTGCACAATTTGAAATTACAAAGCCCCCCAAAAAGTTTGAAAATCAAGAAAAAACCTATGAAAAAGTTAAAAATTACAAATGACCTTATGAAAAAATGTTAACTTACAAACAACTCCCTAGAAATCAAATATTGCAAACAACCTACTAGAAAAACAAAAATAAAATAAAACAACCACCTTAACATCTAGAAGTATCAAAATAACTTTAAGGTTGAAAATTCGATAATCGAAATTCTAACAATTCCCAAACAATGGATTGGAATCAATTACAAAATTTAAAATTCTGACAATTCCTTGAATCTAACACAAAATCAGTGTAATTTAAAAAAACAAATGGCATTTGAAGAATTCTGAACAAAGGATGACAAATGCTGCAAGATTCCAATGGGAGGTTGTTTTGGGTGAATTATATGTCTACATTCTCTCTTTGAGATCTTAAAATCTTATGGGATTACTTTCATTGCATAAACTATGTATGCACTTTCTTTTTCTTTGGACATTACTTTGTATTTGACCGACAGGATTTTTGCTATAAGGAAATAGTATCTCTCAAAATTTTAAAACTTCCCTAAAGAGGTCAAGGCTTTGATGCCTTATGTTTTTCTTTAGTAGATGTCGCTTTTCTTGAATAATTATGTTGTCATTTAGCTTTAAAAGTGCAATATAGTAGGTTTGTGGGAGGTTAGCTTTTGGTTAGAAGTGTCTTACCCATATTACAAATCATATTAATTTTGTTATTAGTAATTAGTAACATATTAATATATAATTTTTATTATTTCTAAACTAACGTCTTGAATCATATAATTAATCTTCTTTGTTGGTCTCATGTGAATTTTGTCAAGTATGAATTTAATACGGATCTCCCATCGCATTAACCATTATGCATTTGCTATACATCATAAAAGTTCTTGGATATGTCTGTTAGATCAAAGTTTTAAAATTACAAGTTAGAATTTTTTATGTTTGTTAAATTAAAATTCTAAAATTTGTAAGGCATAACTAAATTCAATGCACTATCAAGTTTGATATTAGTCTACAAAGTGTTATCATCATCAAGTAGAGGTTTAAAATCATGATCTTATTTCGTGCAATAAAGAATATGGTAACCATGAACTATTTCACAAACGAGTTATAGTAAAGACACAAATCTGTTCCTCCAAAAAAATAAAGACATATACCCAAATGGAACAATCTAAATATTTAACGACGTGCAACGCATTACATCCCACCTAGTATATATATGTGGGGGGGGGGGGGGCAGGCTTTAGGGCATCTTAGACATATGCCTTGGGGTCTACACAAGAATCCTTTTCTTCCACTCAGCTCTATTAATGACCCTCTCCAAAAGATTAACAAGTATTATATCCTTTTGTATTACCACGTAATTAGTCTACATCCAATCTTCAATTCTCCTTTAATTATGGCCATCTAACCTCCTTAACTTGCATTTTTATTCACCACGTACTAATAGATAATGATCGAATTGAGATAGGATTTTTGCTTAACCAATGCACAAGAGGAGGCCAATATGTCTTGAGTTTTAGTGAGATTATCGTGGTTTCAGTGCCTTTCAGCCTAAACCAGCAAATGAAATGAGTGAGACGCTACTGATTTAACACTTTTTCATATATTAGAGGAGGTTTTTTTGGGGGTGGGTCGTTTGGGGTAGGTGATAAAGAAACTTGAGTCGCAACTAAAACTAGGTAAGAGATTTCAATGTAGATAGCTCCATCCATATTCGTTCAACTACACCCAAATTTCAAATGTAAATGCTAAGTTGGACGTTGTCACAACATCAAAAGGTAGCTGCAACAACAACAAAAGGGTACAAGTAGAGGAGTTGCGGCTGCGTACAAAGTAAAGAGCATTCCAACAACAGGAGTTGGAACTACATGACGTGGTAAACGCATTGTGTTACAACTTCTTCTAAAGAAACACACCCTAAGTGGTCTTTACCGGCGGGTGCATGACCATCTTTTTTCGGCCTTGCCACATCACAAAACTCCATATCTTTTTTCTCTGCAATGTCAAATGCATTTCCTTTCAAGGTAAAATCTTTATGCGTATTCTAAAATGGTTGTCTTCACTCTAACCACACGAAAATGGCATCTCAATCGACAATCCAACAATGGCACCGTTCAAAGAAAACGAGTATTACTACTAAAGATGCAGAAAGAGGTAATTTAAAGTACCTAACGCTAGCTCGCACGGAAAATCCTCTCTTCCAGTTCTTACTGCCTTCTAATCTTCTTCCCCGAACAGGAACAATCATCGATAAGTTCCTCGATCCCATGCTTACAAGAGAATGCCGCCTCAATGGCTTCAAGGAACAACCTTGCCAAATCAGAGAAATTACAACGATATAAGGTCCAATTTACGCAAAGAAAATCCCAAAAACGAAATAATACGACCTAAATTTAGCGGAAAGTACCGGAAACGGATCGGAGGTGGAGATCGGAGGCGGAGATTGGGGATTTAGATAGAACCACCGCCATGATGATGATAATTTGGTTCTAATTTGACGTTAATTTGGGATATTTTCGAGGAAAAAGGGGGATTTAATTAAATTAAAAGTGGGAATTTGAGAGGAGGAGGAGGTGGGGAAACGGGGGGATTTGTAGTTTTCGAGAGACCAAGGGAACAGGGCGCTCGTCTTTGATAGTATCGGAGCGAGCTTCTTTACTCACTAGCCGATGATTGAAATTGGACTACTTAATGGCTTCTTTAATTGCATTTTAACACACAAGTAAAAACTTTGCACTTAAGTACCCTAACTTGTACTTTTTTTACGCACTCACATATCCTATTAAGGCTCTGTTTGGATACTATGTTGTTTTACTTGTTTTCATTGTGTTTTTGCCAAAACCAAAACATCATGCGTTTGGAAATCATTGTGTTGTTTAAACTAATTCATCATCAAACCGAAAACACAACACTTATTTCAAAACACATTTTAGGTGTTTTAAGTTTGGTGTTTTGGTTTTGAGTTTGAGAATGTGTTAATATAATATCTAACATAATATATTAAATATAATTAATATAGAGTTATTATCAACATGCTTATTATATTATACTATACTATACTATATTATAGTTAATTTAATATATTAGTAATATTTATTAATAATATAATATAATAATAAAATACTTTTATATATATAATGTAATAACATATTAATACAAATGTTAATATGTTAATATGTTTTATATAATAAATAAATATAATAAATATAATATAACTAATAAAATAATAAAAAGTTATTGATAATAAATAATAATATAATATATACTATACAATAGCAATATTGTCATATATTATTTTAACTTTTTAATAAACAAATCTGTTAAGCAAATTAATAATTTATAAATATTATATAATCAGTAACATATTTAAATTATAACATATATAAATATAATATATTATAATACATATTATATTTAGTAATGTAATATTAATTATATAAATATTATATTAATTATGTAATAAATAATATAATTATTTATAAAATAAAATTAATTTTTATAATAAATTATATTTATTACTAACAAATGTTAATGTGAAAACAAATATATTATAATATATAATATGTATTTTATATCTTATTACATATATATTATTAAAGTACTATTATAACTGCTAAATAATATTATTACTATAATATTAAAATATTTAATATATTAATCTATTAATAAAATAATATTAACATTATTAATAATTATTATTTTATGAATAATTAGTATTAATATTATATTATATTTAATAATAGTATAATATTATACTATAATAAAATAAAGTATTATAAAAATATTAGTATAATACAACAATAACAAATTGATATACCAAAATAATTAAATATATAATTATTTGAAAATAATATGTAATAATTATAATATAATATAACTCATTAAAGTATAATATAATATTATTATTACATTATATAATATTATATTGCATTACATTTAAAACTTATAATACTATAATAATATAAACTAAATATTATAATATTTTATTTATAATATATTTTATTATAATTAATATATAATATATTAATAATATGTTTAATACTAATGTTATAATAAGTCAAATTAGTGTTGATCAAAAATACTTAACATGGTGTTTTGAAAATATTTTAAGAGAAAAACACAACATCATGGTGTTTTTTACAAAAACACAACAAGAAAAACACCATGCTATCCAAACGAATGACCGAATTTTGTGAAAGCTACATGCAAAATACGAAGCAGAAGAATGTAAATACGAAAATACTAAGCACGTAGAGAGCATGAAATCCACACCATGATCATCCTAATTAAATCTAACATGATTCCTATATAAAAGAGAGTATCCAAGAGTTACAAAAGCTTACTTTTCAAGCGTGATTCGATGGTAGATCGAACACCCCTTAGCTTGTTCTCCTTATTATAGTTAACCTCCTTGTAGTTGATAGGATAGTAAGAGGTAGAGCTCTCTTCTTTTCTTATGCAAAACATTTATGAAATACACATTTTAACTATACCATGATTAATTAGTCATAGGATGAGCCATTAGGTGGTATGGTTTGGGAACATAGTTTTAAGCACATAGGTTTTGACATTTGATGACTCATGGCATGACTCATAGGATGAGTCATTGATATGTTAACTATTTCTCACGACTCATGGCATGACTCATAAGATAACTCATTGTTTTGGACGACTCATGGCATGACTCATAGGATGGATCATTGATATGTTGACATCTCTTTCTCTATATATATGAGCTCTCTCTCCCTTCTTTGATGGTTAATGAAAAAAATGGCTAATTTTAAAGTTTTAAATTTCACACTTAAAATTTCTTAGTTATTCAAACATGAGAATTTCTATTAGAAAATTTTCATGTGATAGTCATATGCTAAATTTGAAATTTTTAACTCATAATTTTTTATAAAATTTAAAATTAAGTATATTGTTATTTTATTTTAAATCTATCTAATTTTTTTTGGAATAGGATTTTGGTACGTTTAATAATAAATTGGACAAATATTAAGAGTTGAAATATTATCAAATTGGTAGCGATGAGAATTTCTGGGAGCACGCATATATCCTAAAGTTAATCATATCATATCATACATATACTCCTTATAAAAGTGTGAATTTGAGGGAAACTTTTTATAGTCAATATTATCCTTAACCCTTTTGTATATTACATTCTAATCTTATCCTAATTAATAATTTATATTCAACTATTTTAAAATTAAAATCATTAACCAAAATTTGATATGAAAAGAGAGAACTAATTCTCTGTCCTATTAGAAAATGACATGCGTCTGACTAATTCTAAGCGGTTCTATTTTTCTAAGAATTCTCATTAAACTAAAACTATGAATATCCAAAGTAAAATTCCAACAATCAAATATTTGTTAATCCTAGACAAACTGTACTATTTATAATGAAAAAATACAAAAATGTAATGTGTCCTTCCTTTAAAAAGTAAATTTTAATAAAACTTACATAACTTTAAATTGGGCACCAAACTCCCAAAATGTTTGATATTCTACTAAATCATCAGTGAGTTTGATAATATCAGGAAAACACTCAAAACATTTTGATTTTTTGCACCTAATTTTCATAATGGCGTTTACCTAAAATTTTACATCGACTAAAATTAACCATCATGGAGATTATATGTAAAACCCCGAAAATTCTATAATAAAAATATGTGAATTATTAATAGTGAATAATTCTCTTATGATTTATAATCATGTAAATATATCAGATGTATATATTTATCAGTGTTTGGGAACCCAACAGGTGTTTATATATGAGAGACATCGAGTGATATGTGTCCAGCAGGTGAAATGCCTACAGAAGGCAGTTTGTTTTCCAGTTTGATTTCTTTTACGGTTTTTATTTTGGTCTTATTGGGTTTCGGGTCGGGTTAGGGCTTTGGTATATATTCTAAACCTACCCAGGAGAGCCTCTCCCTTCATCTCAACGTAAAACCCTAGCCCCTTTTTCTCTCCCCTCTCAGAACCCTAGCCGCCTCTGGTGATCTTTGAGGAGTTTGGAGGAGTTCCAGGGGATTTCAGCAGATTGGATCTCAGGAGAATCATCTCCAGAACGTTCGTCAACACCCAAGGTGAGTATCATCTCACCCAATCCCTCACCCCTGTTTTCCATGATCTTTATTTTGGATTTTTGAGTTTTGGATGAGCCAAAATAGTATTTTTGTTAAGAAACGACTTCTCTATGGTATAATAATATGAATCAGATGTTTTAGTTTATAAAAACTCACCCAATACTTGTTTGATGACGATCTAGATCTAAAATTTTGCCTAAACAAGAACTAAATCATTTTTACTGTCATTTAAACGATTTGGAAATTGTTTCTCATGTTTTTATAATATTGGAAGTATAGATTTCAAGCCTGAGATTTGTTGTTTATGTTCAGTATGATTTTAAAACCTTAGAACTCTTGTTATCGTAGAGATTTGCAAATTTTCATTTCAGGTTTCGAGCTGACAGAAACCCAGATTTGGGTTTCTGTCCGCTCGGCGGTCGACCGACGCGGTCGACCGCTGAGCTCGTTTTGAGGTTTCGGTCGACCGCGACGTTATTTCGGTCGACCGCCCGTTATTTCGGTCGACCGCGTCGACCGCCGATTATTTCGGTCGACCGCGACATTATTTCGGTCGACCGCTTCGTCATTTCGGTCGACCGCCGATTATTTCGGTCGACCGCGACATTATTTCGGTCGACCGCCAGGTTAGTATCAGAGATCGGTCGACCGACTCGGTCGACCGACGCACTGTCTGTGACATTTTCCCTGTTCTGTGTATTTTTGAGTGTTCTGTTCAGGTTTGGGAGTTTGACTGGACTATCTGACATTGGTATTTAGTCTTGCTATGTACCCAGGCACAATAGATGACCTGAGAGCAATAATTTTGGATATATACACTGATATGATTATGAATTGACATAAGTAGTTTTCACTATATACCACATTGATATTTTTTACAGTTTCTAAGTCCTCGTGTTGGACTATGATTTATAGAAGTCCTTGAGATTTGGACTGTGAGTTATGAAAGTCCTCGTGTTGGACTGTGATTTATAGAAGTCCTTGAGATTGGACTGTGAGTTATGAAAGTCCTCGTGTTGGACTGTGATTTATAGAAGTCCTTGAGATTGGACTGTGAGTTATGAAAGTCCTCGTGTTGGACTGTGATTTATAGAAGTCCTTGAGATTGGACTGTGAGTTATGAAAGTCCTCGTGTTGGACTGTGATTTATAGAAGTTCTCATGTTGGACTGTGATTTATGAAAGTCCTCGTGTTGGACTGTGATTTATAGAAGTCCTCGTGTTGGACTGTGATTTATAGAAGTCCTCGTGTTGGACTATTTGACACCTATTTCATGAGTTTGGAAACTACGACATGATGTTGATAAGGCACTTATGTAAATAATAACATGTCTTCCATGTTAGCTTTGGTATGCCACTATATAATGTTCTGAGATTTGCTGTATTTCTTTTATTATTGTTTCTGTACTAGAACCTCGGGTTTGGTGTTTAGAGATTTACAATTTGAGATACAAGGTATATACATGAGGGTTTCCTTGTTTGGATTATTTCGCTCGACGTACCTATGCTCGTGTTGTAAATTTCTAAATACTAAAACCCTCTTTAGTAAGATAAATGATTTTAGTCTTTCTAGCTATGTATTATTTTTCTTTGGGCTCCACTGTAGTGAGGTTAGACATTTGAGAGTCTTGTTCTAGAAGTTGTAAAGGCTGTATGCCTTATTTCTTATCGTCAGACAGTTGTATTTGAGACTTGTTGAGTATTTCAGTTTATCTACTCAGATCTGGATTATGTATTTCTGTATTGTTGGATGATGAGATATTTATGTGACTATTATCATTTCGTCAGTCTTCCTTGTATTATCTTTTACCTGTTTTGTACCTACACCAGTTGTTGATTCTACTAGATGGATGTTAATTGTGATGGTGAAACATGTTATTGCACGGTGTGGTGCATAGCAGGTTTGACATTCTTGGTTTCACCTTGGACTGCAGCCTTGTGTGAACCCAGGGGCGTCACATTATATACTCGTCAAATCATTCTTATTTACAAGGTAATCCATAAATTTACAAAAAAAACCTTAAAATGAAAACTTATAAATAGTTGTCTAAAAACCTAAAATTATAAATAACACGTAGAATAATTTGAAAGGTATAAACAACACACTTTAAATTCCTAAAAATTATAAAAAAAATCCACATAAATATTGAGATATTACAAACAAACCCTTAAAAAATGTAGCCTCCTAAAAATTTTGAAATTGAAAAGAAAACAATTGAGAATCTAAAATTAAAGTAAAATACTATTAAATTTTGAAAGTTAAACATATTGTAACCATTCACAATTAAAAAAATTATAAAAATATCATGTCTCCCTCGTTTAGAAATTAAACTTCAATAAAACTCCCATAACTCTAAATTGAACACTAAACTTTCAAAATGTTTGATATTCTTACTAAATCATCAGTAAGTTTGATAATTTTAGAAAACATCCAAAACGCTTTTATTTTTTTGCACCTAACCTCCATAAATGGCTTTATCCAAAATTTACATCGACTAAATTTAACCCTCAATAACAGTATATACTCGTCAAATCATTCTTATTTCAAGGTAAAACATAGATTTACAAACAGCCTTAGAACTATAAAGAATTACAAATAGCTATCTAAAAATTTAAAATTACAAATAATACGTAGAATAATTTAAAGGGTACAAAAACCCACTTTAAATTCCCAAAAATTATAGAAAACTTGCTGAAAATTTGGGATATTGCAAACAAATCATTGAAAAAAAACTTATAGCCCCCTAAAATTTTTGAAATTGAAAAAATAAAAATCTAAAAATTAAAGAAAAAGACTATTACAATTTGAAAATTATAAATGACCAACCAAAAATTCATAAATTACAAACAACTGCAAAAGAATTTAAAAAGTAAAAACAACCACCTTTAAATTTTGAAAATTACAAAAAAACCCTAAAATTTAAAAAATCAAACAAACACAATAAAAATATGGATTTTCAAAAAACTAAATAAAAACTAAAAAGTGATAAATAGAATCTGTTGATGTCAGTTATCAAACAACGAAATTTAGCATGAATTTTTTAGTGTGTTAGGTTCCTCAATCTTCTTTCATGGTTGATTATGGAGCAAAGGATTTAGCCCTGCATACAAATAACATGTGAAAGGATCAGAGTTGGGATCTCCGGTGGTTCTTCCAACGGTCAAGTCAGTAAAGAGCTTAAATGGAGAAGAAAAACATGATTATAGTGTGTTTATTTGCAAAGATTTGCTTACCTTTATACGACAGATAGTGCGCTTATTTATAGCAGATTCACGAGAGTGGTTTTATAATTGTGGACGAGTTGAAGTAGTCAATTTAGTCAGGAGATATTGTACAGGTGTCGGCTACAAATGGTATGATTACCCTATAATTAATGTGTTGGTGGCAAGGAAAGCATTGTGCTGACAGGGTCCAATGAGTCATTAAGACTTTTGGGGCTAGAATAATAATAATACAACCATGCATTTTATGTGATGGTGATCGACCGTCAGTGGGGAATTTGAGGACAAACCGTCTCTCATTTCGACCTTGCGAGAGGGTCGATAAATGATGCTTTTTTTACTTAGCCATCTTGGACTAGGAAGATCTCGACCCGATCCTATAGAATGAAGAAACATAGAGTCAATTGTAATACCCCAACCCTTGAGAGGGTGATGTAATTAGTATTGATAGATTTGATCGAAACACTCATACCACCAAGATGCATCTTCTTTTCGGAAACCCAACTCTTAGAAACTCCAAAGTTAAGCGTGCTTGGCCTCGAGAAATTCTAGGATGGGTGACCCCTGGGAAGTTTTCTAGGGAGTGCGTGAGTGAGGACAAAAACGTGTTGAAAAGACATATGGTGGTTTGTGAGACCAGTCCATCAGATCTAATAGCGTACCGACTCCGGGATTCCGTGGCGGAGCGTTACATCAATCCTAACAGCAGGATTCGAGTAAGGATGCCTTCTGACTCAGCCCCTCTTGGGAAGGGTCGAGTGTTGATGTCACTCAAGTCGTCTTGCATAAGATGAGGCCGGTCTGGTGTTTAGTTAATACAAGATATATGTTGACTCTTGGTGGAGAATTAACACTTAGCCATTTCTGATACAACATTGACCCCTTTCACTCGAACTTGGGTAACCAAGTATAAGTGAAATTGAACAGTCACCTGTTAGGGTTCCAAGGTGCATTTATTAGGTGTTTCTGATGGACCGTTGTTGACATGATGTTTTGACATCAGGTAAAATCATGCATCAACATTGTCATGTTTTATGAGCATAGATTGCATGACGGTTGGAGAGTGGTGCTTCAATTATTGAGCGGTTGCCTTGAATTTTAGAGTCAATCCTAGAAGTCCATCAGTAACTGAGTCGACTGTTATGATCTCGTCATGTGTCCGCCTCTATGCTTATATATCCTTGCTCTTCCAAAGGGTTAACTTTACTTATTTTCAAAACCCTAGAACTCTCTTCATTGAGTCATTTTCAAACATCTTCTCCATTCTTCGGCGATTTTCTCAAGAATATCCTCTTCTGCTATCTCCATGTCCCTCGTAATGAGGCTAGGATTAGTTTGTTGTAGAAATTCCACTCTAAATGCACTCAATGGAGCTGGAGACCTATCATGACCGCTTTGACATCCCCCAAGCGTTTATGTTATTAGTGTCGGAGAGGAATCAAGCGGTGTACAACCATGGTGGCATTGTCACTCTAGTGTATAGCAGGGACTTGGAGTATAACCTTCGGCTCCCACTTTATCTATTTCTTTGTCGTACATTCGAGGCTCTAGGGGTCTCACAATCTCAGATCAAGCCAAACTCCATAGCCACACTGTGATGCTGGTGTAGTTTGTAATGATCCGCCACTAAGTGGGAGTCAAACCGACTCTCTAGATTCCCAGCCAGCTTCTCAGCGTCAAGGTCGGGGAGAACGACGGCCACTACTATTTCCAAAACTTGGGTGGCTTCAAAATCATCTCAAACCCTCCTAAGTCAAATAGGGGCTAGAAAGAGAGGTTCATCTGGGTTTTTAGGGTAGACCCGATTCTAGCTTGCTCGGCTTGGCCCAAGATCAAGAAGGATGTCTAAGGTTAGGCTTGCTCTCGAATGAGGAGAAGCGAGGGCTCAAAAAGATTCGGGCTTACACAGTGTCCCACCGGATTGATAATGTGTTTCACCCTTCAGTCTTATGAGTAGTCAGCATCTCTATAACCTCACTAACCAAAGGAGACAAGGCCAGAGCAGCGGTATTAGCATTGCTCTAGCAGAGCCTAAGGCAGCTTAGGTGGGGGGGCAATCAGGCCCTAAAAATGCCTCCTATGGTCTAGTTTGTCCCCAGAAAAAGTCGAGGAGGTCACTGTGAACACTACTGAGATTGTGGCTCGGTTGGCTGGGCTGAGTTACTCTACCACCAAGGCTAAAGGTCTAAGAAGAAGAGGAGGTAGCTAAGGAAAGTGGTCAGCCGAGACCCCTCTAGAAGTGTTGAACCAACGAAGAACAAGGAGGAGACGCAGTAGAGGAAGCTACCCCTTCTCCTGCCCAAGAAGCTATGGAGGCGAAGTCTTTGTCGCTTCCCTCACAGAGGCCCCTTGGGTTGAGTCATCAGGGTTGCTATGGTCGATGAGGAGTCCTACGTACAAGCTAAGGGGGTGAAATGTAGCAAATAAGCCCGTGGGGGTCCAGGCTCGGACTGAGGAGGAGACGACCCCTGCTCTACTTGTTCAGTCAGCCCAACGATAGGGCAAGGAATTGGCTACTGAAGAGCTAAAAGTAAAGGAGGCACCCCCACTTAAGTATCTGAATGGCCATCCCCCTTACATCGACGAGCTCGAGACAAACATGTAGGGGTAGTTGAAGATGATGTTGATGGTGTCATCCCGGGTCGGCTCTCGATATGACAAGGAGCCACCTAAGGAGCATCGGTTCATCCCTAAGCAATATCTCAACATAAGGGGGTTGGTTTTGGAGTCCAGGATAGTTCAGGTTAAGGTTCTAGACCAATTCTACCTACCCCGAGATGATGAGATACTCTTGATCATGTCGAACTACAAACTTCACTAGGCCCTCAAAAGACTACTTGCTGTGAGGGGCTCTGGTCGAGTAGGAGCTATTTGCTCGATTCAAGCATGCACAAGGCCTCCACTCTAAGCTCTAGGAAAAGTTGAAGGCTAAGAGGATGGCTCGGGAGGTGGCCGAAAAGCCGAAAAGAGTGTGGCTACCAAGGAGGATGACCTGGTGGCCTAGAGGAGGAGCAAGGGCAAATGACACAGGGAGTTGGAGATGACATGGTTAAGAGCCTGAGGGGGTCAATTAGCAAAAAGCCATCCCAAATCAGCAAGTTTTAGGAAGACCTCCGCCATCTCGAGCACAAACTTCGTTAGCGGGACGACATGATAAGGTACCTGAAAGAGGAGGTCGAGGTCAAGAGGCGGGAGAGCGTTGATGCTTTTGAACAGTCTTGGCTAGCTCATCATAACACTAAGGCCCTGTAGGACTAGTTGAATGAGGAGGAAGCTTCACATGAAATGTTAAGGAAGGAGATGACCTGAGTAGCACTGGAAGCTAAGAGACAAGGAGAGGCATCCCTCGCTGAGATACAAGTGCTACGAAGTCACCTCAACCACTTAGACTCTGAGGCCTACTGGGTTGAGGTCATTAAAAATTATCACAATGGAACTCTTGGGAAGGTGGAGGTGGCACTAGCCTACAAGGCCAGCTTTGACTACCTTCAGATATAACTTTTGGTCAAGCTAAAGATCGACCTTAACCAATTCCACTATCCCTCCCGAGTCGCAATTGCCTTGATGCTCTGCAGAAGATAAAGATGAGGGGTGAGGGGCATCTCCTGGATTTCGATAAGAGAGGCGAGGAGGGTGAGGAGTCAGCCCAAGAAATGGGTGAGCGCTCGACCCAAGATAGTTGGGCTAGTTGTCTTGAAGAGGAGGAAGATGAAGAGGTCGGGTCCGAGCCTTGATCCCCCTCTCTGCTAACTTCTACTGCTGCTTTCCCTCCGCATACAACTTTTGCTTTTGGTCCCAATGTTGTTCTAGCTTCAAGTCCTACACCTACTCTGAGTTTGGTCCCTTGAGAGCTCATTTATCTTTTTATCCTTTTCTCTTTTCTTATAACATCTTTGTGATGTAAATATCTCTTGCATTATAAATATTTTGACATATGATTAAAAATGCTTTTGTCAATTCGATCTATTACCTTTTTTATTATGCATATGTATTTTTCTATAGTTTATCTCATTTTATTCCAAAAAGGATACTAAGGTCTTACGAGTTGTAGTCAACCTAGTCGATGACGTGCCTTGATTTTATTCGAAAATGATATTAAGGTCTTACGAGTTGTAGTCGACCGAGTTAATGACGTGCCTTAGTTTTACTTTGAAAGGATGCCAAGGTCTTATGAGTTATAGTCGATCGAGTTGATGACATATCCTGGTTTTATTCCGAAAGGATACTAAGGTCTTACAAGTATTACAAAAACATAGCACAATAAGATATTGAAAAGTATTTATATTGTACAAGAACATTACAGTTACATTTATTAGAAATATTTTTTGAGATGTTCTATATTCCAAGAGTGTTGTAAGATTCTTCTATCAAGACTTTGGAGTCGGTAAGTGTTGGGATAAACTTCTTCAATGATCG
>NC_033800.1:83084765-83113537 GCF_001876935.1 Asparagus officinalis
TGGTGACTAATTTGCTACGCTTGATGTCTCTATCAAAAGCCTTTCAGAGGATGAGATCACCAATGCTAAATCTTCAAGGTCGGACCTTATTGTTGTAGTGTCTAGTGATGTGATGTTGGTTGATGACCTGTGATTTAAGTGAGTTTTCTCGAACTTCATCAATAAGGTCGAGTCTGACTCGTAGTCCAGTTGAGTTTGTCTCTTCGTCGAAATCCTGTAGTCAGATGATTGACATATTGACTTCTACTGGGATGGCTGCTTCGGCTCCATATATTAGCTTGAATGGGTTTCCCATGTGAAATATTTATGGGTGGTTCGATATGATCACAGGATCCTAGGCAACTCTTTAACCCAATTTCTAACTGCATTATCTACCTTTTTCTTTAGAGCTTGGAGTATGCATTTGTTCACGGCTTCTGTGAGCAAATTGTATTTTGGTTGTGCAACTAAAGTGAATTTGAGATGAATCTTCCATTCTTTACAGAAACTACAGAAGCATTTGCTATCAAATTGAGTGCTATTGTCTGTGACGAAAGAAGTAGGGATCCTAAATCTATAGATGATTGACTTCTGCACAAAATTGGTGCTGTTAGTTTCGCTGATTTTTTGTTAAAGTCTCAGGTTTTATCCATTTTGTAAAATAGTCAATAACAACAATCAAAAAATTTCATTGCCCTGAAGCTATTGGGAGAGGTCCCAATAAATCCAATTCCTGTTGAGCAAAAGAAATCATGCTTATGAGGGGAATGAGTTTAGTTGTTGAAGATTGTGGTATGCTTGAGAAAAACTGGCAGGTCTTGCATTAAGAGATGAGTCTCTTGGACTTGACTAGGATGGTGTGCCAATAGTAGCCTTACCGAATCGCCTTCTGGGCTAGAGTTCTGGCTCTAAGGTGATTTTCGCAAGTTTCCTCATGAATCCCTTTTATAACATAACGGACATCTGCCGGCTAGATGTATCGGAGATAGGACCCCACATTACTACTAAAGTATAAGATTTGATAAAACTGGTTATCAATCATAATAAATCTTTGAGCATTTCTTGGTAGAATCCTTGCTTCAATAGCATTCTCTAGTGTTTGGTGGAAAATTTGTAGTAAAAAGAAATGAAGAAAAATTGATCTGTATTCCTTTAATCTCAATTACAATTGGATTTTCTAATTACAAAAGAGAGGAGAATTGATCTGGATTCTCCCCTTTGTTTAATTCTGGGTTCTTCACGATGGCGATGAGATGCCTCCCTCGAATGCTCGCGTCGAGTTTGCTTCTCGTTAACGATCTGACGTCTTATTTCACTGGAATGTGGTCTTCTCCTCACGATTTGACGTTGTGGAGAACTCTGAACGGTTTGAAACTCTATAAAAGAGTTGATTTAACCAAAATCGGTCTATAAGCCAAGGATGAAGAAAGCTCCTGTTGTCGATCTCCAAAGCTCTAGCAATTCCCC
This sequence comes from Asparagus officinalis, assembly GCF_001876935.1. Classification (NCBI taxonomy): domain Eukaryota; kingdom Viridiplantae; phylum Streptophyta; class Magnoliopsida; order Asparagales; family Asparagaceae; genus Asparagus; species Asparagus officinalis. The sequence goes on from NC_033800.1 coordinate 83,086,212, forward strand.
CCAAAGATCTCTTCTTTGCTGCCAAAAAGAAGGATGAAAGATCCAGCCCCCAAGATCTAGCCCCCGAACTAAGCTGATTTCTTAGTTATTTATAAGAGATTAATGGGTGTAATTACCCCCTTAATTCGCTCCTCAGTGGGGCTAATGGGATGTAACTGCCCCTTAAATCACTCCTGAGTAGAGTTGTGATCCCCTCAGATCGTGAAAAACGATTTTGAAACCGTTCAGCTCATGTTTGAACGAGTCAAACGCAAAATCTGTGTTCTGGTGTGAATTCTGCGTTCAAACGCAGTGTCTGGAAGCTTGAACGCAGTGTCTGAAAGCTCGGACGCAGCGTCTGGGAGCTTATTTGCAGCAATTGGAAGCTGTGTTTACAGCGATTTGGAAGCTGCGTTTAGCAGCGGATGGAAGCTGCATTGGCAGCTTTCGGAGGCTGCGTTTGCGGCCGAACATGAGCTGCGTTGGCAGTGGATGGAAGCTGTGTTAGTAGCTTTTGGAGCTGAATGTGAGGTGCGTTTGCACTGCATCAGCGGCTGTGAATGCGGTGCGTCTTGATGCTGGTACGTAGGGAGGACTTTCGCATCTTGATTTGAAGAGACCGTCAATTTGTAGTCTCTTTCTGTCAAAGCGTTGCAAAGATCGTTATTTTGTAATCTTTGCTTTAGCTCTTTGATATGTAAGAGTCGTCAGATTGTAACTCCCGATGTTGATTGTGAAGGTTGTTGATTAGAGCTTTCATTAGTTGTTGTGAAGGTCGTCAGATTATAACCTTCATCGATCTACGTGAAAATCTTTAAATTGTAGCCTTCTAGAAGTTATCAGATTGTAACTTCCATCATCGGTGTTTGATGGGGAATCAGCTATCTATTGTGATTTTTAGACAGCCTACAGAACCCCCTCCAAAGTTTTCAAAAGTTCATGGTTAACTGGGATGAATTTTTGAAATACTTTGGATCTCAACTCTGATCTTGGAGCTTTTGATTCCTTGTCATAAGGAATTGTTCTTTGCACCCGCTTCAAAGGCATCTTGGTTGAAGGGATTTTCCACGCATGACCTATGTGATGATGAGCTTCAAATAGAAACTGTAGCAACAGTACAAGCTACTCATGAGCAGAAGCTATCAAACGTCACGTCACAGCTCACCTCCATTCAGCTAATGGGCCCGCAAACATTCATAGGATTTTTGGCAAACCCTCAGCCATCAACGGATTTGATAAGCCTTTACCGATTACCGTTTGAGTCGGGTTAGCACATGGATTGTCTAAGTCCGTTCCACATGTAACGTTGTGCTAAGAGAATGAACCCTCTTAGACTTGATGCTATGATTTTGAATACGTAGACTTTGTCGTTATTTCTTCCTGTGTTACTTGAAATACTGAAAGAAAGTTGGAAGCGTCAGAGGTGTAATATTAACTTGGCATGAATTTTCACTTAGAGTAAAATTCAGAAATTTTCTTTATTATCACTAGGATAATTCCAGAAAATATTTAATCTGCTGGGGATTTTATAATGATAACTTGCTATTCTTGTTGAAAAAGGATTAACAAGTTTATTAGGGGGTTTGACTGTTAGAGGTGTGATGTTAACCTAACAATATTTTTATGGACCTATCGCTCCGTTGACGAGAGTCGATAAGGGGAAAGTGTTACGATCGGAGCAACTTTGAGGACCTATCGCCCTGTTGACGAGAGTCGATAAGTGGAAAGTGTTACGATCAAAGCAACTTTGAGGACCAATCGCTCTATTGACGAGAGTCGATAAGTTGATTTTGTCAGAGGTGTTTGATATTAACGTGACAAGAGAATGTTGCGATCGGAGCAACTTTATGGACTTATCATCCTATTGAAAAGGATTGATAAGTGGATTGTCAGAGGTTTGGTATTAACATGACGGGAATTTGTTGCGATCGGAGTAACTTTGAGGACTTATCATCCTATTGAAGATGATTGATAAGTTGATTGTGTCAGAGGTGTGATATTAACATGACAGAAATTTATGTTGCGATGAGAGCAGCTTTGTGGACTTATCATCCTATTGAAGAGGATTGATAAGTTAATTTTGTCAGAGGTGTGATATTAACATGATAGAAATTTATGTTGCGATGAGAGCAACTTTGTGGACTTATTATCCTATTGACGAGGATTGATAAGTGCGTTGTCAGAGGTATGATGTTAACGTGACAATATTGTGTTGCGATGGGAGTAACTTTGTGGACTTATCATCCTAGTGACGAGGATTGATAAGTGGGTTTTATCAGAGGTTTAGTGTTAACGTGACAGGATTTGTGTTGCGATTGGAGCAACTTTGTGGACTTATCATCCTATTGAAGAGGATTGATAAGTTGATTGTCAGAGGTATGATGTTAACATGACGAGATTGTGTTGCGATGGGAGCAACTTTGTGGACTTATCATCCTATTGACGAGGTTTGATAAGTGGGTTTTGTCAGAGGTTAAGTGTTAACATAACAGGATTTGTGTTGCGATTGGAGCAACTTTGTGGACTTATCATCCTATTAAAGAGGATTGATACGTTGATTTGTCAGAGGTATATTGTTAACGTGATAGGATTTGTGTTGCGATTGGAGTAACTTTGTGGACTTATCATCCTATTGAAGAGGATTGATAAGTGGATTTGTCAGAGGTTTGGTGTTAACGTGACAGGTATTTGTGTTGCAATCGGAGCAACTTTGTGGACTTATCATCCTATTGAAGAAGATTGATAAGTGGGTTGTCAGAGATATGATATTAACGTGACAAGAGAATGTTGTGATCGGAGCAACTTTGTGGACTTATCATCCTATTGACGAGAATTGATAAGTGGGTTGTCAGAGGTATGATGTTAACGTGACAAGAGAATGTCGCGATCGGAGCAACTTTGTGGACTTATCATCCTATTGACGAGGATTGATAAGTTGATTGTCAGATGTGTGGTGTTAACATGACGGGAATTTATATTGCGATTGGAGCAACTTTATAGACTTATCATCCTATTGGAGAGGATTGATAAGTTGATTTGTCGGAGATTTAGTGTTAACGTGATAGGATTTGTGTTGCGATTGGAGCAACTTTGTGGACTTATCATCCTATTGAAGAGGATTGATAAGTAGATTTGTCAGAGGTTTGGTGTTAACGTGACATGAATTTGTGTACTTGTGACTTGCACAAGATTTTGGGAATTAGCGTCTCGCTGGGGAAACTTGCTAGGGAAAATTGCGATTTGAGCAATTTTGAGGACTTATCATCCTATTAAAGATGATTGATAAGTTGATTGTCAGAGGTGTATTGTTAACGTGACAAATTAGGAGTGATGCAAACTGAATTCATACTCCGTGAGGGTGATGATCATCAAAAGTATAATGTTAACTCGACGATGTGAAAGATTCGTTACTCTTAATCCAGTGGATTCCAAGTAACCAACTCCCAGTCTTGATTAAGACTTAGCAGGGGGATAAAAAGAGGTAGACAAGGCACATCACATAGTGGGGCACTATCCATGAAGTCGGAATAGAGGCTGTAGGCTGTCTAAAAATCATAATAGATAGCTTATCCTCCATCAAACACCGATGATGGAAGTTACAATGCGTAGATTGCTGAAGGTTACAATCTGACGACCTTCACGACAACTGATGGAAGCTCTACTTCAACAGCCTTCACAATCAACATCGGGAGTTACAATCTGACGACTCTCATATTCTCAAGGAGCCAAGATGAAGATTACAAGACAATGATCTTTGCAACGCTATGACAAAAGAGATTACTTTGTGATAATCTCTTCAAGACAAGACGCGGAGGTCCTCCCCGTGTGCTAACATCAAAACGCCAGGGTCGAACCCGCGTTACAATATCAAAACGCTAGGGTCGAACCCGCGTTACAACATCAAAACGCTGGGGTCGAACCCGCGTTACTACAAGCTATACGTGAGCGACCCTCGCGTTCGTAGGGGTCCAGCCAACACCGACCCCCGCGTTTCTAAGCTACAACAAACCAAAACGCGAGCGACCCTCGCGTTCATCAATGTTCAGCCAACACCCAACTTCGCGTCTCAATTCTAAGAGGCGAAGTTGGGTTCTGAACGCCAGGTTGGGCGTTTTGACTTGTTCAAACACAAGCCGAACGGCCTCAAAACCGTTATCCCACGTTCTGAGGGATTTACGCCCACTTAGGAGCGGATTTAGAGGGCAGTTACAACCTCTAATCCCCCTATAAAAACTCAACAAACTCAACTGAGTTAGGGGGTTGGATTTTTATTGGCTTGAATCGACCATTGAAGGCTGGCCTTTTTGGAGCTAAGAATTGACAGCAACAGGAGAGATCATTGGGCGAGCTTTTGAGGGGATCGTCATCATCCTCCAACGAAGATCAACTTCAACTTCGACAACAGTGAGCCTTGATCCTTGGATTATCAACCAAACTTTCGGTTCAAATCAACTCTTTTTTAAGAGTTCAAACTCGATCAGAGTTATTAACTCATCAAGAGTTTTAAACTTGCCACGCAAGTTCTCCACAACGTCAAATCGTGAGGAGAAGATATCGTTCCAGTGAATCAAGACGTGCAGATCATCAACGGAGAGCAAACTCGACGCAAGCATTCGAGGGAGGCACTCCATCGCCACCGTGAAGAACCCAGTTTTAAACAAAGAGGAAGAACCGATTTCGTTCTCCTCTCTTTTGTAATCAAATTGTAATCGGAATCAAAGGAATACAAGTCAATTTTCTTTATTCTCTTCATTGCAATTTTTCCAACAAACAGAGGCACATCACCTGGTAGGCCATTATCTAATGAGTTTGACTATCAGAGGTAACTGTGATAGTTTTATAGACCTGCCATCCTATTGAAGATGATTGGCAAGTTGATGGACTATCAAAGGTAATTGTTAACGTGATAGTTTTTATGGACCTGCCATCCTATTGAAGAGGATTGGCAGGAGAATTTAGAGGGAATGGGCTATCAGAAGTGATCATTAACATGATAGTTTTGATTGACCCACCATCCTATTGAAGAGGATTGGTGGGGGAATTTGGAGAAACTAGACTATCAGAGGTAACTGTTAACGTGATAGTTGACAGGAAGAATGGCTCATGTTCGCGTCTATCATGTTAACAATAGCCTTTGATAATCCTAGCCGGGGGGTCCAGGGGGGTGGACTACCCCCCACGGGGTTCGGGGCAGGGCCCCGAAGCTCCACGGCATACACCAGGTTCTGTACTAGACTTCGTTACCCGAACGCATGCCTAAGATTCAGGTTTTGCTGGTGAAACACAGTCTCGAGATCTGCTTTTTGGTTCTGAAACGCATGCCTGAGAGTTGTGTTCAGTTAATGGAACGCACTCCTGAAGGCTATATTTTAACTGTACAATGCACCACTGAGGGCTGAATTCAGTCTTATTCACACAGAGCCTATGTTTGGGGTCATAGACGCGATGCTTACATTCTGAAGCAGAAACGTAGAGCACATGGTCCCATTTAGGTGCACAAACACGAAGCTCGTGTTGACTTGAAGATCGGCATTCACGGAAACGTGCTCATCGTAGGGATCTCCTCCTTCGTCGAGCGCGTTCTTCTTGGCCTTTTTCAAGGCCTTTGTAGCGAGGTTGTTGGCATTGATGGAACTCATCGCTGCAATGGGCCTTTTATGACCCAATACTCGCTGTGAAGACGTGGGTATAGAACTTTCAACTCGTTGAACGAGTTTAGCAGAAGCCGAGTCCACTCCTTCAGAGAAGGGGCTGTTCGAGCAGTCTTGATCAAAGGGGAGGGCCTCCTTAGGTGATTTGGCTACAATTGGAGCAGTTGGACCTTTAGTCTCTTTGGAGACTTTGTGGATCTTGCGCATAGCCTTGGGGCTAAGGGATCCGGAGGAGAGGGCTTCCTCGTACTTGACTTGATCGAACTCTACGATGAGAGTTTCAACCGTCGTTCCAGTGAGATAAACATCAGATTGCGCCACCACTTCTTCGTCAGAGAAGCTCATCCCCAGCGAAGTCGCCATCTTTTGTTTGGTGGAAAATTTGTATTAAAAAGAAATGAAGGAAAATTGATCTGTATTCCTTTAATCTCAATTACAATTGGATTTTTTGATTATAAAATAGAGGAGAATTGATCTGAATTCTCCCATTTGTTTAATTCTGGGTTCTTCACGGTGGCGATGAGATGCCTCCCTCGAATGCTCGCCTCGAGTTTGCTTCTCGTTGACGATCCGACGTCTTATTTCACTAGAACGTGGTCTTCTCCTCACGATTTGACGTTGTGGAGAACTCTGAACGAGTTTGAAACTCTATAAAAGAGTTGATTTAACCAAAATCGGTCTATAAGCTAAGGATGAAGAAAGCTCCTGTTGCTGATCTCCAAAGCTCTAGCAATTCCCCCCAAAGATCTCTTCTTTGCTGCCAAAAAGAAGGATGAAAGATCCAGCCCCCAAGATCTAGCCCCTGAACTAAGCTTATTTTTTAGTTATTTATAAGGGATTAAGGGGTGTAACTGCCCCCTTAATTCACTCCTCAGTGGGGCTAATGGGATGTAATCGCCCTTAAATCACTCCTGGGTGGAGTTGTGATCCCCTCAGATCGTAGGAAATGGTTTTGAAACCGTTGAGCTCATGTTTGAACGAGTTAAATGCAAAATCTGCATTCTGGTGTGAATTCTGCATTCAAACACAGTGTCTGAAAGCTTGAACGCAGTGTCTGAAAGCTCGGACGCAGCGTCTGGGAGCTCATTTGCAGCAATTGGAAGCTGCGTTTGCAGCGATTTGGAAACTGCGTTTGGCAGCTTGGAAGCTGCGTTTGGCAGCGGATGGAAGCTGTGTTGGCAGCGGATGGAAGCTGCGTTGGCAGCTTTCGGAGGTTGTTTACAACCGAACATGAGCTGCGTTGACAGTGGATGGAAGCTGCGTTGGCAACTTTTGGAGCTGAATGTGAGGTGCGTTTGCACTGCATCAGCAGCTGTGAACGCAGTGCGTCTTGATGCTGGTACGCGTGGAGGACTGCCGCGTATTGATTTGAAGAGACCGTCGATTTGTAGTCTCTTTCTGTCAAAGCGTTGCAAAGATCATCATTTTGTAATATTTGCTTTAGCTCTTTGATATGTGAGAGTCGTCAGATTGTAACTCCCGATGTTGATTGTGAAGGTTGTTGATTAGAGTTTTCATCAGTTGTTATGAAGGTCGTCAGATTGTAACCTTCATCGATCTACGTAAAAGTCTTCAAATTATAGCCTTCTGGAAGTCGTCAGATTGTAACTTCCATCATCAGTGTTTGATGGGGAATTAGCTATCTATTGTGATTTTTAGACAGCCTACATCTAGTAGGGACCCCCTTGTCAGATACTGAATGAGTGGATCCTTCCAATAGGGCTCCTTTGAGGCTTCAATCTATATGATTGAGTTGGTTGGAGCTTCCATGATGCTAGGATCTTTTAGGGTGTCTATATAAATGGGTTCTTGGCTATTCCCTAAGTTGGATAATCTAAGCTTGGATAAGATGTCTGCCCGAGCGTCGAAGGCTTGAGGGACTTGGGCGATTTTGAACTCTTTGAAGTTGTTGAAGAGCTCTTCGACCGCCTTCAAAATCTCCTCTTACTTGGTAGACAACAAGCCGTGAGTCAGCCAGTATGTAAATGAGCTCAGCGTTAATTGCTAGTGCAACTTAGAGTCTTGCTAAGAAGGCTTCATACTCAGCCTCACTATTTGAGGTTGAATTCGAAGGCAATGGAGTATTCATGTGTGGATCTATCGGGGCCACGTAGAACTACTCCAGCTCTACTACCTCCCTCTCTAGATGACTCATCCATCTTTACCAACCACCACAAGGAAAGCTCAGGTAGATCATGCTCAAGAGTATTGTGTTTCTGAGAAGGAAGCACCTTGGTCATCTTGTTGGACAAAGTATTTGGTGGGAGGACCGATATGAGCAAAGACAAATTAGCGTCCGCTGCGGATGACTCTATTAAGAAGTTAGTCAAAGCTTGAGCTTTTATGGTCATTCTAGTCTCGAATTGTATGTCATATTCACTGAGTTTAACTGACCAGTTGATCATCCTTCCAGAGGTGGTAGGGCTACCGAGTGCTTTCTATAAGACCCTAGAGGGGGGGTGATTAGGGTCTTATGCTAATCTAATCCGATTAAATGCCAATTAAAACTAATTAACAAGTTATCCTAGCAAGAGTGAAATATAACAAGATATATAAGATAGGATAAGCAATATGAACAACAAAGAGATATATCCTATATGATGAATATATATATACAAGGATATATAAACTACACAAGGATAAACAATCTAAACAAGATAGTGGATAATATAGAAATGAGCAATGCATAATGGCGATATAAGATATGAACATAAATATGAATAAACGCCAAAGCACACTCAAACAAGCAATATGATCACGGAGTTCGGACCTTCCGTCCTACGTCTCCGCTCCCCACTCCCGGGGAGAAATCCACTAACACAATCCGGTTTGGAAGCCGGAACTTCTTCTACACACTCGGTTTTCTAGCTAACCGAAAACTCTACAACTCACACTCTTGCAATCACACTCTACACCCACTAAGTGTTGGACCTAGCCGTGTCTCCCTCAAGTGCTCGGTTACAACCTCTCCCTAGGCACGTCAACCGACGCCACTCCTCTTGGGACGATCCCCGACTCTCACCACACACTCCTCACTCGGTGTACAAGTGTATTACAAAGTGATTCTCACAATAAGCACAAATATGACAAATGATTGTTCTCAAAACAAGGTGAGAACTCAATTAAGCACAACTCTTAGTCACAAACCCACAACCCCAAATTATACTATGAATGTAAATACAATAAGCTCAAAAGGTTGTGTGTGAACAAAGAGATATAAATCAAAACTAAACTCAATGTAGTTCTAGCTTAATAACAATGATAATCAAATATATAAAAAAGCTAGAAATAGAGTTTAGAAAACTTCTCAATATATCAAGAGTGGAGGGAGAAGAGTTGGATGCCCAAACACCAATAGATGATCTCCTCAAGCTCTTGTAGAATTGAATCACAAAAACAAACTCTCAATTTGCTTAAAAGCTTTTTAAACACACTTAAACCAAACTAAAACCCTTGTTAAAAACTTTATTAAACTTGTATTGTCGGTCGACCGGAAATTCAGTCGGTCGACCGATTTGAGCTCTCGGTCGACCGGACCGGTCGACCGACGAACTCTCTGTCGGCCAGTAAGCCTATGAGCTCAGGTTCGGTCGACCGAAAACTGACATATTCAAAAAACTGTTTTGCTGATTTTAAAGTGCTGTTTAAAAATATCAAATAAATTCCAAAAAATGTAAAACTTTGGAGAATGATTGTAGACATGATAATAAACATGCTACAACGACTGGTTTCGAAAAAGGACTTCCCAAATGAAAAATATCATCATTTTGCAAAATAGTCCAAAACATGAAAATATGAGATACTTGAATTTTGATGTTTTGACATAAACCAACTTTTGAAACTTTGTGAAATATTTTTATAGACTTAGTAAAACATGTATAAACTGATATTGAAGTCTACAAACTAAGAATATAATATTTTCACAAATACAATAGAAAATGAAACCTATGAGTATGTATATGAAAATATATTTGTTTCATATCTATGTAGATAAACCAAATCACAATAATAAATATGAAACATGTAATTTCATATTTATAAATATGAAAACCAAAACTTGTGTTGTATATATATGTGATTACATATATATACAAGGAAACTAATAAAATGTGTGTGTATAGATAATTGAGCTTAGAGTACTTAACACATATAATATAAATCCTAAACTACATTACCCAAGCAATCTTGATCTTCAATTAAGCTTGACTTGGTACACGTTGTGGATGAAGCTTGAACTTGATCTTTAACTATGAATTGCAAGGCTTCACCGACATTCCGCCAACCTCCATTTGATATGATCGTTGAAGCTCTATTCCATCCATCCTCCAACTACGTTGCTTGTTTATAATAAATAAGAAAACACAAATACTAGACAAACAATATTAGTGGTAAATTGTTTGTTAAACATCATCAAAACAAGAAGGCCAACACTTTCTTCAAGGAAAAGTTTATCTACACCACTAAGCAAAGCCTTCTGGCTATAATTATGAGAGTGAAAGAGGTGTTCACAATGTGGGTGTAATTGAGTTCGGCCAGTTTAGAGTCTGGCTAACATAATTTATTAGCCTTTGTGCATTACTTCTTCTTGAATTAGGATAGAGCTTGTTGTTTCTTATGAGATTGCTATTTAGAAATACAATGTTTCTCCTTCTCTAGGGTGGCTTGACAGGGGTTTGGTGCTCAAATATCTTTTGAGATAACTGAAGGTCTTACTACACTCTATCGTCCAGTTGATGCCTTCCTTCAATTCTTTACTTACTCTCAAAGTTTTGAAGAGCGGGAGGCTTCTCTCGGTAGACTTTGAAAGCAAGCAGCCTAACGTAACTATCTTGTTATTCAGTTTCTAGACATTCTCCAATGCGTGAGGCTCAGGCATTTGCTCTATGGTGGTAATCTTCTTAGGGTTGATCTTAATGCCCATGATGGATAGTCATGAACACAAGAAATTTGTTTGATTGCACTCCAAAGGCACATTTGATTAGGTTGAGCTTTATGTAAATGCGTCAGAGGACAGAGAAAGTTTCTTCAAGATCTGACACATGAAACACCGCATGTTTGACTTCACCAGGATGTCATCCACGTACGCCTCCAAGGTGTGGCAAATCTAGTGTTTGAATATTGTGTTGACCAATCTCTGATAAGTGGCTCCTTTTTTTTAGACCGAAGGGCATCACCTTGTAGCAGTAGTTCCCTTGATCTGTGATGAATGTGGACTTTTCTTGATCCTGCTCTGCTATCATATGGTTATATCCAGGAAAAACATCCATGAAGCTGAGTAGTTCATAGCTAGCAATCTCGTTAACCAATTGATCGATCCTCGGGAGGGGATAGTTGTCCTTTGGGCAAGCTTTATTTAGGTCGGTAAAGTCCACACACATTCTATACTTGCCAGTGGACTTCTTGACTAGCACCACATTAGACAGCCACTCCGGATATTAAATTTCTCAAATGAAGCCAACCTTGAGTAGCTGATCAACTTCTTCTATGGCCGCCTTCTGCCTTTCAGGGCCAAGATGCCTCTTCTTTTTTCGGATCAGCTTGTAGTGCCAGTTGACTGAGAGTCTTTAGGACCCCAAGCAAAATACATCTACATTGTTGCGTAGGAATACAACCACAGCTCATCGTTGGGGCTCAACAAGGTATGGCCTAATTTTGACCTTTTTTGATCCGTCAAAGTTAATTTGGACTTCTTACAATTCTTCTACGAAAGCTATGCGCACCTATTCTTGGTCCTTTTGCATTTAAAGATGGATCTTCTCGATTGGTAGGGTTTTTGAGACTCATTTTCCCTTCATTGAGGGTAGATAGTATGATATGGCTTGTTGCTGATTGCTTCTCATGAACCGGATCCCTTCTGGGATTGTGAACTTCATTATCTAATGGTATGTAGATGGGACCGCCTGTAGTTTATTTAAGGAAGTTTTTTTGAGAATAACATTGTAGGTGAACTTTATGTCCATCACCACAAATTGAATTTGAATAGTAGACTAGTGAGGATATTTGTTGAATACTAGGGAGAGAGTAATTAGCCCTTCTGGTTGAAGCAAGTGTCATGTGAACCCAATGAGGGGACCCTTGCAAGGTTGTAAGCTCCATTTTTCGATGCCCTTCTAGTTAAAGGTTTCCATAAACATGATATTAGTGGAACTCCTGGTATCCATCATTATTCTTTTAACCCGAAAGCCATTAATCTTGACTGATATAATGAATGAGTCATCATGAGTGTCTTCATCCCCTTAGATCTGTGTTGCTAAAGGACATAGGTTGATATATCCTTAGCTTCTTCTCATAGAGTTTGATATCCAATGCTCGTCGAGCATATTTCTTCCGAGTGTTCTTGGACATTCCTCTAGCTGCTAGAATGTCGTTAATAGTATTGATGATACCCCGACTGTCTATCTCTCCAGATTATTTATCTTGTTAATGTTTGTGATGGTGCATCTTGATCGATACCTTCTTTCTAACTTCTCTAGAGCGGGTTCTCCCCTGTCTCATTGAAAGATGAGTCTCCTTAGCAGTCCTTTTTGTATCAAGTCTTCAATGTATCTCTGGATGATCTTATAGTCATCGGTGTGATGATCGTGATCTCTGTAGTACCAATAGTACTGGTTGGTATCTATGGATGGGGGGGGCGACTTCAAGCGTGGAGGAGTGAAAGTAAGTTATCCTTCTTTCTGGACCAAGTAGAGAGCTTGTGAGAGAGAAGTGTTGAGGGAAGTGAGGATCGACTTCTTGGCCACCTCTCTCCTCTAGTATTTCTTGTTGGCTCTGTTGGGCTTGGAGTCGGCCTTGGGGGTTCTTTCTCTGCTTTTTCTCTTTGATAGGACTCTGCCTCTACCGATGTTGCTTCTATGGCTGTCTTTTTGTGAGCTCGAGCATCTTCTGCATCCATGTGTCATCGAGTTCTAGCCATTAGTTGCTCAAAGTTAGTGACAAGGTCTATGATGAGCGAGTTGACTAACTTATCATCTTCTAACCCTGATGAGCTTGGAATCTTTTAAAATAGTCTCTGAGACTCTCTAGGATTCTATCTCATTTGTAACAAGATGTGGGAGAGCTTCTTCTGCTTGAAGTTAGCTAAAAGTGGTGTATAAATTTTTGGTTGAGTTGCTCAAAGCTATGGATGAACCTTTTATCCAATGAGTTCCAGCACATCTTAGCGCTTCCCGTCAAGGTGATAGGGAAAGCTCTACAGATGATTGGATTAATCACCTAAGTGCATGTTCCGCTAGATCTCCTTCTCCTTTGTATTTCTCAATATGTGCATTGTGAACTTAGCGCATGGAATATTCATGATCCAGTCGGCAAGTGGAGTGTTCCCTCCAATAGTGTTTGCAAGATTGTTAAATGTCTGGTCATAACTAGATGCAAAGTTAGTAGTGGAGGGGTCTGAGACAGATGAGGGTATCTAGCGCTATACAACATCATCCATGTGGTGCATTCATGGCCGTCATGGTCAAAATTAGGACTCTCACCCGTTGCTTCCACGTATTGCAGAGGTTGTCAGGGATGAGCAGCGAATCAAGTTTGTTGGCGAGGTGAAGGAGAAGTGTACTCAGCATGTTCCTCTTGCGTTTATAGTTTACACTGACCCACAAGGGCATGAGCAACAAATGACGGAGAAGGTTGCTGGGAAGGAATCCGGTTGAGGAGTTCATTTATGAAGGAAGCAAACCGTTGCTAAAGGGATTGTGAAATTCTTCGGGTGAATTCCTCTAGTTAGGCTTGAGTGACGTAGCCCACATGAGTTTCTTTAGTGGATGGAATAGAGGACTAGCTTGGACGATCAGAACTAGCCATCTTGTACAAAGAAGAAAAAGAGGCCCCACAGTGGGTGCAAACTATTGATATCATTTATCAAACAATGAAATTTAGTATGGATCTTTTAGCATGTTAGGGTTCCTCAATCTTCTTTGATTGTTGGTTATGGAGCAGAGAATTCAGTCATGCATACACACAACGTGTGAGAGGATCAGAGTTGGGCTCTCCAGTGGTTCCTCTGATGGTCCAAGTTAGTAGAGAGCTTGAGTGGAAGAGAAAAGTATGATTATAGGGTGTTTATTTGTAAACATGCTTACCCTTATATGGCAGACAACACCTATTTATAGCAGATTCAGGAGGGTAGTTTTGTAATTTTAGCTGAGTCCAAGTAGTTGCTTAGTCAGTAGATACTTTACAAGTGTCGGCTATAGATTGCATGAGTCACCCATCCAATTAATGTGATGGTGACAAGAAAAACATGATGTTGACAGGGTCCGATGAGTTATTATTTATTAAGACTTTTAGGACTAGAGTAATGATGATTTCGATCATACATTCAATGTGATAGTGATCGAATGTCGACGGGGAATTCGAGAACAAACCACCTCTCATTTTGAGCTTGCGAGAGAGTTGATAAATAACACCTTTTTACTCAGTCAGCTTGGACTTGAAAGTTCTCGACCTGGTCTTATAAAATGAAGAGGTGTAGAGTCGATCCTAACAACGAGATTCGAGTAAGGACGCCTTTTGACTCGGCCCCTCTTTGGAAGGATCGAGTGTTGATGTCACTTGATTCATCATGCATAGGAAGAGGCCGATCTGATGTTTAGTTAATACAGGACATGCGTCGACCCCTGAAGGAGGATTATGTAACGCCTCCGGGTTCACACAAGGCTGTAGTCTAAGGTGAAACCAAGGATATCAAACCTGCCATGCATCTATACTGTGCAATGACATGTTTCACCATCATAAAAATATCCCTCTAGTGGAAACAAATAAGACAGTACAGGTACAAGCATATATAAAAGAGATGAAGACAAGAAATAGAACACAAAAATATTTGATAAATCACCGAATAATCAGGTCTTAACAGATATAAAAGAAAATATGTCTAACAATCTGAAATAAGTGATCCAAAATCTCAACTACAAGAGTCAACTAAAAAGTATATAAGCTCTCTCAGGTCTCAAAATGCAATACAAATCTAAACATCAATTAGAAATATAAACTGAACATCTATGGAGCAGAACTACTAAACATATATCACAGTGACTATGTTGAAAATTCGTCAACCTGTAGCTCTCTGAAACTCTGCTCTGCTACCTGAAAAGAAGTGAAAACTACAACGTCAGAGCGCTAGCAAGATCATCTCCATCCGCCCTCAGTGGAAAGGCTACTAGGTATGATGGACACTCTACCTATAAGTGCATAGTCTACCTAATTCATTTACCCTGTACTAAACTAAGGTTAATACTTAGAAACTCACAACACGAGACTTGTACGTTAAGCAAAATAATCCAAACAAGGAAACCCTCATGTATATACCATATGTCTCAAATTGTGAATCGCTAAATATTAACTCAAAACTAAGAATAAATAAATACAAGAAAGATAATACAGTAAATACCACATCATACATCTTCAAAAATGTCATATCAACTCCTCATACTACCCTTAGTAGGTAAAATAGATATTGACACACTCGTGTATCTAAGTTGTGAAATACTTTCACAATGGATCATATCGATGATGTCAATATTCACCTACACTTAGGTTATTTATCGAATCATCTTTCTCTGGAATACTTCAACTCATCGCACCTCCGTGCGGACCGATAAATAGATATGTCAGTTCATTACACTCCCATGCGGACCAATAACTAGGTATGTCAATTCATCACACTCCTGTGCGGACCAGTAACTAAGTATAATAACTCATCGCATAACCATACGGACCGATAGATATGTATATCAACCTCTGCGCATCTTCGTGCGGACCGATAGATAGGTATTTCAACCTCTACGCATCTTCATGCGGACTGATAGATAGGTATTTCAACATCTACACATCTTCATGCAGACTGATAGATAGATATTTCAACCTCTACGCATCTCCATGCAGACCGATAAAGAAGTGTAGTCCATCTGTGGTCTCATTACAGGACCCGACTAAAGCACTCGGAGTATAGTCCATCCACGGTCTCATTACGGGACCTGACTAACCCCACCCAACCGATCATAATTATAATATATATAATAATAGTTGTTAATTTTAACGATTGTAACCTATTTGGATACCCCAAATAATGTAATCATGCGTACTCAATCCCTATACATATACTCTTCAAACTATGCATGAATATTAGCTCACGTCTTGCACAAAAATGCTCACCAAACGAACACACAAGCAAAATGTTTAATCTCACAAAAGCCAACCTGATCAGTCGACCGACAACCTCATTGGTCGACTGATAGGGTCGTTCACAAAACAACAGGGCAAACACAAGCCCGTCAATCGACCGATGCTTGCCATCAGTCAACTGATGACCTCCCGTCTGTCGACTACGGCAACTTTAGTCGACTGAATAGGCCGAAAATGCACGGTTTGTTCTTCTCTCGTGTTTTCTTTAAAAACTCGGGTTTTTATTAGATTATATGAATAAAACTTGATTCCATTATCATGTATACTTAACCAAGAGTTTGTTTAAACAAGATGAATCACATAAACACATAGATCTAGGGTTTAACATGCAAAACAACCTAATTCTTGTTTATTTCGACAATCTAAAGCATATAAATCATGTTAAACTGCAATTAACTCATTAAAATAACCCTAATGATCATGATCATGTTAATACCTCAGTTTCAGATTCGTTCTACTGTTCTTGACATAAGATTTAATCATAAACATCACATGTAACATGTTTAACATTAGATTTAAACCCTAAACATAAAGTTAAACATATAAATCTCTTTAAAACATGATTTTTGTTCAAGGAAAAGGTTTGGATAGAGGTGATCTTGCATTTTCACATGTACAAACCTCTGAAAAGAACAACAAGTGATTTACCCCATCACCAAACACCAAAAATCCCGACTTTTCCTCGACGTTCTCCTCACAAACTCTCCTAAAAACTCACTTTAGGACTAGGGTTTGAGAGAGAGGAAGAGGGGTTGCTAGGGTTTGAAACTCTGATGTAAAGATGATAATTTTTACGAAAACACAGGTGTGTATATATATATGAGGAATATGGGTATGCTTGGTACCAAGCACAAATTTTGTGCTTGGTAGTGATGTGGCACAATCCCCTTCACTCATTCAAATGGGGGATCACATTCACATGGGTTGAGGAATACATGAGAATATACAATCATTTGAATAAATAGAGGGGATTATGCCACCTCACTACCGAGCACAACTTTTTGTGCTTGGTACCAAGCATACACATTTCTCTCTCTCTCTCTCTCTCTCTCTCTCTCTATATATATATATATATATATATATATATATATATATAGATAGAAAGTTTTCTATCATATAGATGATTTTTCTTAAACATTGTTAAAATACTTTATCTCAATGTTTACAGCTCCTTCATACTTCACTATATACATATATTATATGCATAATATATATATGAATATTTACAAGTCCTATATCAAAGTTCACTTTCATAAAAATTACAGGTTTTCTAAGCATTCTTCAAAAACAGGTAGTTTTTACAAATGAAAATTAATTTTCCAGAAATTCTTTTTCAAACATGTTTATTTCATCATTTAGAAACTTTCCCCAAAGTTTCACTATTTTTGGATGTGATTTGATATTTTTAACAAATTTTCAAAACTGCCCAAAACCTGTCAATTTTGCATATATCAGATTTCGGTCGACCGGTACGGTCGACCGACAGTTGTTCTTTTTCTTAGCAAAGTTCTAGAGAGCCTTCCGGTCGACCACACCGGTCGACCGAGAGAATTTCCGGTCGACCGAAATTTACGTCGGTCGACCGCCAGCTCTAAACCCTGTTTTTTGAGTTGTTTGTGCTTTCCGGTCGACCGGACCGGTCGACCGACGAGTTTTCAGAATGAGTCTAACGGCTAGTTTTTCAAATGGACTTTTTGGTCTTTTACTTATTTCTAGCTGTTGTATTGGGGTGCTATTTATACTCCATTGCTGCTCTTCTCCTCAATGATCCAAGAAATCCAAGTTTATTGTTTAACAAGTTATTAATCGCGTTTAAGAGCTGTTTAAGAGTTGTTTCATCAATCTGTTTTCAAGAGAAGTTTTTTTCAACAACAAGAAGAGGCTTTCAAACCCTATTGGAATCATCATTTCTTCAGCTCCTCTTGTTCTTTGAGAAGTTTTCTAAACTCTTTCCTGTATAGCTTATTATTTCACTTTCATTTGATTAAGCTATATTCATTGAGTTATATTTATTGAGTTTCATTCACTATTATCACACACACTTATTGAGATTGATATTCTCATATTATATATTGTGGGTTGTAGTGTGGGATTTAGTGAGTGTGAGCTTTATTGTGTTCTCACTTGTTAATTGAGAACAAATCATTGTATTGAACCTTATTTGTGAGATTCACTTGTAACACACTTGTACACCGAGAGAAGTGTGAGGAGAGAGAGACGGGGTCAAATCCAATAGGAGTGGCGTCGATTGACGAACCAGGGAGAGGTTGTAATCGAGCACTTGAGGAGGAGGACACGGGCTAGGTTCCTACACTTAGTGTGTAAAGTGTGTTTGTTGAGTGATTGTGTAGTGTGAGAGTTTTCGGTGAACTTGTAAACCGAGTGTGTAGAAGTTCTGGCTTCCAAACCGGATTGTGATAGTGGATATCTCCTCGAGGTGAGGAGCGGGGACGTAGGTCGTGGGGACCGAACCTCGTGAACATATCGTGTGTTTGTGTTTTTGGTTGGCGTACTTTTTATTCATCTTTATTGCTCATATTCATATCATATTCTTTCTTGCAAGAACAAATTGATCAACATAATTTTAAATTAGCTTTTAATCGGATTAGATTAGTATAAGACCCCAATCACCCCCCCTCTAGGGTCTAACATTTGGTACCAAGCATAAATTTTTTGCTTGGTAGTGATGTGTCACATCCCCATCCACTCATTATCCATGTGAATGTGGTCCCATATTTGAATGAGTGGAGGGAGATGTGACACCTCCGAAATAAACCTGTTTGACCCGAATCAGGAAACTTAGTCTGACTAGAAAATTAACCTTCGGTATTTTGGCTGTAACTTTCTCATCCAACCTACGAATGATGTGATATAAGATATATTAAAAATCTATTGAAGAGACCTACAACTTTGATCTTTTAAGTTTTTCAGATTCAAACTGCATCTGTATGTAAAATATATAAATTCTTAACTGGTCATTTTTCCAGATTTCTATTCATGCATGTTTTGTGCATTTGCACTCATATATTCATAAATATACATTGAATTGATCTCAAATCAATTCCTATCATACTCAAACATCAAAATATGTTATTTTTTACCATATAACATATTTATTTTTATTTTTCATATAATATTCAAATTTTTGGGGTTTTACATTCTCCCCCCCCCCCCCCCCCAAAAAAAAAAAGAATTTCATCCCCAAAATTCCGTGATCGTATCCTAGAGATTAATAATTCCAGAAAAGCACATTGAGTGGATAATCCAGACAAGGAAACCCTCACATACACATCTCATACCATTAATCTCCAGATAAGAAACATAGCTATATCTATACTTAACAATCTTGAATGAGAATACTCCCACTTAACCCATAACTAAAGGGAATTAGTACGTCGGGCGAAAAATCCAAACAAGAAACTCCTACATATATACCATGTGTTCCGAATAATTAGGAGTCAAGTGTTAATACCATCATTCTAGCGTTAAGTATAAACATGACTAAATAGCATATATAATCATATCTACCAATGCATATAAGCACATATAAATATCAATATCTTACCTGCTCAAACAGGTATGGGTAGTCGCAACGTACATCTTCCTCATGCTCCTAAGAAATCTCTTCATCTACATGCCGGCTCCACTGAACTTTTACTAATAGAATGACTTTATTTCTTAGCTTTTTATTCTCTCTAGCAAGAATGCATACCAGAATCTCTACGATAGTCAAATCATCCTGGATCTCGATTGTTAGACCCTAGAGGGTGGGTGATTAGGGTCTTATGCTAATCTAATCTGATTAAATGCCAATTAAAATTAATTAACAAATATATTCTCGCAAGATAGATATACAAGAGTTATAAGCAAGAATAAGCAATATACACAACAAAGAGATATATCCTATATGATGAAATATATATACAAGGATATATAAACTAACACAAGGGTAAAATAAACAATCTACACAAGTGATAGGGTAATATGATGAGCAATACACAAAGGCGATATAAGATATGAAAACAAGAATAAGAACGCCAATGCAATCACAAACAAAACGATATGTTTACGAGGTTCGGTCCCCACGACCTACGTCCCCGCTCCTCACCTCGAGGAGATCTCCACTATCACAACCGGGTTTTCTACGTTCACCCGAATAACATTTACACCTCACAATACAATCACTATGCAATCACACTCTACACCCACTAAGTGTTGGTCCTAGCCCGTGTCCTCCTCCTCAAGTGCTCGGTTACAACCTCTCCCTAGGCACGTCAACCGACGCCACTCCTCTTGGATTCGACCCCGTCTCTCACCACACACTTCTCTCGGTGTACAAGTGTATTACAAGTGAATCCTCACAATTAAGCACAATATAATAAATGATTGTTCTCTCTAACAAGGTGAGAACTCAATTAAGCACAACTCTTAGTCACAAACCCACAACCCTAAATTATACTATGAATGTAAATACAATAAGCTCGATAGGTTGTGTGTGAACAAAGAGAGAAAACAATATAAACTCAATATAAAATCTAGCTTATAAAATTAAGAACAAAACTTATAAAATGCTAGAATTGAGTTTAAGGAAACTTCTCTATAGATGACAAGAGAGAGGGAGAAGAGTGATTGCTCAAACACCAAATGATGATCTCCACTTGCTCTTGTGAAATTGTCTTCACAAACCAAAACACTCAAATGCTTAAAAGCTTCTTAAACCAAACTTAAACAAACACTAAACAAGTTTAAACCCTTGTTAAAATCTTTTTAAACTATTCTCTTAGATAGCTTGAGAGTTGAAGACAATGAGGTATTTATACCCTCTCACAACTCAGTCAAGAAACCAGAGCAAAAGACAAAACAGCCCCAAGGCAACGGTCAAAAAACTAGCCGTTGGAAGCTGAAGGAACACTCGTCGGTCGACCGGAAAATTCATCGGTCGACCGAAAATTTTCATCGGTCGACCGGACCGGTCGACCGACAGGCTTCTGTCGCCCAGAGAACTTTAGACCCCAGGTTCGGTCGACCGATCCGGTCGACCGAAAACTGACACTCAAAAACCCGATTTTAAAATGCTGTTTAAAAATATCAAATAAATTCAGAAAAATATAAAACTTTGGGGAATGATTGTAGACATGATAATAAACATGCTACAATGACTGGTTTCAAAAAATGGCTTCCCAAATGAAAAATATCATCATTTTACAAAATAGTCCAAAACATGAAAACCTGAAAATTGATATTTTGATATTTTGACTTAAACAACATTTTGAAACTTTGTGAAATGTTTTTATAGACTTAGTAAAACATGTATAAACTGATATTGAAGTCTATAAACTAAGAATACAATATTTTCACAAATACAATAGAAAATGAAACCTATGAGTATGTATATGAAAATATATTTGTTTCATATCTATGTAGATAAACCAAATCACAATAATAAATATGAAACATGTAATTTCATATTTATAAACATGAAAACCAAAACTTGTGTTGTATATATATGTGATTACATATATATACAAGGAAACTAATAAAATGTGTGTGTATAGATAATTGAGCTTAGAGTATATAACACACATAATATAAATCCTAAACTAAATTACTCAAGCTAGATCTTGATCTTCAATAAGCTCTTCTAGGTAATCTTACGGATGAAGCTTGAACTTGGATCTTCAACTTGAATTTGCATAGCTTCACTCCACAATTCCGCCAACCTCCATTTGATATCGTCGTTATGGCGCAATCCATCCATCCTCCAACAACGTTGTTTGTCTACAAAACATAGGAATGCACAAACACTAGACAAACAACATTAGTAATAAATTGTTTGTTAAACATCATCAAAACAAGAAGGCCAACATCGATCTCTAGTGCATTAATCACCCTCTGTTGCTCCTCATCGTGCAAATGCTTCTTGAGCATCAAAATATGAAAGACATCATGTACACTCAACATTGATGCTGGAAGTTCTAATCTATAGGAAACGACTCCAATACGCTTAATAATCCTGAAGGGACCAACATATCTCGGGGCAAGCTTTCCACGTCTACAAAAATCGCTGAATGCCCTTTATCGGTGGTACTTTCAACATAATTAAGTCTCTAACCTGGAACTCTAGTGGTCATCTCTGCTGATCTGTATAACTCTTTTGTCGACTCTGTGTGACAAGAATGCACTCTCTAATCAATGTCACATTCTATGTAGTCTGTCTAATTAGCTTCGACCCAAGCAATAGGCTATCCTCTGGCTCTGCCCAACATATAGGCAATCTGCAAGGCCTCCCGTACAATGCTTCATATAGTGTCATCCCGATAGTAGCTTGATAACTATTATTATATGTAAATTCAATCAATAGGATGTGATCCTCCTAGCTACCCTAAAGATCTATCATACATACTCGCAGCATATCCTCTAACACCTGATTCACCCTCTCTGTCTGACCATCGGTCTGGGGGTGGAAAACACTACTAAATGACAATTGGCTGCCAAAACATCCTGGAAACTTCTCTAGAAATGGGATGTGAAGACTGATCCTCGATCTGATACGATCATCTCCGGGACTCCATGTAATCGAACGAACTCTCAGATGAAAATCCTCGCATATGTATCTGCCGTATAAGTCATCCTCACAGGTAAAAAATGTGTCGACTTCGTCAACCGATCCACTATCACCCAAATAGAATCATTTCCTTTCTTTGTTTTAGGCAACCCTATAATAAAATCTATATAAACATCTGCCCACTTCTATTCGGGAATGGGTAAAGGTTGTAGAGTTCCTGCAGGTCTCTGATGTTCTGCCTTAACTTGCTGGTAGGTAAAACACTTAGCCACATACTTTGTAATCTCTCTACGCATGCTACTCCACTAGAAATACCTCTTCAGGTCTTTATACATTTTCATCGTGTCTGGATGCATTGTATACTTGCTACGATTCACCTCATCAAATAGATCTCTCTTCAGCTATGGATTGTTCGGTATAACTAATCGATCCTTCATCCGAAGGCCTCCATCTGCTCTAACAGTCCAATCAGTCTTGGGTTCCTTAGAAATCTCCCACTTATGGGTTTGAATCTAAGAGTCCTCTAGCTGAGCTCCAATCACTCTATCACTCTAAGATAGCTGTACTGATAAAGCTTCTAAGAAAGCACTGCTCCCCCAATCTCTAGGCTGAAATCATAGTGGCTGAGGGTATAAAGATCTCGATGTAATGAACACCTCAAAGCTGCAAGTCCGCGATGTCATTAGTTGTTAACACATCTGCTACCACGTTCACCTTTCCCGGATTGTATTGTATAGCAAACTCGTAATCCTTAATAAACTCTACCTATCGTCGTTGCCTTTGGTTGAGTTCTTTCTGTGAGAAGAGATATTTTAAGCTCTGGTGATCTGTGAATAACTTAAACTGTACTCCATACAAATAATACCTCCACACTTTCAGTGCAAAAATCACTACTACTAGCTCCAAATCGTGCGTGGGATAATTCTGCTCATGAGTTCTCAGCTACCTCGAAATATAGGCCATAACCCTCTAGGTTTGCATCACAACACCTCCTAGACCCGCTAACTATGCATCCGTGTAGACGACAATAGTTTTATCACTACTTGGAATAACCATTACCGACACTGTATCTAATTTTACCTTTAGAGTTTCAAAGGCTTCCTGGCACTCCGTGCCCCTAATTAAACTACACACTCTTATGCGTAAGGCATGTAAGTAGTGTTGTAATCTTCGAGAAGTCTTGAATGAACTTCCTGTAGTAGCCGGCCAAACCTAAAAACTTACGAATCTCTGTAAATGTCTTCGGTGGCTCCCAATCAAGTACAACTTTCACTTTAGCTAGATCCATTATAATGCCCTCCTTGCTGATAATATGGTCAAAACCTGACTACAGAACTGATGCTCCCGTAAAGTCTGCAATGCCAAATGAAGATGTTGCTCGTGCTCTACTAATCTCAAATAGATAAGGATGTCATCGATAAAACAACCACAAACTGGTCCAAACATGGATGGAAAACCCGGTTCACCAACAGGTGCATTAGTCAGCCCAAATGGCATGACAAGAAACTCGAAAGACCCATATCAAGTCAGAAAGGTGGTTTTTGGAATATCCATTCCCCGCACTCATGACTGAAAATAATCAGAACGAAGATCAATCTTTAAAAAATGTTACACTCCCCGCAGCTAGTCGAACAAGTCATAAATCCTCGATAGTAGATACCTGATCCGGGAGGTGACCTTGTTCAACTCAGAATAATTTACACATAATTGCATGGTACCATCCTTCTTCTCCACGAAGAGGACCGGTGCTCCTATGAAAATGACTCTGGTAAATAAAACTCTGAGTTAACAACTCAAATAGTTGAGTCTGTAGCTTCCTCATCCTAGTGGCTACCATAAGATAGGGTGCTCGGAATATCGGCACAATGCCTGC
The DNA here is from genome assembly GCF_001876935.1 of Asparagus officinalis. Taxonomy (NCBI): domain Eukaryota; kingdom Viridiplantae; phylum Streptophyta; class Magnoliopsida; order Asparagales; family Asparagaceae; genus Asparagus; species Asparagus officinalis. The sequence goes on from NC_033800.1 coordinate 83,110,462, forward strand.
TAAAACTTGATGTAGGAAAACAACCTCTCTCACTGGAGGAAATCTCGGTATAGTCTGAAAGACATCCTGATACTCTGAGACAACTCCGGTCTCGCTCAAAACTGCTCCCTGATCCCGTATCATCACCTCCTCGACGTATGCCAGAAATGACTCTACATTCTGGATACCCTATGAGGCTGCTACTATCTATACAAACTCATCGAATGCTCACAAGCTGACTATCTCTGCAAAACAGTCTATACTAATATGGTAGGATGACAACTAATCCATACCAAGAATAACATTAAACTCAAACATTCGCAGGATGATCAAATCGACCACGGACTCAGACTTGTCTAAACTGACGACATATCTCCTATAGGTACTCTCTAAGAGAGACACCTCTCTCAAATGAGTAGAAACTAATAATGGAACACCTAAAGACTACGTTACAAGCTGAAGTCTAATTATGATAGATAAAAGAATGTTAAGTTTCTTAATCAACAAGATTCGAGTTGGAAAGGAAATCACTAAGAAAGCTCCGTTGGCACCATGATCACACGGTATGACTGCATAAACCTTGACGGTGGCTGGCGATTGTTACTCTGATGGCAGTGGAACATATAGATTGTCTGTCCCTCAGGAATATCCTGGATGACACGAATCTGGCCTATTGGACCCTCAATCCTCGAGATGACTGGAGGTACCTCAAATCCTCTGCTGCATATGTATATACATATGTATATGTATATGTATATACATATGTATATGTATATGTATATACATATGTATATGTATATGTATATACATATGTATATGTATATGTATATACATATGTATATGTATATGTATATACATATGTATATGTATATGTATATACATATGTATATGTATATGTATATACATATGTATATGTATATGTATATACATATGTATATGTATATGTATATACATATGTATATGTATATGTATATACATATGTATATGTATATGTATATACATATGTATATGTATATGTATATACATATGTATATGTATATGTATATACATATGTATATGTATATGTATATACATATGTATATGTATATGTATATACATATGTATATGTATATGTATATACATATGTATATGTATATGTATATACATATGTATATGTATATGTATATACATATGTATATGTATATGTATATACATATGTATATGTATATGTATATACATATGTATATGTATATGTATATACATATGTATATGTATATGTATATACATATGTATATGTATATGTATATACATATGTATATGTATATGTATATACATATGTATATGTATATGTATATACATATGTATATGTATATGTATATACATATGTATATGTATATGTATATACATATGTATATGTATATGTATATACATATGTATATGTATATGTATATACATATGTATATGTATATGTATATACATATGTATATGTATATGTATATACATATGTATATGTATATGTATATACATATATATATGTATATGTATATACATATGTATATGTATATGTATATACATATGTATATGTATATGTATATACACATATATATGTATATGTATATACATATGTATATGTATATGTATATACATATGTATATGTATATGTATATACAATGTATATGTATATGTATATACATATGTATATGTATATGTATATACATATGTATATGTATATGTATATACATATGTATATGTATATGTATATACATATGTATATGTATATGTATATACATATGTATATGCATATATGTACATATGTATATGTATATGTATGTACATATGTATATGCATATATGTACATATGTATATATGTACATATGTACATATGTATATATGTACATATGTACATATGTATATATGTACATATGTACATATGTATATATCTACATATGTACATATGTGTATATCTACATATGTACATATGTATATATATATACATATGTACATATGTATATATACACATATGTACATATGTATATATACACATATGTACATATGTATATATACACATATGTACATATATACACATATATACATATATATATGTATATATACACATATGTACATATGTATATATACACATATGTACATATGTATATATACACATATGTACATATGTATATATACACATATGTACATATGTATATATACACATATGTACATATATACACATATATACATATATATTTATTATGTGTGTTTTGGTGAATCTCTGGTTAGACAGACTGTTTCACAAACTCTCTAGTCAGTCGACCGGTATATACATCAGTCGACCGATTATCATGTTCAGTCGACCGATATATGATACCTTAAGTCAATCGATTTATGACATTTCCAGTCGACTGATACTTTTAGCAGTCGACTGATTCATCATCCAACAGGACTTTCATGCTTTTTATGAGTCTCATGATTTTCATGATTTCCTTTCATTTGATATATTGTTTTCTTTCATTTGAAAATATCTTCTCATGATTTATGATTTTTGGCTTTAATGGATTCATGGATTTTCATGACTTTCTTTCATTTGGATTCATGGCTTTCATGGATTTTTATGGATATTCATGATTTTCTTTCATGGATTCATGAATTTTCATGATTTTCAAGACTTTTATGATTTTCTTTCATGGATTTTTATAAATATTTCTGGATGATGCATTTGGATCCTTTGTTTTATTCAATCGACCAAATGGTGAATGGTGACCCAAGAGACTTTTTTTTAACTTTACTTTTTTTTTTCTAATGTATCTATGCATTAAGACTTTTATAACACCTTTCATGATATATATATATATATATATATATGTGTGTGTGTGTGTGTGTGTGTGACGCCCCTGGGTTCACGCAAGGCTGCAGTCCGAGGTGAAACCAAGAATGTCAAACCTGCTATGCACCACACCGTGCAATAACATGTTTCACCATCACAATTAACATCTATCTAGTAGAGTCAACAACTGATGTAGGTACAAAACAGGTAAAAGACAATACAAGGAATAATGATGAAATGATAATAGTCACATAAATATCTCATCATCCAACAACATAGAAGTACATAGTCAAGATC
>NC_033800.1:83114537-83177982 GCF_001876935.1 Asparagus officinalis
TTTGAGAAAGCGTTCAGCCTGTTCACCTCTCACCTTTAATTCTTTCCAAGTTTTAGAGGGCACAACCCCTATCACCTCTAACACATCCAATGATAAGTTGTTGTGACATGTCTGTAGGATGAACTCTTCTGTGAGTGGATCTCTGCAGTTCACCGCTTTGTCCCGGATCTGCTTTTCATCCAATAACGTGCCAATCGAGACCTCTGTGTCATCGTCGAAGAAATTGGTGAGGAATAGTTCTTCCATATCCTCCCAGCTAGTGATACTCCCGGGCTTAAGGCGTCGGTACCAATCGAAGGCAGGCCCGCGAAGGGTTCCTACGAATGACCGGACCATCAGGGCTTCGTTCCCGGATATTGCGCCGAGATGCGACTTGAAATAGATCAAGTGCTGAGTTGGTGAACCCCTACCATCAAAAGGAGTAAAGTTAATCAAATTAAATTTCTGGGGATAAGGAATCAGATCCCACTCCCTTGGGTACGGGTATGGAATGCCCGTTTTCTTCACTTCCTGAGTCGTCATCAGAGCGTTGACTTTGCTCTCAAGATCATGCATCTTCTTATCCTCTTCCTCACTTTTCTTCAAGTAGATCTGTTGAGGTTGAGTGGATGACTTGGTCGGACCGCTTCCGAAGTTGTCTTTATCTGGAGGAGGATCATCAAAGATAGTCTCATCCTCTTCATTACGCCGACTGGATTCCGCCTTCTGGCTCGACTCCGGTTGGTGTTGCTGAACCTGTAAGTCTCGCATCTGCTGCATAGTCAACTCCATTTCGGTTTTGAACTCAGCTCTGATTTCTTCGCGTTGTTTAGCCAATGCTTCCTGCAGTATGTGAGTCAGTTGATCCGGCGTGATCGCAAATGATTCTCTGACTCGCCCAACACTGGACGCGGTATCGTCCGATGCAATGGCGGAACAAGTATCTGACATTTCTTCATCTGAAGAGAGCCCCTCGTGCATTCTCTTGTAGTCTCGACGTAGGTTGGCTCGTCTCTGTAACCGCGACATTCTCTGAGAAAGACCCCGCTCAACTCTCCCTCCCGGAGAGAAATCAGGGTCGTAATTAACTGACTTTTGCTTTCCTTTATTGGTCATGTTAATAGTGACCTCAGGGAACTCATCTTGTCAGATTACAGTTTTCTTTTTGTTGAAATGTCTTGTTTTGGGTCTTGACGCTTCATTGGACAATCTTTGAAATACGGAGACTCTTTGTTGAATTATTCTTCAGAGCATCCGGATTCTGTCAACACTGCTTTAATGAGTCTTCTCGGCAAGCGCAAATGAGACTCGTTTTCTCTGACAACGTCTGCTTCTTGATTATCTTTTCTGATAGTACAGCTCATCATTATCTGTGATTTGGAGCAACGCTATCTTTTGCCTGCTGAACTATTGTTAACACTGCACAGGACGAGCTGTCGTCGGCCTCTGAGAGATCCAAAGTGAATTTTTAAATCCACCCTCTGCGGTGTGGAAGTTTTCAAGGTCCTAAACGAGAGTGAACTGGTATTCTCGCTCGTTTGGACTTGTGGGCAGTTCTACAGGAGGGTGTTTAGCGAACCCCTGCATATGAAACCATTGAATGGTTTGTTTGCTGACTCTGGTTGTTCGCTTTGACTGGGGCTTTGCCTGCGATTGTCAACTGAAGGACGAGGCGATCCGCACATTGGTTATCTTTAAACTTGGACAGATTGGGCTAACCCCAGGGTTTTACGCTGATGCAGTAGACGGCCCGGAACAGATGCTTGCGGCGTCTTCAGCATCCAAAACTTTACTGATCTTCGGTGTTTTTTCAGACACCGTCTCCTTCTTGGTTTATCCTTGGGCTTGTTGACGAAGAGCACGAGCATGGCGATCTTCGCTTTACGCTTTTGTATCCGTTCCCTTAATAGGGTTGAACGGGCCTTTTGACTGAGAGTCCACTCCTCCGTCGTAAGTTGTGGCCAGAAATATGATTTATTTTTGGCGTAAGGAAACTAGATCATTTTCTGCCTCTCGACTCTAGGTCGCATAGTAAATGGACCCCGTCGGTTTGTTGCATGCTTTAGCCATTGTCGAGCACGCGTGGCGCTGTCTTTGACGAGCTCTCGTTCCGTCAGCACCGCGAGCTATTCAATCATCGACTGCTAAATGAGTGTGGAGTCGTTCGGAGCAGAGATGTTGCAGGTAAAATTCTTTAGGCAACATCCGGGCCAGAGCTAAGCAGAACTCACTGTGGTCTTCATTGACACTGGCGACTGAAAGTTTTTCTGGAAGATGAAACTTTCCTACATTTGCGGGGATGAGGAAAGTTTGATGATGAGGATGACAAGTACTCTCAAATTTCGCTCTGATCAGAATTCGTATTCGATCCTTCGTTGACGACGCCTTGGATCGGTTGGCGACACGCGGCCTCGACAGCGAGGAACCGCTGGCTGGCCCACTGTGGCGCCACTTGTTTCAGCGAAGTTGATTCCATGACCCCCCCCCCCCCCCCCCCCCCCCCCCCCTCGATCCATTAAACTTTGCCTTTGTTTACAACTGAAATACAATGAACAAACAAAAATTACAACTCTCGAGAAAATAACACAGAAAGTTGTTTATCACTCCTGCTTTGTGGGACTTTGCCTATGCGTAGTGCTTTGGCTCGTTGACCACGCGATTCAAAGATCGTGAGTGTGCTTAGAGATCGCTCTCCTTCGTTTATCGAAGTAAAGATGTTGAAACGAATATGCTTATCGATGTAAGCATGTCCGTTGCTCCTAAAGATCAAGTCTGAGCTTAACTTGCATAGAATCACCGATGATGCTTGTCAAAGGGTGAATAGTTCTCTTCTTCTTCAAAATCACTGAAAGCTCAAGCCTCTCTGCTCCAAATGCTCATCCGATCAGTCCCTTGGCTGCTCTCCTCATCAGCCCTTCTTGATGCTCTCTAATCAGCCGCTCTTTGTAACTCGCCGTCCGCACTACTTCCAATACATCTTTTTATGAGGTTGTGGGCATGATTTTCCGCTTGTAATCTACTTCCCCCCGTTCATAAGTGAGCCCCCAGCAGTTTAATAAGCCAAGGGGGGGGGGGGGGGGGGGGAGGTGGGGGGGGGGGGGGGGGGGGGGGGGGGGGGGGGGGGGGGGGGGGGGGGGGGGGGGGGGGGGGGGGGGGGGGTGTGGGCTGCAGCAATAACTCGAGAAATACTGTCAAATGAAACGTTTAGCTTCCCAGTGGCCGCGACAGTACGTGGTGTCGCGCATGTGCCGCGGAGTTACCACTGGCGCACCACCTCTCGAGTATTTTGGCTCTAACTTCCTCGTCCGATGTCGGAATGAGGTGATCCAAGATGCGTTGGAAAGATGACGAAGAGATATACAACTTTTGTCTTTTGAGCTTATTCAGATTTGGATCATATCATGGCTTAAATGTGAAATATATTACCGCGGCAGTATACACTGCCGCGCACCTCCGATGCAGTTTGCGACCTCTCGGGTATTTTGGCTCTAACTTCCTCGTCCGATGTCGGAATGAGGTGATCCAAGATGCGTTGGAAAGCTATCGAAGAGCTCTACAACTTCCCATTGGCGCTTCACTATGTTTATTTACGCGACACCTTGTACTATCGCGCTGTTACCGCGGCAGTGTACACTGCCGCGCACCTTCGATGTAGTTTGCAACCTCTCGGGTATTTTGGCTCTAACTTCCTTGTCCGATGTCGGAATGAGGTGATCCAAGATGCGTTGGAAAGCTATCGAAGAGCTCTACAACTTCCCATTGGCGCTTCACTATGTTTATTTGCGCGACACCTTGTACTGTCGCGCTGTTGCCGCGGCAGTGTACACTGCCGCGCACCTTCGATGTAGTTTGCGACCTCTCGGGTATTTTGGCTCTAACTTCCTCGTCCGATGTCGGAATGAGGTGATCCAAGATGCGTTGGAAAGCTATCGAAGAGATCTACAAATTCCCATAGGAATATCACTCTGTTTGTGTGCACAACACCTTCCACTACCGCGCAAATGCGCGTCAGTGTTTCTTATCGTGGGTGTTCATATTGTTCTTCTATGTTGTTTCACATGTTCCTTTGCTTCTTTTGGATTTGGATGATTTCCTCTAACTTAGATAGGGATATTCATATCTATAGGCATTTTTATATGCCTACATCATTCAAGCAGAGATTTTTAGCAAGTTCCTGCTTCTGACTTCTACTTAGTGTAGCACCTCCATGTTTCTGCTTGGTCAGGAAATTTTACACGAGCGGAGTCCATCACAAATCCTTAAAAAGTCAGTTCGTTAGTTAAATTACCTCTCGATTTGCTGATGCAATTTTGCCCATTCAATTAAGGAAAAGAACCTGAAATAAGAGGGGAAATTGAGAGGTTTGCTTCAGGTAACTAGAGTCAACTCTGATGCAAAATGAAAGCCAAATGGGTAATATGGAAGGATAGGAACAAATACTTTGCGAAGAAGAAAAATAGAGTAATCAGGCTATACATTACTATGTTTGTTTGGCTTGCGTGCCAGTTGGGCGATTACAATGTTCCAACATTGAGGATAATTGAACAGTTCAAGTGAAGTTCATCAATTATCACAACAGTACTGCAAAGTTACCAATGTGGCTTGCTCCATCTACTACACCTTCAGGAATTGGCTTTATCGTGAAATAGTATATTTTATATCAGGTTCATTGGTTTCAAGATGTTGACACCTTATAAGGAAAGAAAATGTTCTTTGGATATTTTTCATTCCAAATTTTCTGGGGCTTTGTACTTCTATGCCAATTTGGTCATCGAAACGTAATTTCATTTAGAAGGGCTCTAAAATCAGATATGACATTTGAAGCAACAATCTTTTTGTGTATGTATTAATGGAAATCAAGTTTCTAAGTTTACGGTTTTTATGACAAATGGCCAAGGAAGTATGGAATGCTTAACGCTGTCGTACTGTACTGATGTATTTGATTCTAACCCTTCAGCATTATAGATTGGAACTGTAAGTGCTTTACGCACAAATTTTGATTAAGCAACATTTTTGCTATATATTATTTCTTCTTTATCTGTTAGCACCCAGGCAGTTATTTTGGTTCCCATTTATTCATATGTGTGGCGCAGGTACCATACCAATATGGTGGGGGGCAGAGTTGAAGTTCTCTGCTGTGGAAGCTGAAATTAATGTTCCAGCTCAGGATCCCTACAAAGGAAGCTTGAAGTATTATCAGAGATTAAGTCGTAGATATGGTGCTCGGGATCCCCGTTTAAGTGCTGGTGGACAAAGGAAAACTCCTTTGGTACCTATCATTTGTGTTAACTTACTTAGAAATGGAGAAGGAAAGTCGGAAACAATTTTGGTTGAACATTTTACGAAATCTGTAAAATATATCAGATCAACTGGAAGACTTCATCAGACATGGATTCAGTTGATCAATTATGACGGGCATGCTACTATGAAGTCAAGAGGTGAGCAGCAGACTGTGGAGGGGCTATGGAAGCTTGTAAAACCACCCACAATAGCGAATGGCTTCTGTGAAGGAGATTATTTTCCTTCACCACTGCGCCTCAATGAATACAAAGGATCAGTGGTTTGTAGCAGGGATTTTGATGGCGATTTCTGCCTCAGATCTCTTCAAAATGGAATAATAAGTTTCAACTGTGCAGATTCCTTGGATAGAACAAAGTAATATAACTTGGCAAATTATTATGTGTTGTTTAGAGAAATAGATTAGGCAAAGATATTATTCCATATAACGCTTTATCTGTCTTAAATAGAGATTAGAAGGATGTTACAAAATAGGTAGGAGATAAAATCATATCTAATCACATCTAACATTATCTAACAAATATCTTATATTATTCACTAAGGTCCAGCTTGATATTTTTTTTTCCTAACTCTAAGATTCTTTATTCCACTTCGCAAGATGGTCACCTACAACTTATTATAAGCAAACAAGGTAATTTATTGCATTGTCTGTAGACATTAACTATTTGAAAAAGGAAAATAAAAAAAAATTCCCTTTGTATTGTGCATTTGCGACTTTTAGTATTTACATTAATCTAACGCTCATGATAAATGTTTTGCAGCCTTATTTCCGCACCAATTAGTGAAGATGGACTGATGCATATGGTGATCTGTCGTGTCATCTTGGGAAGCAAATGTGCAATACTTCCCAGCTCAAGACAAACAGGTCAAATTTCGTGAGATTTTGATTCTGGTGTAGATAACCAGCAAGCTCCTTCAAAGTATAGTATGCTATCCACATGTCAAGACGCATATACTGCCTCTTTATGCGGTTACTTTCAAAATAAATCTTAATTCAGGAGGTACATATATCTATTCTTTACTATTATCCTAATGAATTAGTTAGATAGCTTATGATGGTCTTTAATGCTTTTATCCTTTTATTTTAATCAGGGTTGCAAATACAATTAGATGCCACAGGGCCAGCTTCGAATGGATAATAAATTACTCCAATTTCTTGAGCATCAGGATACCATATATCTCCTTATTTCCGTATGTGTTTTCCTTTTTGTGTAGTTACGATATTATGGTTCAATAAAGTACTTCAATTTCCATTATGCAGTATATGATATCCTAATTTTATGTCCTGAAATTTTAGTTAGTTGTCCTTTTTCATGATGGTTATTATCTTTTTAATATTAAAGTCTTAAGATTGACCATAAGATGATAAAAATGGGATTGATGAAATTGACAACTCTAAGAGGCAAGATATCTAAAACGGAGATACATAATGTGAATATAATCATTCCATATGTCATTTTCATTAAGTGTCATAACAATGATAATGTACTTTCCACAATCATCAAATGCCTAATTATATGTCAAAAATCAACTAAGCTCCAGGCTCATACATGTTTCTTTTTGGTGCAGCTCCAGTAAACACACCCATGGTGATCGTAAAGACAACAAGGATATAAAACGTACCAATAAAAAATAAGCCACCTCAGGAATAGAAAATTGTCAATCTCAAATCTTAATAAATATTTGTGCTCTTTGCATTTTACCAATGATTTAAGGTGATCTCCCTTACGCTAAGAATCATTCATCATACAATAACTACTTCTATTAACTGCCAATCATGCTAATTATTCCTGTCAATTATTTTCCAGCACACAATTTGAAAAAATAGCATCTTTGAATTTTACGCAAATAGTGTGATTCTTCATTTGCTAACTCAGATTTATTCGCCTCACTTTTCCATGCAAATACTGCAATAAATAATCATTCAATTTCTTGCATTGTATCTGATCTTAGCAAATGTTCACCTGCGACAGAAAGCAAAAGCAACAATTACTGATTATAATATCATGGTAATTTTCAAGATTGTTTTGACAGCTATAATTTCAAGAACTTACCACCATTGAAGACAGTAAGGCCACAATGAGGCCAGCACGAAAGGAATTGCCAGTTCAAAACCAATAGAGGTGTCAAAAGAAAAGAATTGAACTTATGACATCTTCAGTTTCTGCTTGATGAATTGAAAATGTGTTGTATACAACTCTCTCAACTGCGGAAACTACAGCAAGTTTCAAGGAACAAACTGATTGGCTATCTGAAATGGTAGACGTTTGTATATTCTAATATGATTAGCTATCTGGAACAATGGATGTTTTAATATTCAAATACTAATTGTGTATGATTAAAAAGAACGAAATGGTTACAAGATTGGCGAAATACAGCAAAATAGCTAATTAAGCACAATTATCGATTGATACATTTCTCTTTTTAATGAGTTGTAGCCAAAAATTCTGTTTATAAGTGAACATACTTCAAAGATTACAATTCTGCTATACATATGTGCAAAACAAGCTTCTTGAGAAATATAACAAGATTCCGTACTTCGAGAATTAAAAGCATACTAAATATAATTTTATTGTTCATACCTTGTGAATTTTAAGCTTATGTTCATATCTTAGTTATATTGTTTACATTTAATAAATTTATGCAACATCTTTCTACAAATAATATTATATTTTAAATAAAAAATACAAATTTTACCACGTGCATTGCACGTGCAATACAACTAGTCCATATAAAAGTATGAGTTTTAGAAAAAACTTTCCATGGTCAATATTACTTTTAAACCTTTTGTACATTACCTTCAAATCTTATCATAATTAATAATATATCAAAATTTTTAAAATTAAAATATTTAACCAAAAATTGATATGGAAAGAGATCAAATAGTGAAACTAATTCTCTATCACAATAAAAGATGACATGTGTCCAACTAACTCTATCTTCCTGGGAATTATCAATAAATTAAAACTATTCACATCAATAATTAAAAAAATTCTATCTATGAAAAGGTAGAAAATTTTAACAATAACGTCTTTGTTAATTCTAAATAATTTGTAACTATCTACAACTACAAAATCTAAAAAATATCATGTGTCCCTCTTTAATTATTTTAAAGACTTAAATTTTAGTAAATCTCCCATATCTTTGAATTGAGCACTAAATTCTTAAATATTTGCAACTCTCACTAAATCCACAGTAAATTTTAGCAATACATTTTAATTTTTCGCACTTGACCTTCATAATGGAAAATTTAACCCTCAAGCATAGTATATACCCCTCGAATCATTCTTATTTACAAATGATCCTATTCATTTACAAACAATCCTAAAAAATTTTACACCGACTAAAATTAACCCTCAAGCATAATACAAACCCCTCAAATAATTCCTATTTACAAATTATCCTATAAAGTTACAAAAAATCCTAAAAAATGTAAAAAAAAAATACAAATAGCTATTTAAAAAAATCTAGAATTATAAATAACACAAAAATTTTGAAATCTACAGATAACTCCTTTAAATTCCTAAAAATTATGGAAAAGCTATTGACAAATCAGGATATTAAAATAAACCCTTGAACAAAATTAAAAAAACATTTAGCCTCCTTAAAAAAATCTTAAATTACAAAAAACCTTTGAAAATCTAAAAATTTTAAAAAGGCTCGTAAAATTCTAAAATTATAAATGATCTTAAAAATGCATAAATTGCAAACAGCCTCTTTTAAAAAATCCAAAAAGTACAAACAACCCTCTTTAAAATTTAAAAATTATAAATGACCCCTAAAATTATAAAATTCAAATATATGAAAAATATAAAATTACAAGAAACCCCGTAGAAAGCATAAACAAACCCTTAAATTAGAAAATTACAAATTAATACAAAAAATATAAAAATAAATAAATATAAAAAGAACAAACAACCTACAGAAAAATCTAGAATTAGATACAACCCCCTTTAAAATCCAAAAATTAAGATCAACATCTTGAAAATTCCACTGATTACAAACAAACCTTTGGAAAAATCTAAAAATTATATACAACCATTATTTGGGGGTTTTTTTACCAAAATTTATTGGGTTAGATATATATATATAAGTATATATTATTATAATCTATTATAATATATATATATATATATATATATATATATATATATATATAGAGCAAGACTCCTATCACTTTAATGTGGAGTATGGGAATAGTTGTCACCGAAACTTTCTATTCCACACAAATATTATAATATAAAAAGCTCACTTCATATTCATGCAAGGATCCCTAGGACAACATCTATGGTAAGAAGGTTTGGTGTGATGTCAAGCTTAAGTTGACACAACAGTTTTCTTCTATATACTATAATATATATATATATATATATATATATTAAATTATATATATAATATATATTATATATATAATAATATATTAATAATATATATATAATAATATATATATATATATATAAATATATATATATATATATATATATATATATATATATATATAACTTATTAAGTTGTTAGGGTGCATTCTTTTATTTGACTGCACAATAACTAACGATGTTAATTTTGCAAGTTTCCTACCAAAAGTTATTAGTGGTTTAGTAAGAGTATTAAAGATATTGGAGATTTATTTCCAAATACTAAATCTATTAAGGATTCAGTGAATTTTAACCATTTGTTAATTTTGAGGGTTTGTTGAAGATGCAAAAAACGTTTAAAAAAAGAAAAATGACTCTTAGGATTCTAAAATTATAAATGACACCCAAAAATTAATAAATTACAACCAAAAAGTACAAACAACCTTTAAAATTTAAAATTACAATCAACTCCCTAAAAACTCAAACAAACACTTGACAAATATGAAAATTACCAAAAAAACTCCATGAAAAGTAAAAATATTATAAATAAAACTCTAAGAATTTACAATTGCAAAGAGTTCCCTACAAATCTAAAAAATAGTAAACATGCCCTTTAAATTAGAAAATTAAAAATACCTCAAGAAAATTAAAAACCCAAAAAAGTACAAATAACCCTAAAAAAATCTAAAAACCTTCAATAATTTTAATAATCTTTAAAAATATTTGAAAATTATAAACATACAGTATTGGGGTTTTTTGCCAAAAACTATTAGGATTAACTGAAAAACGTAAAAGTTATTGGCCTATTGGGCTGTATTTTGGTCATTTGACTATACATGAACTAATGATGTTAATTTTGAGGCTTTTCTACCAAATGTTATTAGGGTTTTAGTGAGAGTTTTAAAGATATTTGGGATTTAGTTCCAAACACCAAACTCATTCGATGTTTAATAAAATTTACGCCTTTTTTAGTTTTGGATTTTTAATATGTACCTCCTAAATTGAATGTATTTTTAAATGTGTCCACAAATCATAAGAATCATAAATTTGTCTATAAAATCATTTTATCAAAAATTCCCCCTAAATCCATTGTTTTTAGTGGGGTTTCCGAATAAAGTTTTAAAGTTAAAGGGTTTTTAATAACCTCTAAATTTTAGGAAGTTTCCTAATATTTTTAAAGTTATGCAGATTATCTAATTATTGTTAAAAGTTAAGGAGAGTTCTCTAAATTTTAGTCTTTAAAATAGTATACTATGTTCGCATAGTTATCTGCACTAAATATGAGATATATCGCGTGCCTAAAAATTTATCATATATGCAGCATTTTACTATAAGCATCCAACTAATTGGATTTTTTTATGACTGGAAAAGGATAGTTTAGAAAGTGAAAAGTTGTATATTTATGTTAGACCCTAGAGGGGGGGTGATTAGGGTCTTATGCTAATCTAATCCGATTAAATACTAATTAAAATTAATTAATAAGTTATCCTAGCAAGTATGAAGTACAATAATGTATATGAGCTAGGATAAGCATTATGAACAATAAGATATATCCTGGCAAAGAGGTATACTATATGATAGAGATATATGCAAGGATATATAAACAACACAAGGGTAAATAATCTAAACAAGATAGTTGATGAAATAAATGAGTAATGCACAATTGGCGATATAAGATAAATGCAAAAACAAATACGCCAAAGACAAACTCAAACAAGCAATATGATCACGGAGTTCGGACCTTCCGTCCTACGTCTCCGCTCCCCACTCCCGGGGAGAAATCCACTATCATAACCGGGTTTTCTACGCTCACCCGAATAACGTTTACACCTCACAGTGTCGGTTTTCAATGCTCACCGAACAACGTTCACTCCTCACACTCGGTTTTCTAGTTCACCGAAAACTTTACAACACACTCGGTTTCTAGCTCACCGAAAACCTAACAACACTCACAATGTAACAAATATAAATTTGTTCTCTATAATAGATGAGAACACAATTAAGCACAACTCAAAGTTACAATCTCTCACAACCCTAAATATATTATGAATGCTAATACAATAAGCTCAAGTGGGTGTGTGTAACAATGAGATAAAATCAAATCAACTAAACTCAATATAAAACTAGCTTTAATAGAAATGATAATTGACAAATAACAAATGAAAGCTAGAGTAGAGTTTAGAAAACTTCTCAATGGAAGACAAGATGGAGAGATGGAGATTGGAGCCCAAACAAGAAGATGATCTCCTCCACTTGTAAAAACTTCTTCACAAACAAAACAAACCCTTAAACACACTTAAACCCTTGTTTAAAACTTGTTTAAAAACTTCTTGATTACATAAAAATATATCAACAATTAGGTATTTATACCCACTCAAGATCTCAACAAAAACCCCAAACCAAATGACAAAAACAGCCCCAGCAAACAGCTCAGGAAAATAGTCGTTGAAGTCCAACGGATCTATTGTCGGTCGACTGGAAATTCTGTCGGTCGACCGATGGAGAGCAAAAACACGAAGAAACAGTTCTGGACCATCGTCGGTCGACCGGTGCGGCCGACCGATGGAGCTTTCGATCGACCAGGCCGGTCGACCGACAGACTTTCTGCTACCCACTGACGGTTGAACATATGAGCGGTCGACCGGATCGGTCGACCGAAAACTGATATATATAAAAACTGATTTGCTGATTTTAAAACCCTGTTTAAAAATATCAAATAAATTCCAAAAAATGAAAAACTTTGGGGAATGATTGTAGACAGGATACTGGAACTAGAGCTCTGATACCAACTGTGACGCCCCTGGGTTCACACAAGGCTGCAGTCCGAGGTGAAACCAGAGATGTCAAACCTGCCATGCACCACACCGTGTAATAACATGTTTTACCATCATAATTACTATCTCTCTAGTAGAATCAAAAACAGGTGTAGTACAAAGCAAGTAGAAGATTATACAACAATTTGCTTAATGGAATGATAGGACTCAAATAAATACATCTCATAAATCAAAAATAAGCTGAAGTACACAGTCAAAGTTTGAAATGATTAATAAAGATCTGGAGAGCTCAACATGTCTCAAAGAACATAATGTCTGATACAGGAAATAAGGCAAACAGCCTTTATAACTCTAGAACATAAACCTCTCAAGTCTAAAATGTCTCAAGTGGAGTACAAAAATAAATACATCTAAAAAGAGGATAGTAGACATTAGTAAGGGTCGTCCTCAACCTGCGACTCTCCGGGCTCCTGGCTCGTTACCTGAAAGGGGGAGGGACAACGAGCGTCAAAGCGCTAGCGAGCAACATCACAACCAACCCCAAGGGATAGGGCTCGTTGTATACAGAAAATACAGTTTATATATATATATATATATATATATAATCACTGATCCTATTTAGGAAATTACAATACGAGCTTAGGTACGTCGAGCGAAATAATCCAAACAAGGAAACCCTCATGTATATACCTTGTATCTCAAATTGTAAATCCCTAAACACCAAACCCAAAATCTAATACAGGAACAATAATAAAGAGAAATACAACCCATCTCAAAACTTAAATACTGTGTCATGTCATAACCAAATAAGTGTCAAAGGTCAAAATTACATAAGTGTCATGTACAGCCTAGGTAGCTATCATGTCCAAATCTCATGTAATCATGTCATGTCCTGATTTAGATAAGTGTCATACTCATAGCTTAACAAATGTCCAAGACGTGGTCAAATATGTAAATGTCCAACACGATGACTGAAATGGATTATAGTCCAACACGAGGACTTTAGTGGATTATAGTCCAACACGAGGACTTCAATGGATTATAGTCCAACACGAGGACTGTATATATAAACCATGGAATACTAGAAGTAAAGGTATACATATTCTACTCTTGTGCATGCCTCACGGTACAGATCTAAGCTTGTGTCAGAAAAGTCATCTCATATGTGTAGATGAAAACATGAATACTATAATTTAATACCCGATAAACAAGGCAACTACTCATGTTCAACAAAAGATCAGTAGAACCCTCGATCATATATGAACACTGTATGAAAGTATAAGCATAGTAGTTGATCAAACAGAAAATACAAACAGAAAATACAAACAAAAAATACAAATCAGAAAATAGGCAAAATTTCGATGAGTCGACTCAAATCAACTATGAGTCGACTCATGTCTCATGGGTCGACTCATGAACTAACGAGTCGACTCGACAGAAACTAATGAATAACAGGAATTGACTTTGTGAGTCGACTCATGACAATCATGGGTCGACTCAACCTGATGAGTCGACCCATGATGAGTCATAAGTCGACTCACGGGCTGAAAACTGGAAATTTCACAACTGCAGCTCGTCCATCTCGTCCCATACTCCCAACATACTGATCTTTACCTCCATAACTATCAATTCTAGACTTAGCATGAGAAACGAACACTAGCATGTTAGACCTAACTTTTAACACCTAAACATGAGAGAGAGCATTTAATCAAAAGTAAAACTCACATTTTATTTCTTTAAATAAAATTTTAGATCTGGGTTTTCATCAAAAACTTGTTGGTGGGGATTTAAAATCCGAAATACATTATCTCTAGCATTAACCCTAACAAAGATGTTGATTTATACTTGAAAATAAGTCTTAGGCTCAATAAAACTCATGAAAAACATTTGTAAACTATTAAAAACATGGGAGAAAGATTGGGCGAGATGTTACTCACCTCAAAAGTGATGATGAACAATCCCCTTCGCTACAATCCACGAAAAGCCGCTGAAAATCCCTAAAAATCACCCAAGAAATCCCAAAAACGAGCTAGGGTTTAGAGGGGGAGAAGAGGCTATGGTTTCTCTAGGGTTTTCTGATCAAAAAGAGTGTTTTCGGGTAGAGAGAAAATATATATGAGTGGATAAAACCCGACCCGAAACCCAAACAAACCTGACCCAGAAAACCAGAAAAACCCCGATGAGTCGACTCATGATATAATGAGTCGACTCAGCAGAGACTAAATGACAACAGGACTCGATTCCGTGAGTCGACTCATGACAGTCATGAGTCGACTCATGGACTAGAAACTGCACACTAGGACTCTGTTGCATATGATTTGAAATCTTGCACACTCAACCTCATTACTGATGTACATATACATACTCAAAAATCTACGGGGTCTTACATTCTTCCCCCCTAAAAAGAATTTCGTCCTCGAAATTCAGGAAATCACATCTAACTCATAAAGATACTTGAAAAACATGACAAGGGTCTAATCTAACCCGCACACATATACATTTCGCAATGATGAATGCTAGTTAGCACATAGTTATATTCATACTTAACGATCTAAAATGATAATATTCTTACTTAACCCCAAATCTAACGGAACTAGTACGTCGGGCGAAAAATCCAAACAAGGAACCCCCCATGTATATACCATGTGTTCCAAAAGATTAAGAATTAAGTAAGAATACCCTCATTCTAGTATTAAATATAAGTATCAAAATATATATGTAGATATAAATATTCAAGTAATAAGTCATATCATAAATACTTTAATTAGTTTTACTTGCTCAAACAAGTGTGGGTAGTCGCGTCGCATGTCCTCCTCGCGCTCCCATGAAGCTTCCTCAACTCCACTTCTGTTCCATTGAACTTTCACCATTGGAATCACCTTGTTCCTCTCAATAGTAGTCAAATCATCTCGAAGCTCAATCTCCGGTGCATCCAACACCCGCTGCTGCTCCTCATCATGCAAGTGTTTCTTGAGCATAGAAACATGGAATACATTGTGTATACTAGACATAGAAGCTGGAAGATCTAGTCTGTATGACACAGCTCCAATCCGCCCCAAAATCCGGAAAGGTCCAATATATCTCGGGGCAAGCTTCCTTCGCCTCTCGAATCGCTGCACGCCTTTAATAGGCAATACCTTCAGCATAATCAAATCCCCAATCTGAAACTCTAGGGGTCTTCGCCTCTTATCTGCATAACTCTTCTGCCGACTTTGAGCGGCTAAAATCCGCTCCCTGATCAATGCTACCTTCTCAGTAGTCTGCCTCACAAGCTCTGATCCAATCATCAAGCTATCCTCCGGCTCTGCCCAACATATCGGTGATCTACAGGGTCTCCCGTACAATGCCTCATACGGAGTCATACAGATCATCGCTTGATAACTGTTGTTATAAGTGAACTCTATCAATGGAATGTGATCCTCCCAGCTACCTTGGAAGTCAATGACACATGCCCGCAACATGTCTTCCAACACCTGATTCACCCTCTCCGTCTGACCATCTGTCTGTGGGTGGAATACACTACTATAAGATAGCCTGCTGCCAAATGAGTCCTGGAAACTCCTCCAAAAATGTGAAGTGAATACTGATCCTCGATCCGACACGATCGTATCCGGAACTCCGTGAAGTCGAACTATCTCTCGAATGAAGATCCTCGCATACACCTCAGCTGTATAAGTAGTCCTCACTGGGATAAAATGTGCTGACTTTGTCAACCGGTCCACAATGACCCAAATTGAATCATTCCCCTTCTTCGACACGGGCAACCCTACAATAAAGTCCATAGAAATGTCCGCCCACTTCCACTCTGGAATAGGCAACGGCTGAAGTGTCCCTGCCGGTCTCTGATGCTCTGCCTTTACCTGCTGATAAGTAAAACACTTGGCCACATACTCTGAAATCTCTCTTCGTATGCCACTCCACCAAAAGTGCCTCTTCAGATCCTTGTACATCTTGGTAGTCCCTGGATGTACTGTATACCGAGTACGGTGTGCCTCATCAAACAACTCCCTCTTCAGCTCTGCACTGGCTGGCATAACCAATCTACCCTTCATCCGTAGACCTCCATCTGCTCCAATGGTATAATCGGCCTTAGGCTATTTGGAAATCTCCTCCTTGCGGATTTGAATCCAAGAATCCTCCAACTGAGCTCTAACAACTCTGCCGCTCCAAGTTGGTTGCATTGATATAGCTCCCAAAAATGCACCAGTGCCACCAAACTCAGGTCTAAAATCAAACTAGCTAAGAGTGAGGACATCTCTATGCAATGAGCACCTCAAAGCCGCAATCTGATATCGACGCTTCCTACTCAAAGCATCTGCTACGACGTTCGCCTTCCCCGGGTGGTACTGAATCGTGAACTCGTAGTCCTTGATAAACTCAATCCACCTCCGCTGCCTCTGGTTGAGTTCCTTCTGAGAGAACAGATATTTTAGATTCTGGTGGTCTGTGAACAGCTCGAACTGCACACCATACAAATAGTGCCTCCATGACTTCAGTGTGAAAACCACTGCTGCTAACTCCAACTCATGAGTAGGATAGTTCTGCTCATGCACTCTCAACTGCCGTGAGATGTAAGCTACTACTCTCTGAGTCTGCCTAAGAACACCTCCCAATCCTGCCAAAGATGCATCTGTGTAGACGACGAATGTCCTGTCGCTGCTTGGAATAGTCAAAACTGGTGTTGTGGTCAACTTAGCCTTTAATATATCAAAGGCCTCCTAGCACCCTGTGCTCCAAATAAACTGTACACCCTTTTTTCATAAGGCGTGTAAGTAGCGTCAAAATCTTTGAGAAGTCCTGGATGAACTTCCTGTAGTAACCTGCTAAACCCAAAAAGCTACGAATCTCCGTCACCATCTTCGGCGGTTCCCAATCAAGCACTGCTGAAACCTTAGCTGGGTCTACTGATATGCCCTCTCTGCTGATGATGTGGCCGAGAAACCTGACCTCTGAAAGCCAAAACTCACACTTGCTAAACTTGGCGTATAACTGGTCCTCCTGTAGGGTCTGCAAAGCTAATCGGAGATGCCGCTCATGATCTGCCTCTGATCTCGAATAAATGAGGATGTCGTCGATGAAAACAATCACGAACTGATCTAAGAATGGACGAAAAACCCGGTTCATCAAGTCCATGAAGACCGTGGGTGCATTGGTCAACCCAAATGGCATGACCAAGAACTCGAAAGATCCATAGCGCGTGAGGAAAGCGGTCTTGGGGATATCCATCTCCCGAACCCACAACTGATGATAACCAGAACGAAGATCAATCTTCGAAAAGAACTGCGCTCCCTGCAACTGGTCGAACAAGTCATCAATCCTAGGTAGTGTATACCTATTCCGGATAGTGACCTTGTTCAACTCCCGATAATCTATACACAATCTCATACTGCCGTCCTTCTTCTTCACGAAGAAGACCGGCGCGCCTCACGGAGAATGACTTCGACGAATAAAACCCTGAGCTAACAACTCGTCCAACTGGGTCTGAAGCTCCCTCATCTCAGCTAGTGCCATGCGATAGGGTGCGCGGGATATCGGGGTTGTGCCCGGCTGTAACTCAATACAAAACTCAACATCTCTCACAGGAGGTAACCCAGGTATGTCCTGAAAGACATCCTGATAATCCGAGACAACTCTAGTCTCTAACAAATCAGAACTCTGATCCCGTCGCATCACCTCATCGATGAACGCCAGAAACGACTCCACAAAGCGATTGCCCTGAGAAGTGGCCACAATCATCTCGGACCCATCGGACGCTTGCAACTTGACTGTCTTCGCAAAGTAGTCAATACTAATATGGTAGGACGATAACCAATCCATACCAAGAATGACATAAAACTCGGACATATTCAAAACTATCAGATCGACTATGACACTCGGACTCGTCTAAACTGATAATACACCTCCTACAAATGCCTCCAGCAGCATACCTCTCCTAGAGGGGGGAAACTTGATAAAGGGGTGTCTAACGAATAAGCTATGAGCTGGAGTCTAACCAGTAAGCATACGAAATGAAAGAATGCGAAGCTCCTGAATCAAAAAGAAACGGCGGGGAAAGGAATTCAACGAGAACGACCCTCCACAACTGCACCGCTGGCACCATGATCACGAGAAACCACTACATACACTCTGCCTGGTGTTGAAGACTGATCTACCGCTGTGCTGGAAAATACGGGACAATCTGCCCCTGGGAGGGCTCCTGGACTGCTCAACCTACCCTCTGGCCTCTGTGCTGCTGCGATGCTCAGAGCCCCCCTTGACCGCTGACCCTGACCTCGGCCCTGCTATCGCGGCTGCTGCTGGTTCGGACCCCTGCCCGGCTGAGCTCCTGCTAGTGCACTACGACACTCCGATGCCTTATGTCCCACCTTGCGACAGTTAAAGCATACCCCCTGAAACTTGCGCTGATGATGTGACCTATGATCCTGCTGAGGTCCCCTCTTATGAGGACCCTGCTACTGCTGCTGCTGTCCTGACAATGGCCTCTTGTTTTTCCCCTTGTCTCCAATCTGTCCTGTCTTAGTCTTTCCCTCCTTGTCCTTCTGAAACATAGCTGTCTCATTCTCTTGTGAGGTGGCGGCCTCAGCTACCTCCCGGACTGAATAGAACTTCCTCGAGACGAGGTATCGGCGAAGATTAGGGCGAAGCCCTGCTAGGAACATCTGAGCCTGACGCTCTCATGTCTGCCACATCCCCGTGAAATGCAGCAACTCCATGAACTTGCTCTCAAACTCTGCAACTGACATGTCCCCCTGAGTCAAACGGGACAACTCGAATTCCTTCCCAGTCCGTGCTGCGGAAGAAACTTACTGCGCGTCAAAGAAGTAAACAAAATCCTCCCAAGTAAGGATCATCCGCTGCTCTACTGGAAATTGGAATCGGTATCATCTCCCGGCATCCCTCTTTAGACTATATGATGCAAGTCTTTGCTTCTGAACTGTGTCTACATTGAGTATATCCAAGACATTACTCACATCCTCCTTCCACTTGTGGGCTACAAGTGGGTCTGAAGAGCCCTGGAATTTCGGTGCTCTCATCTTCTGGTACCTCTCTACCAAGTGAAGCCAAGCTTCCTGCTCCGTGGCTCTATCTGGTACCGTTGGTGGAATAACTACAGGTGCTACCTCTGGGTCTCTCCCTCTGATTAGGATGGCTGGTATCCCCTGTGGTGGAACTACTGGAGGTGGTGGTGGTGGTGTCGGTGGCGTGATATGACTCGCCACAAGCTCCTCAATCGCTGCCATCCTAGCTACGATAGGAGCTATGAGATCAATGAGGTACTAGGGAGCCTGCTACGGCTCAGGTGGTGCCTGCTCCTGCTCGGGTGGAGCCTGTTGTGGCTCAGGGGGAGCCTGCTGGGGCTCTGCCTGAGCGGCTCTGCGAGTACGGGGTCTGCCACGTCCTGCCATTTCTCTCTGATAATAAGAAAATGAAAGTTCATGAGTCAAAATAGACATATATACATACATAATGTATCACAATACAATTTTCACACCATATAGTATTCACACATATACTTTAAACAAAAATAGTTGTCATAAAAAAAATATTCTAAAAATTTGAGATATACGCATATACCGTCCTCACTCATACTAGGAAATCCTTAGCGGACTCTATACATGAACCCTAAGAAACTCTAACCTAGCTCCATGACTCGACACAGGATGATCCTAAGGATACTGGAACTAGAGCTCTGATACCAACTGTGACGCCCTTGGGTTCACACAAGGCTGCAGTCCGAGGTGAAACCAGAGATGTCAAACCTGTCATGCACCACACCGTGCAATAACGTGTTTCACCATCACAATTACTATCTCTCTAGTGGAATCAAAAACAGGTGTAGTACAAAGCAAGTAGAAGATTATACAACAATTTGCTTAATGGAATGATAGGACTCAAATAAATACATCTCATAAATCAAAAATAAGCTGAAGTACACAGTCAAAGTCTGAAATGATTAATAAAGATCTGGAGAGCTCAACATGTCTCAAAGTACATAATGTCTGATACAGGAAATAAGGCAAACAACCTTTATAACTCTAGAACATAAACCTCTCAAGTCTAAAATGTCTCAAGTGGAGTACAAAAATAAATACATCTAAAAAGAGGATAGTAGACACTAGTAAGGGTCATCCTCAACCTGCGACTCTCCGGGCTCCTGGCTCGTTACCTGAAAGGGGGAGGGACAACGAGCGTCAAAGCGCTAGCGAGCAACATCACAACCAACCCCAAGGGATAGGGCTCGTTGCATAAGAAAATACAGTTAATACACAATAATATAAATCATTTATACTAACCAATGTGGGTATTAGTACTTAGGGAATTACAACACGAGCATAGGTACGTCGAGCGAAATAATCCAAACAAGGAAACCCTCATGTATATACCTTGTATCTCAAATTGTAAATCCCTAAACACCAAACCCAAAATCTAATACAGGAACAATAATAAAGAGAAATACAACCCATCTCAAAACTTAAATACTGTGTCATGTCATAACCAAATAAGTGTCAAAGGTCAAAATTACATAAGTGTCATGTACAGCCTAGGTAGCTATCATGTCCAAATCTCAGTCCAACACGAGGACTTTGAGGGATTATAGTCCAACACGAGGACTTTAATGGATTATAGTCCAATACGAGGACTTTGAGGGATTATAGTCCAACACGAGGACTTTAATGGATTATAGTCCAACACGAGGACTGAATATATAAACCATGGAATACTAGAAGTAAAGGTATACATATTCTACTCTTGTGCATGCCTCGCTGTACAGATCTAAACTTGTGTCAGAAAAGTCATCTCATATATGAATACTACAATTTAATACCCGATAAACAAGGCAACTACTCATGTTCAACAAAAGCTCAGTAGAACCCTTGATCATATATGAACACTGTATGAAAGTATAAGCATAGTAGTTGATCAAACAGAAAATACAAACAGAAAATACAAACAAAAAATACAAATCAGAAAATAGGCAAAATTTCGATGAGTCGACTCAAATCAACTATGAGTCGACTCATGTCTCATGGGTCGACTCATGAACTAACGAGTCGACTCGACAGAAACTAATGAATAACAGGAATTGACTTTGTGAGTCGACTCGACAGAAACTAATGAATAACAGGAATTGACTTTGTGAGTCGACTCATGACAATCATAGGTCGACTCAACCTGATGAGTCGACTCATGATGAGTCATAAGTCGACTCACAAACTGAAAACTGGAAATTTCACAACTGCAGCTCGTCCATCTCATCCCATACTCCCAACATACTGATCTTTACCTCCATAACTATCAATTCTAGACTATGAGGTAGTGATAAATTCATGTATATAGCAAGAGAAACGATACTAGCATGTTAGATCTAACTTTTAACTCCTAAACATGAAATAAAGCATTTAGTCAAAAAGAAAACTCATATTCTTATTTCTTAAAAATATTTCCAGATCTGGGTTTTCTTCAAAACGCGTTGGTGAGGATTTAAAAATCTGAAACACATGATTTCTAGCATTCACCCTAACAAGAACATTGATTTATACTTGAAAATAAGTCTTAGGCTCAATAAAACTCATGAAAACTTATTGGAAACAGTTGTAAACAATTAGAAACATGGGAGAAGGGTTGGGCGAGATGTTACTCGCCTCAAAAGTGATGATGAACAATCCCCTTCGCTGCAATCCACGAAAAGCCGCTGAAAATCCCTAAAAATCACCCAAGAAATCCCAAAAACGAACTAGGGTTTAGAGGGGGAGAAGAGGCTAGGGTTTCTCTAGGGTTTTCTGATCAAAAAGAGTGTTTTCGGGTAGAGAGAAAATATATATGAGTGGATAAAACCTGACCCGAAACCCAAACAAACCCGACCCAGAAAACCAGAAAAACCCCGATAAGTCGACTCATAACAGTCATGGGTCGACTCATGATATAATGAGTCGACTCATGATATAATGAGTCGACTCAGCAGAGACTAAATGACAACAGGACTCGATTTCGTGAGTCGACTCATGACAGTCATGGGTCGACTCATGGACTAGAAACTGCATACTATGACTCTGCTGCATATGATTCGAAATCTTGCACACTCAACCTCTTTACTGATGTACATATACATACTAAAAAATCTACGGGGTCTTACAATATCACATGTAAAGATATAGGTTATACAATAGTTTCTAATACCCGTTATTCGAGGCAACTCCTTGATCATATTAAAGCACACGACGATAATAAACAAGCATAAACAGTTTCAGTTAAACTGAAACAACTCAAACAGATCCAAACTGAGGAAAAACTAAAAATCTCTTCATTAGTCGACTCATGAGTTGACTAGGATTGGTCGACTTATTGGTCGACCAGTCAAAACACAAAACTATAAATTTTTCCTTCAGTCGACTCATGAGTCGACTCATTGGTCGACTGAGCAGAAAATCCCCAATTTTCTGCTTACGATGATTATCTGCAAAAGTGATAAACTACAGTTCTTCTTCATCATGTCCAGCGATATATATCCGATTCTAACACATGTGTATCAATAGAAACGAAAGATTTGCATGTAATTATTTACATTAAAACCCTAATCATATTTATACATGTTTAAAAACGTATTGAAAACAAAGAATCACAAGAAACCCATGTTAGATCTTGATCTACATTATAAAAACGTTGGTGAGTTTTTATCAACTGAAACATCTGATTTCTTGCATCATATACCATAGGGATATATTTTATACGCAAAATAATAATTTAGGCTCAATAAATCCGAAATAAAATCAAATAAAACTATACAAACAGTGGGTGTAGGGCTGGGCGAGATGTTACTCGCCTCTGGTATGCTGTAAATCTCCTGAATCCAAAAGAGAGTGATCCCTTATGCAGCACCATGCTAAAAACCCCTGATGAACTCCCCAAAATCCCTTAATATTGCCGCCGAAAACTAGATATAGGGTTTGAGAGAGAGGGGGGGCTAGGGTTCTGTAAACTGATGGATTTGGGGTTGGTTTCGGGTAAAAGAATACATATAGAACGGTTAAAACCCGAACAAAACTCAACCAAACCCACAACTGAAAAGAAATCTAAAATCAGCCCATCAGTCGACTCATAGGTCACTCATCAGTCTACTCATAAGTCGACTGAGCAGACATTTTCCAGATCCGTGCATGTTTTTGCTAATTTACCAAAACCAATGCACAAAACTCTATAAAAATACATTTATACATATCTAATAACTTGATATCAACTCAGACTGGGGTTCGGTGAAAAGGCTATAACTTTCTCATCTGATCTCGGAATGAGGTGATCTAAGATTTGTTGGAAAGCTCTTGAAGAGACCTACAACTTTAATCTTATACACTTTTCCAGATTCTAAATGAATCAGTATGCAAAACATAGAAACTCTCAACTGGTCAAAATTCTCAGATTCTCACTCTTGCCTTTGTGCATGTTTTGTGTATTTACACTCATATATTCACAAATATACATTGAATTGATTTCAAATCAATTCCTATCATACTCAACCATCAAAATATATTATTTTCACCATATAACATATTTATAATTATTTATCACACTATATTCAAATTTTCAGGGTTTTACATTCTTCCCCCCTTAAAAGAATTTCGTCCTCGAAATTCAGAAATTATACTCAAACAAATAATATTGCTCTAGACAAGCATATTGTAATATTTAACAATCTAGGATGACTATATTCCCACTCAACCCTTAATCAAATGGAAGTAGTACGTCGGGCGAAAAATCCAAACAAGGAACCCCCCATATATATACCATTTGTTCCAAAAGATTAAGAATTAAGTGAAAATATCCTCATTCTAACGTTAAATCTAAATATAATCACACAAATACTCATACACATAAATCAATCCACTTCCTCAATAAATGCAGGAAGTAGCGCTATATATCATCTTCGCGCTCTCGAAAATCATCTTTGATGTCCACACTTAACCATCTAAAATGTAAATACCCCCACTTAACCCTTAACTAAATGGAACAAGTACATCGAGCGAAAAATCCAAACAAGAAACCCCTCATATATATACCATATGTTCCGAGTACTTAGGAGATAAGTGGTAATACCCTCATTTTAGTGTTAAGTATAAACATCGCCATAATTGAATCTAGAAGCCATATATAAGTCATACAAAAAGATTTAATTTACCTGCTCAAACATGTGTGGATAGTCACGATGCATATCCTCTTCGCGCTCCCAAGAAATCTCCTCAACGCCTCTTCGGTTCCACTAAACTTTCACCAAAGGAATTACCTTGTTTCTAAGCCTCTTGTCCTCCCTGGCAAGTATACAAACTGGAATCTCAATAGTAATCAAATCCTCCTAAAGCTTAATCTCTGGTGCATCCAATACTCGCGGCTGCTCCTCATCATGCAAGTGTTTCTTGAGCATAGAAACATGAAATACATTGTGTATACTAGACATCGATGCTGGAAGATCTAGTCTGTATGACACAGTTCCAATGCGCTCCAAAATTCGAAAGGGTCCAATATACCTCGGTGCAAGCTTTCCCCATCTCCTGAATCGCTGAACGCCTTTCATAGGCGATACCTTCAGCATAACTGAATCTCCAACCTGAAACTCCAAGGGTCTTCGTCTCTTATCTGCATAGCTCTTTTGCCGACTCTGAGCGTCTAAAATCCTATCTCTGATCGATGCTACCTTCTTAGTAGTCCGCCTCACAAGCTCTGGTCCAAGCATTAAGCTATTCTCTGGCTCTACCTAACATATCGGTGATCTACAAGGTCTCCCGTATAATGCCTCATATGGGGTCATACCGATCGTCGCTTGATAACTATTGTTATAAGCAAACTCTATCAGTGCGCTTGATAACTATTGTTATAAGCAAACTCTATCAGTGGAATATGCTCCTCCCAGCTACCTTGAAAGTCTATGACACAAGCCCGCAACATGTCTTCCAACACCTGATTCACCCTCTCCGTCTAACCATCTATCTGTGGGTGGAATACACTGCTATAAGATAGTCTGCTGCCGAACGAATCCTAGAAACTCCTCCAAAAATGTGAAGTGAACACTGAACCTCGATCCGACACAATCGTATCAGGAACTCCATGAAGTCGGACTATCTCCTGAATAAATATCCTCACATACACCTCAGCGGTATATGTAGTCCTCACTGGAATAAGATGTGTTGACTTCGTCAACCGGTCCACAATCACCCAAACTGAATCATTCCCCTTCTTTGACTTCGGCAACCCTACAATGAAGTCCATAGAAATATCCGCACATTTTCACTCTGGGATGGATAAAGGCTAAAGTGTTCCTGCTGGTCTCTGATGCTCTGCTTTCACCTGTTGACAGGTAAAACACTTAGCCACATACTCTGTAATCTCTCTATGCATACCACTCCACCAGAAGTGTCTCTTCAGGTCCTTGTACATCTTGATGATTCCTGGATACACTGTATACTAAGTACGATGAGCTTCATCAAATAACTCCCTCTTCAGCTCGACACTAGATGGCATAACCAATTTACCTTTCATCCGTAGGCCTCCATCTGCTCCAATGGTCCAATCGGCTTTAGGCTCTTTGGAAATCTCCTCCTTTTGGATTTGAATCCAAGAGTCTTCTCGCTGAGCTCTGACAACTCTGATACTCCAAGATGACTGTACTGACACAGCTCCTAAAAATGCACTGGTTCCACTAATTTTGGGTCTGAAATCAAACTGGCTAAGAGTAAGAAGATCTCTATACAATGAACATCTCAAAGCTGAAACCCGATGTCGACGCTTCCTGCTTAAAGCATCTGCTACGACGTTTGCCTTCCCCGGATGATACTGAATCGCGAACTCATAGTCCTTGATAAACTCAATCCATCTTCTCTGTCTCTAGTTGAGTTTCTTCTGAGAGAAAAGATACTTCAGACTCTGGTGGTCTGTGAACAACTCAAACTGCACTCCATATAAGTAGTGCCTCAATGACTTTAGTGCAAATACCACTGCTGCTAATCCAAGTCATGAGTGGGATAGTTTTGCTCATGCACCCTCAACTGCCGAGATATATATGCTACTACTCTCTGAGTCTGCATCAATACACCTCCTAAGCCTGCCAAAGATGCATCTGTTAGACAACGAACGTCCTGTCGCTGCTCGAAATAGTCAAAATTGGCGCTGAAGTCAACTTAGTCTTCAAGATATCAAAGGCCTTATGGCACTCCACACTCCAAAAGAACTGTACACCCTTCTTCGTAAGACATGTAAGTGGAGTCGAAATCTTCGAGAAGTCCTAGATGAACTTTCTGTAATAGCCGGCTAAGCCCAAGAAGCTACGAATCTCTGTCACCGTCTTCGGCGGTTCCCAATCAAGAACTGATATAACCTTAGTCGGATCCACTGCTATGCCCTCTCTACTGATGATGTGGCCGAGAAATCTGACTTCTAAAAGACAAAACTTATACTTGCTGAACTTTGCATATAACCGATGCTCCTGCAGAGTCCTCAAGCTAACCGTAGGTGCTACTCGTGGTCTGCCTCCGATCTCAAATAAATAAGGATGTCGTCGATAAAAACAATCATGAACTGATCTAAGAAGGGATAAAAAAACCTGGTTCATCAAGTCCATGAATACAGCGGGTGTATTGGTCAACCCAAATGGCATGACCATGAACTCGAAAGATCCATATCGAGTAAGAAATGCGGTCTTGGGAATATCCATCTCCCGAACCCGCAACTGATGATAACCAGAACGAAGATAAATCTTCGAGAAGAACTGCGCTCCCTGTAATTGGTCGAACAAGTCATCAATCCTAGGTAATGGGTACCTATTCCGGATAGTGACCTTGTTTAACTCTCTATAATCGATGCACAATCTCATACTATCGTCCTTCTTCTTCACGAAAAGGACCGGTGTGCCCCACGGAGAATGACTCTGACGAATAAAACCCTGAGCTAACAATGTGACGCCCCTAGGTTCACACAAGGCTGTAGTCCGAGGTGAAACCAGGAATGTCAAACCTGTCATGCACCACACCGTGCAATAACATGTTTTACCATCATAATTACTATATCTCTAATGGAATCAACAACAGGTGTAGGTACAAAGCAAGTAAAAGATTCTACAATAAATACATGATGAAATGATAGAACTCAAATTAATACATCTCATCAACCAAATAAGCTGGAATACATAGTCAATGTTTGAAATGAATAATAACAGTCTGGAGATCTCAACATGTCTCAAAGTACATAACATCTGATACATGAAACAAGGCACACAACCTTTACAACTCTAGAATATAAATCTCTCAAGTCTAAAAATGTCTCAAATGGAGCACAAAAAGAAATACATCTAATAAGAGGATAAACGGGCGCTAATAAGAATCGCCATCAACCTGCGACTCTCCGGGCTCCTGGCTCGTTACCTGAAAGGGGGAGGGACAACGAGCGTCAAAGCGCTAGCGAGCAATATCACAACCAACCCCAAGGGATAGGGCTCGTTGTATATGAAAATACAGTTAATACATAATAATATAAGACCATTTATCCTAACAATAATAGGTTTCAGTACGTAGGAAATTACAACACGAGCGTAGGTACGTCGAGCGAAATAATCCAAACAAGGAAACCCTCATGTATATACCTTGTATCTCAAATTATAAATTCCTAAATTCCAAACCCGAAGTCTAATACAGGAAAACAATAAAGAAAAGAAAACAAACCTGTCTCTACTGATAAACGTAAACATGTCAAAGTTACAATAAGAGTCATATTCAGCCTAGGTAGCTATCATGTCCCAGCCTTATATAATATGTCGTGTTCCAAACTCGGTTAAGAAACATACTCAAGGTTTAGCAATTATCCAACATAAAACTGTAATGGATTATAGCCCAACACGAGGACTTTGATTGATTATAGTCCAACACGAGGACTTTAATGGATTATAGTCCAACACAAGGAATTTAATGGATTATAGTCCAACACGAGGACTGTGTATATAAAACATGAAATGCAAATGTTAAAGAATACATATCCTATTCTTGAACGTGTCTCGATGTACAGATCGAAGCTTGTGACAAATGTCTCATCTTACATGTGTAGATGAAACCATCAATACTGAAATTAATACTCGATAAACGAGGCGGCTCCTCGTACTCAAAATGATAAACAGTACACTCGAATACAAATATATATACACTATATATATATACAGCAGGTGATTTAAACAGAAACAGAAATAAAATAAATCACTCGTCAGTCGACTTATAGTCGACTGGGGTCATCGTTCGACTCACGGTCGACTGGGATCACCAGTCGACTCATGGTCGACTGAAAGAAGAACAAAACTAAAACCCGACAATCGACTGGGGTCATCAGTCGACTCACAGTCGACTTGGGGCATCGGTCGACTCACAGTCGACTGAACAAAGGGGTTTTCCCTGTTCGTGCATGTTGTGATTTTTATGTGAAAATTCATCAAAAATTAAAATCTATCCAACCCAAAATTTATATATTTAATTCTAAGCATAAGTGACAGTGAAAAATTTCGTATAAAACATGGGAAACGAAATCTTGCATGTTTAATCTAACATTTAATCACTAAACATGTGTGAGAGCAATTAATCAAGATAAAACTCGTTTTTATTTTTCTTTAAATAAATTCCCAGATCTGGGTTTCATCATAAATTCGTTGGTGAGAAAATTAAAGATCTGAAACACATGATTTAACATCTACACTAATAAGAGCATCGATTTATACTTGAAAATACTTCTTAGGCTCAATAAACCTCATGAAAAATGTTTAAAAACTCTTAAAAACATGGGAGAGAGATTGGGCGAGATGCTACTCGCCTTAGGTGTGCTGAAGAATGATTCCCTTCGCTGCAAACCACAAGAAGCTGCTGAAATCCCCCAAAAATCTCCCAAAAACGCCCAAAAACGAACTAGGGTTTAGAGGGGGAAAGGAGGCTAGGGTTTCTCTAGGGAGAACTGATGAAAAGAGGTATTTTCGGGTAGAGGAGATAATATATGAACAGTTAAAACCCGACCCGTAACCCAAACAAACCCGAACTGTAAAACCAGAAAACCCTCGATGAGTCGACTCCTGGTCAGTTATGAGTCGACTCATGACTCATGGGTCAAATCATAAACTGATGAGTCAACTCAGCAGAAACTTCTGACAACGGGACTTGATACCGTGAGTCGACTCATGACAGTCATGGGTCGACTCAACCTGATGAGTCGACTCATGATGAGTTATGAGTTGACTCACGAGCTGAAAACTGGATTCTTCAAATCTGCTGCTCGTCGTCTCATTCCATGCTTCCACTGCGCTGATTGACACCTCCCTAAATTATCAAAATGTATGGGGTTTTACAAACAACTCGTCCAACTGGGTCTGAAGCTCCCTCATCTCAGCTGGTATCATGCGATAGGGTGCGCAGGATATCTGGGCTATGTTTGGCTGCAACTCAATACAGAACTCAAACTCTCTCACAGGAGGTAGTCCAGGTATGTCCTGAAAGACATCCTGATACTCTGAGACAACTCTAGTCTCTAATAAATCAACACCCTGATCCTGTCATATCACCTCCTCGATGTACGCTAAAAATAACTCCGCAAAACGGTTGCCCTGAGAGGTTACCACAATCATCTCGGACCCATCGGATGCCCACAAATTGACTGTCTTCGCAAAGCAGTGAATACTAACATGGTAGGAAGACAACCAATCCATACCAAGGATGACATCGAACTCGGACATATGCAACACTATAAAATCGACAACGAACTCCGAATCATCTAAACTGATAATACACCTCCTACAAACGCTCTCCATAAGCGATATCTCACCTAAAGGGGTGGAAACTGATAAAGGGGTGTCTAATGGCTGAGCTACGAGCTGGAGTCTAGACATAAAATCATACGAAATGAAGGAATGTGAAGCTCCAGAATCGAAGAGAATACGGGCGGGAAAAGAATTCACAAGGAACGTACCCTCCACTACTGCTCCGTTAGCTCCATGATCACGCGGTACCACCGCATATACTCTGCCTGTGGCTGGGGGCGGGGCCGCTGCTGGGGCCGGAGAATACGGAACTATCTGCCCCTGAGGAACCTCCTGAACTGTACGAATCTGTCCCTCAGTCTTCTGAGCTACTGGCAGTACCTCAAGCCTCATCTGCTGGCCCTGGCCTCTGCCCTGAAGTCTCTGCTGCTGCTGGTTCGGGCCCTTGCCCTGCTGAGTTTCTGCTGGTGCGCTGCGACACTCCGATGCCTTATGCCCGACCTTGCGACAGTTATAGCAAACTCCCTGGAACTTGCGTTGCTGATGTGCTCACTAATCATGCTGGGGTCCCTTCTTATGAGGACCTTGCTGTTGCTGCTGGGATCCAGAAAAATGTCTCTTGTTCTTCCCCTTATCCCAAGTCTGTCCTGCCTTGGTCTTCCCTTCCCTATCCTTCTGGAACATGACGGTCTCAATCTCCTGAGAAGTGGCGGCCTCAGCTATCTCCCGAACTGAATAGAACTTCCTCGATACGAGGTATAGACGAAGATTAGGGCGAAGCCCTGCTAGGAACATCTGAGCTTGGCGCTCTCCTGTCTGCCACATACCCGTGAAGTGCAGCAACTCTATGAACATGCTCTTAAAATCTGCCACTGACATGTCCCCCTGAGTCAACCGGGACAACTCAAGCTCCTTCCCTGTCCGTACTGCAGAAGAAATATACTGTCCATCGAAGAAATAAACAAAGTCCTCCCATGTAAGGGTCATCCGGTGCTCTAGAGTGAACTGGAGTCGATACCATCTCCCGACGTCTCCCTTCAGACTGTAGGATGCCAATCTCTGCTTCTGCACTGAATCCACATTAAGTATGTCGAGGGTGTTACTCACATCCTCCTTCCACTTATGGGCTGCATTGGGTCTGATGACCCCTGAAACTCTGGTGCCCTCATCTTCTGGTACGCGCTCTCTACCATACGGAGCCAAGCCTCCTGCTCTGTGGCCCTATCCGGAACAGCGGGTGGAATAGTTGCATGTGCAGTCTCTGGAGTCTCTCGCTGATAGGAACGACTGATATCCCCTGTGGCTGATCTGCTGGTGGTGGTGGTGGCGGCGTTGGTGGCGCGACATGATTCGCCACAAGCTC
This sequence comes from Asparagus officinalis, assembly GCF_001876935.1. Taxonomy (NCBI): domain Eukaryota; kingdom Viridiplantae; phylum Streptophyta; class Magnoliopsida; order Asparagales; family Asparagaceae; genus Asparagus; species Asparagus officinalis. Next base: position 83,146,071 of record NC_033800.1, read on the forward strand.
CTCAAGTGCTGTCATCCTAGCTATGATGGGAGCCATAAGATCTATCAGGTATTGGAGAGCTTGTTACGTCTCAGGTGGTGCCTGCTGTGGCTCGGATTGAGCTTGCTGTGTCTTAGGTAGAGTCTGCTGCGACTCTGCCTGTCCGGCTCTCCGAGTATGAGGTCTACCACGCCCTGCCATCTCTCTGATCATAAGAAAATAAGAGTTTATGAGTCAAAATAGACATATACACATACATAGCATATCACAATATGATTGAAAATAAGAGTTTATGAGTCAAAATAGACATATACACATACATAGCATATCACAATATGATTTTTATAATAATTTAGTATTCACACAAATACTTTAAATTTTACACAAGATAGTTGTCATAAAAAAAATATCCTCAAATTTTGAGATATACTCATATATCGTCCTCACTCATACTAGGAAATCCTTACAGACTCTATACATGAATCCTAAGAAACTATATCCTAGCTCCACGACTCGACACAGGATGATCCTAAAGATACTGGAACTAGAGCTCTGATACAAACTGTGACGCCCCTGGGTTCACACAAGGCTGCAGTCCAAGGTAAAACCAAGAATGTCAAACCTGTCATGCACCACACCGTGCAATAACATGTTTCACCATCACAATTACTATCTCTCTAGTAGAGTCAATAACAGGTGTAGGTACCAAACAAGTAAAAGATAAATACAAAAGATAACTGATGAAATGATAGTGATCAAATTGATATTTTATCATCCAACATACTAAAATAGAAGTCAATTTCTGAAATGAATAAACTGAAGTTCTCAACATGTCTCAAATACATAAAGTCTGAATAAGAGGAAATAAGGCACACAGCCTTTACAACTTCTAGAAATAAACTCTCAAAATGTCTAAACAAAAGCCTACATTGGAGCTCAAAAGAAAAATATAACTATAATAGAATAGCTGAAGCTAAAGTGCCTCACCATCAACCTGAGACTCTCCGAGCTCCTACCTCGTTACCTGAAAGGGGGAGGGATAACGATCGTCAAAGTGCTAGCGAGCAACATCACAACCAACCCCAATGAAAAGGACTCGTTGTATACAAAAAATATAGTTAATACATAAATATATAAAATCACTGATCCTATTTAAGTAATTACAACATGAGCATAAGTACGTCGAGCGAAATAATCCAAACAAGGAAACCCTCATGTATATACCATGTAGCTCAAATTATAATTTACATATGTATAAGAGGATTTTAGTATTTAGGAAATTACAACACGAGCATAGGTACGTCGAGCGAAATAATCCAAACAAGGAAACCCTCACGTATATACCATGTAGCCCAAATTGTAAGTCCCTAAATACCAAACCCAAAATATAAAACCAGAACAATAATAAAAGAAGACAAACTCATCTCAAAACTTAACTCTGGTGTCATGTCGTAACTCACATAAGTGTCATGTCCAGCCTATGCATGTATCAGTGTAAATCTCAAGGTCTAAACTGATGTCCAAACACAATGGACTAAAACTAGATGTAGTGGATGTCCAACACATGGACTGCATATGAAAATTATCCAACACATAGACTAAATGTGATAAATGTCCAACACATGGACTACACATCATAATTGCCCAACACATGGACAAGATGAATTATATGAACAGGTGCATATACCCTAATTTCTCACGTGTCTCGGTGTGCAAACCTAAACTCATGTTTGTATGTCATCTCACATGTAAAGATACAGGTTATACAATAGTTTCTAATACATGTTATTCGAGGCGACTCCTCGATCATATTAAAGCACACGATGACAATAAACAAGCATAAACAGTTTCAGTTAAACTGAAACAACTCAAACAGATCCAAACTGAGGAAAAACTAAAAATCTCTTTATTAGTCGACTCATGAGTCAACTAGGATTGGTCGACTCATTGGTCGACTCATTGGTCGACCAGTCAAAACACAAAACTGTAAATTTTCTCATCAGTCGACTCATTGATCGACTCATCAGTCGACTCATAAGTCGACTCATGAGTCGACTCATTGGTCGACTGAGCAGAAAATCCTTAGTTTTCTGCTTACGATGATTATCTACAAAAGTGATAAACTACAGTTCTTCTTCATCATGTCCAGCGATATATATCTGATTCTAACACATGTGTATCAACAGAAACGAAAGATTTGCATGAAATTATTTACATTAAAACCCTAATCATATTTATACATGTTTAAAAACGTATTGAAAACAAAGAATCACAAGAAACTCATGTTTAAAACTAACCCCAGATCTGGATCTACATTATAAAAACGTTGGTGAGTTTTTATCAACTGAAACATCTGATTTCTTGCATCATATGCCATAGGGATATATTTTATACGCAAAATAATGATTTAGGCTCAATAAATCCGACATAAAACCAAATAAAACTATACAAACAGTGGGTGTAGGGATGGACGAGATGTTACTCGCCTCTGGTATGCTGTAAAGCTCCTGAATCCAAAAGAGAGTGATCCCCTACGCTGCACCATGCCAAAAACCCCTGATGAACTCCCCGAAATCCCTCAATCTTGCCGCCGAAAACTAGATCTAGGGTTTGAGACAGAGGGGGGCTAGGGTTCTGTAAACTGATGGATTTGGGGTTGGTTTCGGGTAAAGAATATATATAGAATGGTTAAAACCCGAACGAAACTCAACCAAACCCGCAACTGAAAAGAAATCTGAAATCAGCCCGTCAGTCGACTCATAGGTCGACTCATCAGTCGACTCATTGGTCGACTCATAATTCGACTAAGCAGACATTTTCCAGATCCGTGCATGTTTTTGTTAATTTACCAAAACCAATGCACAAAACTCTATAAAAATACATTTATACATATCTAATAACTTGATATCAAGTATATCTATGACCTCAAGCCATATACCACAATAGAATTATCTATCACCAATAATTCATATATACTTCTAACAAAAATACGGGGTTTTACAAATGACTTTATGTGGTTAAAGTTATGTGAGATGGAATTCTATAAAAAGTTCATTAATTACAACGAAACAAACAATAAGTGCAGATATCAACATTGTGAAATACGTGTCTTTTGCCCGTTTAATTGCTCGTTTAATTTAAATATGCTATACATATTATTCAACATTTGTTACTTCATATGCAGAGAAATATGAATCCTGTAGGTACGTAAGCTGGAAATTGAATAGGTCTACTATTCCAAATTGCGAAAGTTTTCATCTATTGACTGGAAGAAGATTCATTAATCTACCAAACAGGACAACCTCACTCACTAAAGAAACACATATCAATGGCAATCCCGAATACAACAATACTTACGCAAAAATCTAATGCAATGACAAATGAAAATTTTAGGTTGAGAACCTCTTCATTTTCAGATAGAAATCACTAAATTTAACTGGAAATCAGTTTTAGGTGAAAACCGGTTATTATTAAAAAATTAATATTAGGGCAAAACTCGTAACTAAAATGGTTGGTGGGGGTGGGGGTGGATCCCGTCATAGTTTTAAACCTAAAAAATTATAATATCTAGGCTAGAAAGCCTAATTTGAACTCAGAAAGCGTAGTGCGAATTGAGAAATCAAAATATCCAGGCCACAGTACACCCTAACTTGAAGTCGACGGAAAATCCTACAAAAAGCCCATGTTGTATAGTGATGATAAATCGAGGGAAAACAAGAGGAGGGGAGAAGGTAAATCCTCAACAAAATATGAAGATATGAAGAAAATAATTAACCTTTACGACCTTCGTCAACATCCCATAACAGAGAGGCATTTCATGAGGTAGTCGTTTTTTATGATAAAGAAGTTGCATGACCTGAAGAGAGAAAAGTTTTAATCAGGGAAGAATGATGATAAGGCAGAGTGAAAAGGAGTCGGATTTGTTCCGGAACGAGAAGAGAGAAAGAAGCGACAACAGCTGTCAATAGAGCATCAGGAAAAACACGGGTCAACAAAAATGAACTCCACGTAAGGGTGCACTCGGTTCGGATACGATGTTTATCATATCTATATCCGCTTATTTATTTCTAATACGGATACAGATACGGATATACCCAGGTAAGGAAAATTTATATTCATATCCGTTAAAATCGGATACGGATACGGATACAGATATACATACGGATATATCTGAAAAGCTAATGTTAGATATCTTGATCGTCAAAATTAACCTCATATCCATAATCTAAAGACCAGGGCCGACCCTGGGGTAAGCCCACCAAGCCCCGGGGCTGGGGCAACCCAGGGCCGGGGGGCAACCCAGGGGGAGGTCGTCGTCTTCCTGGTCGCCGTCTTCGTCCTCTTCCTGATCGCCACTAACGCCTTCTACTTCAGCAAGCATTTTTCCGATGGTGAATACGACTCACTGCCCCCAACGACGCCATCCCCTTGTTGCCTATGACTCTTTTGGGCTTGGGTTTTGGGGTTATTTTCGAGCTTGCCACCGAGTCGAATCTTTCTGCCTTTTTCGGGGCACATTCTACGAGGATAGTGCGGTTGGTAGAATTGTAATTATGGCGGGGGTCGTGGGCGGTATTTGTGAAACTTGATAGATTTATGTATATAGTTTTCGCGGCTGTACGATTTCTTGTGTAGTAACGTACTTAAATTTAAACGAACTGGCTTTTTAATAGTACGTATATTACGATAATGCACCCCTGACATGGGCCATTTACGAGGCACGTGCATTGGCTAGCTTTTTCTTGACAAAGAGTTTTTTATCGTTGCTTTTTTATTATGCTCTTTGTGGTGCTGCGCTACTACGACAAGCAAGCTGGCTCCCCTAGATTCGAGAGAGCGCTTTTATTTTTTCAATACAAATAGGGAGTGAGGTATTTGTTGGTGGGGTAATGTGGAAAAAAAATTAAAGTAAATCTCAATCCTCTCTTTCTTTAGGAGGTTAAAGTTTGAGTTAACGGTCTAATATGAAAAGTTTAAGATGAACAAATACCTCACTAATTATCGTTGCAAGTAAACTCATGTCTTTTCTTCTTTTTTCCAATATTGGTGCAGGCTGTGAGTCCAACGCCGGCGCCCTCCTCAGACTCCGGCACCAAGTGGTGCGTACCAAAGCCTGATGTAACCGAGGCCTCCCTCCAATCGAACATCGACTACGTCGGCACCAAGTGGTGCGTACCAAAGCCTGATGTAACCGAGGCCTCCCTCCAATCGAACATCGACTACGTGTGCAGCACGGGCCTAGTTGACAGCAAGTAGATTCAGGGCGGCGGATCATGCTTCCTCCCCAACACTCTTCAGAACCACGCGACATTCGCCAAAGGAGGGGAGGTCGTCGTGAAGGGGAGGTTGTCATGGGGCAACCCGGCCGACCCAGGGCCGGGGCTGGGGCTAGGGCAACCCAAACCTCGGGGCCGGCCCTGCTAAAGACTAAAACCATTGTAATAATATGACTAATATGTATTCAGATATTTCGGATACGATTTCGGATATTTCACTACAAAACTATATCTGTAACCGTATTCTATCGGATATAGATTTGAGTAACCATATTTGTATTCTAATGGATACGATTACGGATATTTCCTCGGATACGGATACGGTTTCGGTTTAGCACCCCTAACTCCACAGCATCAACTAAGTACGGGAGATAGGGGAAGGGTTGTCGACCCCACCTAAGCAGGACGGGTGGACGACACAAAGAAAATAAGCAGGGCACAACAAAATGGAAGGTAATATGATATGATTCTATGCTCCCAACCTTTTATTTATAACTAGTTATTCTTCCCATTTCCGAAGTTCACTTTAGTTAGTTTGACTTCAGTTTCAGGAGGCTATTAGCCTCTTTTTATTTATAGTATATATATATAGTATGCTCCCAACCTCCCATTTATAACTAGGTTATTCTTCCCATTTCCGAAGCTCACTTCGGCTTGTTTTACTTCAGTTTCAAGCTCCAGAGTTTGAATGAATTCCCGTTTAGGAGCTTATATTAGCAGTAAGGCCCATACGTTGAATTTGTATCAATTAGGTGACTTCGAGTTTACTGGTTACCAGCTCAGCCTTGCTTCTTCACTTTACTCCCCTAAAATTTAGTAAGCCTTAGGGCCCACACAAATAAATGTAATATATATGTATACATTTGTGTATGTAGAACTCAAAATACTTCGAGGATCCATACTAAAGCTTAGGTGTTGAAATGAAAATGTCCAGTACGGCAGTACCATATTCAAGTCAGACAATAGATTACCCTCTGCAAGTATTCTATCAACAAACCCCTACTATCGTGCACCGGCAACTATGATCAAAAAAAATATTTCATCTTCTCAAAAATACCTATGTGGTCTTTTGCACATGGAATTAGGAAGAAATTTTTATGATGTTGAGAAACCTCCCAAATTCCTTTGTTTCCGTCTGACACTGGAACATCAAAACCAGTGGAAAATGAACCTTCTAATCTTTCTCATATCAAGAAAATAATAATAATAAACAGTCAGTGTCCCCATATACCAAATAGAGAATTTTTAAAAAATTAACATATATTTCCTGTATAAAAACTTACAAAAATCTTATGCAACCATATGCCCCTTACCACATAACCTCTTAATGTCACCGGCAAACTTTGCAAATACAAGTAATGCCTCAATAAAATTGAGATTCTAAAAAGCTCAAGCTTAAATCTTACGAATAAACGTGCAAATACAATAGACCAGAAGATTATTGCATGCAATAACACAGAAATGGGAAAATTAATAAATACAACCATTTCAAGCATGTCTAACCAGATATATTAATACAAAAACATTTTCATATGTGCAACCAAAGATACTTGAAACTGCAGAAGTTGAAGAGACCAACCACAAAATGGCCCGCTGGTAATTTAAGGTCATCATAATGATTTAGTGAAGTTTAATCATTTCCTGGGCAATCTGAGCTGCTAAGTGAAACGAAATGATGGTAGTAATTAATAAGAAAATTAGTATGTCAAGAGTAAAAGCATCATTTCTAACCTTTGATTTTTCTCTTTTCGCTAATACAGAATCATGCTGAGAATTATATGCATATTTCTCAATATCAACTGAACCTGAGTCTGGTTTGAGGTTGTTTACACAAGTGCGCAGCGTCGCCTACTCAAAAGAATTAGATTTGGTGAGTCAAGTTTGTTGGCAAAAAGAAACTTCTTTAAAATGAAACAAACGTTTATCTTAAACGTGCTAGTTTCTAGATTGCCAGAGGGTGGCATATTAATTTGTATCGGGTCCATCAAGAAAATTATGCTGGCTAGGTTATGATCATAAATCATCAAAGTTAAGATAAATACATTATAATACCTCTTGCTTTGGCGTTTGTTCATCCTTAATATACAAGTGATCAGCAAAGAAGACAACCTGCATTAAAAAAACAATAGCAATACATTAGTTTTCATTTTCAGTAGGTGCAAAGTCACCTATCTTGGCCGGTAAGTGTTGATCAATGTTCAGATCAGACAGAAAAACCTGCATGGGTGTCTTCTTTTTTTTTCTATTTTTTTCCCCACCAGATGAAAGTCCTGATTATATTTAGAGATGGGAATCCTGAGGTTCAATCTATCAAAGTTTAAAACCATTTTTTCATCTTCGAAGTGAACTATTTGGAGTTCCAAAGAACTGAGTTATTGAGCATGCCAGCAGCAGCTCATTCAAGATCAAAACTTTAAGAAAATGGAATCAGTCATAGGTCACGAAACTGGAGAAAATATGTAAAATAACATATATATAAGTTCTGTATCATGTAACTGTCATAAATATAACATGAAGAACCAAATGAGCATTAATCAATAATGACATTAATCAATAATCTAATAAAATACCGATGAACAAGTGACTATGTTATACTAATGTACAGAAATTTTACAAATAAACCGAGTAATCTATCACATTATTAAATCAAGAAAAGAGAACATATTTTTGTAGCTTTCAGATAAGTTGCCAAGTAGCATTTTGGAATGCAGAAAGTCCAATGAAGAGTCTGATTCCAGTAAAAGTGAAATTGTACTAAATAATTATGAGAAAGTCCAATAAAGGGTCTATGATTCTGATAAAAGTGAAATTGTACTAAATAATATGAGATCTTTTCAAATTTTCCAGCTAACCGTGCAATATATAAAAATCATCGGTTTTGTCAGAAGATAATACCTTATTTAGTAAGTGTACATTTGAAGTATCAGTTGCTTTAATTTCTACTCCAAGACAGGCGCTACGGTCAGTGCAGAAAGGGCAAAGAGTAGTCCTGAACACACATCCATCTTCTTCACACCAGATATCATGCTGCAGTACGTTTTCATTAATTCCGGTCTTAAACATGCGCTGATCAACACTTGAAGTATCAGAAATTATAACATTTATTTCTTTTTTTAGAATACTTGAAAGACACTCTAAGAAGCTATAACCCTTAGGCTCATAATCCAGGATATATGCCAAGTAGACCTTAGACAATGATGTTGATCTACATGGAACAATAAAATTGTTCTCAAGCAATCCCAAAGGATTTTCACAGACCAAACAGCAGATATGTAGCTTCTTTTCTGCTAATGTATCATCTAATATAGGTAGCATGCCCATGTTAGTTTGCATTGATAATCCATGTAATTGAGGCTTGCCATCTGAACAACTGTCGGCAAAAGAAGCCTGAATCCTCCGACTGGCATATGTAGTTATTTTCTTGGCACTGATGCGGTCAAACTTGTAGCATGATTCTGAATCAAGGTAGTTCAAACTTTTAACCTGAGAACGGTTTTTATCTCTTGCATCCATTAGCTTTCTTTTTCTTTGGCTATAAGAATTCACGCTCTTATTTAATGTCGATTCCTGTTCAGTATCACTGACATCTAGATATGTTACTCTTTCAGGGCTAATTGTCGTTGTACGTGCATCTTCAGAAGACATTCCATTTGAAAATGTACAGCAGGAAAAGGATTGTCTATCTAGAAGCTGATTACAGGACTCCATCAGTCCCGAAAATGAGTTGTCATACTTAGAAAATCCATCAGGCTTTGAGGCCTGATACCCTTTTGCAGTGCTGTTTATGACTGTGGATTGCTCCAAAGTGTTCTCAGGAGAGGCTATACATATTGGTGCAGAAAACCTGCATTTATACAATGGATACAACATTGTCAAGCAAGAGGAACTAATCATATGAAAACATAAGCCAAAGTAAGCATAAAAGTGGAGATCAGGGAACTGGTTTCAAGTGAGCATACACATGTTGGCTCAAGACTTTCTCATTTAACTCGCTTGCTGATGTTGTGAGGCACTGAGATTTTGTTGCAGAGGGAGAACCATCCTTTGGAAATGTTTTTGGTGCGCCGACTTTATCATCAGGAATTATCTTCCTTCTCCCACCATTGGGCTTCTTTTGTTTCTGGTTTTTCTTCTGTGTATTTACCTCAGTCAAATTCTGTTCTGAAGAAATTAGATTATCAATGTCAGGGTCAGAGGTAACAAGCTCGCTTTCCCTGCCTTTCTGAATTAACCTTTTCTGCAAAATGATCAGGATGAGAAATGATTCCATGACAGCATCAATTATTACGGAAATGAATTCAGGTGGTGAATACAAAACCTCAACCTGTTCAAAGAAACTCCGCAGTCCCGCCATTGACTCATCAAAACTGTCATACTGTTTGATTGAGTTCCTTAACCACTTCGAAATGTAATTGAGATTCCGCTTCTCCTTAAATCGCTCATCTGCATGTATCCAGAGCAGAAAGCAAAAGTTTGACATAGCATGCAATTACAATCACAATATCTTTTGTAGAAAACATAACTAGACCAATGTGATGCTATGTTCATTGTCAAAATAACAGGGTGATGTAGTAAAGCTAAACTTTAATCCCTGCATTTAATCATACAGTGAAATATACAACGAAAAACTTATTAAGGGAACTATATCTGGACAGTTTCAAGCACTAAAAGGGTGTTACCAGAAAGGTAAGAAAAGGAAATGACTTGAACAAAAATCACAGAAATTGTGCTGAAAATCTGGAAAATGTAATATTTTTAGAATACATCATTCTTCAAGCATCATGGTGAAAAAAATACCCCTAACTATGTAAAATATTTGACCTAGTGTATCGCATAAAGTGTTGAAGCTGGGTGCGCGCATACACACACACATTTTTAAAACATTTCTATAAATAAACGTCTGGAAAAAATTTATTAAATAATGTGTCATTAACTATGCATAATAAATGTTTATGTCAAGAATATTTTAGAATACATCATCCCTCAAGCATCATGGTGAAAAAAAACCCTAACTATGTAAAATATTTGACCTAATGTATCGCATGAAGTGTTAAAGATGGGCGTGCGCACACGCACACACACATTTTTTTAAAACATTTATATTATTTTTACTAAGATAATGGTGTATTCTAGCAGTGGCGTGTGTAATAAATTAGTGGTGCAGGTTTTCAGAAATAGACCTGGCAGTGGTAATTTTCAGTAGCATTGGTGCTATGAAGACAATTAAAAAAACACATCCGTCCTCTTAGAATTTAGAACCATCATGAAAGTTAGCTATAGCTATGTCCAACATAACTCAAGAAACAAAGACTAAATCTGCATGAACATTTTGATAATAAGGGTAAACTTTTCTTCGCTACTAGAACAAAGAAACGTGCAAGCAAAGCGAAACAACTACATACATTGAAAATTAGCTAAAGAAAACTACATACCTAGAAGAATTACAGCACCATAATCTGACCTGTGCCTAATGCAGCGACCTACATAAACGGAACATTCAAATTAAATTTGCATTCAGTGAAAATTATCCTCATCTATATAATTTACACAATATCAGATAAATTTCCTGTACAAATCAAAAGAAAGAAGAGTCACCAAAAGGGAAAGAAAGTGGATATGATATGTGATACAAATACATATTTCTAAAGAGACATTGGCATTTATGTAAATGTACATGGATACTTGTGTGCAATATCCTCAGCTCTGCATATATCAAAATTAAACATTACAGAAAATGATTCAACCAAATCTCAAAACTTCTATAACATTGTAGGAAATGAATATTAAAAAGAAAAAATCATGTGTAAGTTGGAAAACATAAGGATATTACCAAATGTAACTCATTTAAATTCTCAGTACATATACTTCATTAGCAATTATTTTTATGCAACTCTATATTTTAACGTATTTTTATTAGCTTTCAGATATGTGTGTATAAAGTACTCAAAAGTATTCGTTATAGCAAATGACAACTAATTTTCCTATAGATTTTTTGGGTGTCTCAACAACAAAGGCCAGCACTGAATGAATTTCTGAAGCGAGTTCAGCAAAAATTAGAAAATTTATCAAAAGTCATAATTCACCATCATCGAAAATGCATGCTTAAGCAGCTAGCACCATTCAGCAAGTCACGTGCACTTGCCCACAATAGATTTCCTTCGGTGTAATAAAAAAAATCACTGTAGCCCTTTATATTATTAGCTTAATGGTATAAATTCATTAAATTTGAGATTAAAAATTTTAAATAATGCATGTGTTTTTTAGTTGAAATCATAACAATGAGATAACCGATATAACTGTGAAGCCCCCAATATTTAGTCGCACATTTGAGAGTAAGAGTTTGAAGGGTTTATATAGTGAAGATCAAGGCTCAAGTGTAGCATCGGCTAGTCGATTTTGGCAGTAGTTTGAGCCTAAACAACGTGCTACACTCAGTAGGTCTCACGGCTTACATGGTGCCAACAGGCTCACGGGCCCAGGGCATGACAACAATTAATATAGAAAGAAGACATACATCAAATCTGTGTCCTCAAAGAGAATCCAAATCTAAATAAGAATCTTATCCATAAAGTTAGAATCTATAAGGTTTTGTCTCATATCCTTTGCTCCTTGACACCTGCATGATCCCTGTTACCAGTCAAGTGACAGAAAGCACAATAGCAGAGACAATGACTGGAATATGTCATAGAAATGTGGGTGATATTTGTAACGTTGCTTCTTGGGAAGTATGAACACTTTTCAGAAGTTAGAAAAAGGAAATAAAAATTAGGCATTTCTTAGGACATAAAAGGGAAAGCTTCCTTTGGGATAAATTCATCTACCAATGAGTAATAGCATTAGATATTGATAGTTTTAAAGGAAATAACATTAGGCGCTTCTCAGGACATAAAAGGGAAAGCTTCCTTAGGATAGATTCATCTAACAATGAGTAATAGCACTAGATAGCGATGGTCTTAAGATAATAGCGCTCATTATATCAAATTAAGAATGTAGAGCAAACGAGGGGCTTGATTCACTTTTCCTGCAGTGGAAACCAAGGAAAAAGGTGAAAGAATTTATTCAAAAGTTTGTGCAAAATAAAGCATCTCTCTCTACATTAATATTCTTCAGAGTTACATACAGAAGAGCCTAGGTGTATACCTGCAGCTTGATTCAGAGCACGGAATGCCTGGTGACAGTACCAATCACTTCCGCTTAGTAGACTTTTGGATGGTTTGTATGTATCATTATATCTTTTCTTCAGCACAACCTGAATGTCGTTTCTGATTGAACATTAAATCATTAAGATGAATTATTGGAGTGTACATAAAATATTTGGGATGATTCTTAGAGAATGCTTACGTATTTGGAAATGGAATGCCCACTACTACCTAAGTTTTGGTTAAGGATATTTTTGGCCATCAAGTCTTATGTACTTCAGAAACAAACAACCAGAATAAGAAGTTACAACTTCAATAGGTTGGAAACATAATCATAATGAATTTTCAAAGACTGCTTGATTATCAAACTAAGTATTAACCAGAATTTAGTATGGAAGGATACAACTACTCTTGCATTTTCATCAGCAAAATCTATCCCCTCAGATACCTGCAAAGGTCAAACAGTGATTGGAAGCTTTTCGATCGTAAACTGGACATAATTTTATAGCTAGCAGCACTCTAACACATCAGCTCTAATAGTGTGAATATTTTGGGTCAAATACGCATTCCCAATATGCATTTAAACTGATATACATGCTTTACACATCCAGTTATTGTACATGCTAACTTTCATAGTAATGGTTTTTATGTATCATGTAGTCTGAAACTCAAATATGTCTACTTGCATTGTAGATAACAAGGAATAATCATCAGTGAACATCAAAGGAAAAAATATTATGAGAAAGAAATTGCTAAGTAGAATAATGAAGTATCCCTTACTAAGCTTCTCCATTACAATGCTTATATTTTTTGTCTAAATATCTGATTTCAGCACCATAACAGCTTTCACAAACCTAATCATCCCATATGATAACCATTGTTTTAAATATCCCTGACACGGCCCGATATATCCTTTTACAAGGCTTGCCGCAACCGATATGGTCTCTAAATATCTTTTACCGCTTTTTGGCTGTTTTGGATGATATATCCCCGATGTAGCCGATATATCAATCAATATGTGGACCGATATATCTTTTTATATGGTTTGTCGCAAAACAGTATATTGTGTTTGGCAATTTTCAGGCGAGAATCAAGATATCATGATTTCCCCTTTATATCAAATGACATTTGCCCTAAAATATCAAACCAAATGTTGCAACGTTGATTTGTACTTTTGTTTGTTTTACAAGGTTGATTAGTAATTCTAAACATATATTATTTACATTTTGTATACTTAGATTTTATTACATATGTTGATATTACATTTTAGTGCACTATACTATATATGCAAACATCAGTTATGGCGTTCCGATATTTACCACATATCTCCGATATGTCCCCGATATCCGCAATCCGATATGAATTTGGGTCATCTGATATTTCCCCGGTATCCGATATTTAAAACCTTGATGATAACATTATCAACATCTAAAGGAAGAAAACCCAAAGTATGAAAATTTTATACTTCATTCAACAGATTTGAGGCAAAACTTTCCTTGATGATATTAGGTGGCATGTGTTGCATGTTATAAGTGTTAAACTGATCTATATGAACAAAAAGATTTAAATTAAACATTCCAAGTTGGAAAAATAACTTTTAACATATTAAAGAGGAATTTTCCTTCACATGTGACATGTTAGATTTGTAAAATTGATGAAACTCCCTAAACAAAGCTGTCTTCCATAAAATGTATATATGCAAGCAATAAGTATGAGCGCATAGGTGTTTATGTTGCCTGGAGAGAGGAATGTTGGCAATGTTAAATGCTAAACAGTAGTTGATCAAATTTATTAAAAAAAATATGTATTAAATACTTCATCGAACCTCCATGCACAAGATGAAGGATCAGATATAGCACAAGTCACTTGAGATATCAAAATGGTATTCGTGAAAGCTTGAGTGGAGAATTAACATTTACAAGTCTACGATTAATGCAAGTCATTTGACACTTATAAGTTTGACTGCTTCTCACTTCCTATCATTCTGGCAAGTTCTGCAATAACAAAATGAACATGTCTTCAACAACAACCAGAATCCAGCAGAACACATCTTGCAGCATGACATATTCTTTCATCTCTATGGAAATGGCCTTGCAAGCCATACAAGTGTTACCTCATCTTTATAGTATTAATAATCTCCTTGTAACTTAGCCACTCATCCATTTCCCGTCTGTATTGTATAGTTTTTCTACTCTGCTCGTAATCATCCTTCTCACTAAAATTTGCTATCAGCATGCCGCTTAAACAGTGTTCATGACTAATACTATATGTTTGGGTAAATCTGAGTCCTCAAAGGAAACTAAAACAGCAAAGACTGGGAAAGATATAACTGAAAATTGCTTAAGCTACAAGGAAGAATAGACAAAGACGATAAGAAAGAGAAAAACTCAAGACATCAGTCCTTGACTCCATATGAAAATATTGTGATACATAAAAATGAGACAGACAAATAACATTATTATAGAAGTCAGTTGAGTTATGATAAATTTTACAATAAATGGCCCCTACCTTTCCTCGGCAGACTGCAAGGAAAGCAGCTCCACTCGTGCAAGTTTCTGAAGAGGCCTTTGGATTAATGTGTGTAGAAAATCGCTTTTGTCCATTTTTGGTTTTGCCACGAAAAGTTCTACCTTGTCCACGAATGCAATCATAATATTCCCCCAAAGCTGATTCAAACTCATCTGTCCCTCTTGGCTCTGTAAAACTCGTAGAAATTTATTTACTCCATACCTCCTGTCCTCATAGTCATATTGGATTTATTTATTCCTTATGGATTTCTTACCATCTCTTCAAGATAGTCAAATGCATATTAAAAAGTTTTTAAAAATCAACAAAAATATTTGAGATAAAATTTAAGCATGCATTTGACACTCCTGTGGAGTAGGAAAGACCTCCATTGAAAACAATATTCATCATGGTAATAAATAAACATTTAGGTTTGGAAAGAGACACTGCCATGATAATACTGTTAATGAAGAGCAATAAAAAACATGTATTTAGTGTGAGAACTCCTACCGATGAAGACTGACTTTTGTGCGTTTAGCCGAGACCATTGACCAGTCTGGCACCAACGGAGACGTAGCTTTTCCAGAAGCTTATAACTAGGAAAAAAGACAAGAGCACCGCCTGGTACAATCTTACAAATTTCTTCCAGAGAAGCTCCCAGTGAGTCCTTCATAAAAATAACTAATCACTAACAAAGTTATTAACAAAATCAGTATTGGAAATGGGATGTCATAGACACGATTATTTACACAAACCCAGATCCTCTCATCTGCAGAAAAAGGAGATGGTGGTTCAAGGCATGATCGTGCCCATCCTCTCTTAGTGAACGGTTGTGATTCTTCTAAGTGTAAAGATAGGAACCAGCTCACAAGGTGTATCTTATTGGTTACATTTGGTTCGAATCACAGTGGGGAGAAAAAGATTAGCGGCTTTGGACAATCTGCTTACTTTACTGCAGACGAAAGGATCCCTATCCAATTTACACAAACACTCCGAACCATGATTTATTCAGTAATCAATTGGGCACACAAATGGAAAGAAGAAGAAGAAGAAGAAAATGAATGTATAATGGTTAAATGACATATGAGGAGGCGACTCATAAAAGTTAAAAGTTTATCGTTGAAGTTGACAAAATCTTATTTTGCTAAGTTGATGCAAGGCAAGGTAAGAAACCTTCAAACAGGATGTGTTTTGATCAAAGATTAAAAAACGGAAGCAAAAGACGAAGCGCTAGCCCCTTTAATGAAGCGAGGCGAAAGCTTCAAAGAGTGGGAATTAAATATATAGGGGTATTCCTGATTAGTAAATAAGAATTAAATATGCAAAGTATAGAAATGAATCATAATAAAAGAATCTACATGCATAACATTTATATTTTATTTACACTCATGTGGTCATATCGTTCCTCCTATCTTGTCTAAAGCGTGCGCTTCAAAAGAATAGTGATTTATGAAGAGCAAAGCGCACACTTCAATTATGCTTTAAGCAATGAGGCGTAAGCTTCAAGGAATAAATAGCTTCACTCTTGAGTTTCAAAGCATTTAACCTTCAAAAAGTTGTGAAGCAGTTTCGAAGTGTGTTTCAAAAAAGCTTTCTCAAACATTGGCTTTGATACACAACGATTTCATCACATAATCAGGTGAATGATGCATATCACTTATATATGTCACAGCAAGATATTTTGTGTTAGCAATTCAGCTATGTATTAGTGTTGACATGATGCTGATAAGTGAATGTGAAATATTGAAGAGTCCTTCGCACATGATTTTGACCTTGAGATACTATGTAGAAAGTAGAAACAAAATATGTATTGAGATACAGTAAGTGAGTAACCACACAGCATGAGAATTAAATGTACCGATATATGTGTTAGGACTTAGGCATGCCTGCACAAATAAAGTACAATTAAAACCATAAAGCCATTTAACACTCGACGCATGTTTCATAAATTATTGTACCACTTGATTGTAGCCGACCCCAAATACTTGGGATAGAGGCTTTGTTGTTGTTGTTTGGTTGTTGGCCAACATCTATGTTGCATGTGTAAGATATATGAATTGGTCATGATAAAGGGATCATCTCAGCATTCAACTGATACTTCAAACTTTTTACCGCATCATATTTCTTTTTTTTCACGCAAAGAGAAATGCATGTAAGAATAATATAATAAGGGTTAACTTAGTGGAGGAGCAAGTCCTTAACAGAGCTGACTGGAAGTATAAGTTTCATGTAGCAAATCATGAAAATGTGGGATAAAGACTTTGTTGTTGGTGTAAAGAGAAATGTATGCATCAAATATATGAGTACCTGAAAAGCATAACCATCAGCAGTTTTGTAGCTGGCATTTAACTGACAGTTTCCAGGTCCAGAGGTGATCACTGATGCCCAAAGCTACATAAGAAAATCGTTAAGGACCAACAATGGGGAACATGAATAGATAAGATTATGGAATCAGTACCACACCTGTGATTCCACATCAATTACATGAGGTGCTTCCATACAAGCTTCAAATTGCACACCAAGTTCAGATGCAAAAGAGCCCATTGGAGACAGTGTTCTGCAGAAAGAAATGATTCATAAGCAAATATGTAGTAATAAAAGAAGCAAAAGATAACAGAGAAAGAAGAAGGATGTAGCCAAGTCCAATACATATCACAAATTAAATTAACAAAATACAATCAACTGACAACAAGGATCCTGTCTAGCAATTGTAAGATATAAAAGAGGTTTTCAGAATAAATTGTCAATCACAATCAGAATGCACGTTTCAAATGAGTTATCCAGTGTTCTCCATAACTTGACTATTGATACAGGTTTGATCACCTACAAATCTTACTGAATGTATCAAGGAGTGTTTCTTCTTCCTTGATTACTTCTAGTTCTCTATTAAATTTTCACCATCATTAAATAAGCGAGAACAAGTAATGGAACAAGAAATATGGTTGCACTCTGGAAAAACCTTAAAGGAGCATCCACAGTTACCAATTTATAGAAATCCAAAGTAATCGTAGTGAGAAAACTTAGCAGAATGTAAACCAATGCATCAGCCTGTTTGTTTGTGGAACGTGATTTATATATACAATGCATACCACCAGCACCCAAAATTGAAGCGCTAATTGCACCGCCAAAACAAAATTTAATTTACCTTTTTGTGAGGTGTGGGTACTGTTGTAATTACAGCCCTATAGTCAGAAATTAGATGATATAAATATGTATATCGGTCACCTATTGAAGTTGTATCCAAAAGAGAGAACTTAGAGACAACAGAGGGAGGTGAGGTTCGGGTTTAAGAGAATGGTTGTAGACTTCATTGATTATTAACGGAATCGTGACTTGGACATAATCCTAGGATGTAGATAATTGCACTGGTTGTCAAACCTCTTTAAGTCCCTGTGTTTTTTTTGGTTGTTCTCTCCGTCTTTTTATTCTTTCTTCGGCAGATCTGTGGTTAGGTTTTCATTCTGTCACTAACAGAGCTGATACTTAATGTAGCATAAAGAGAAACATTGGTGATGTGACAAACAATACTCAAAAAGGGGTACCACTTAAAGGCTAAAGCTAGCTAATATGCACTTCAAGCTACCAAATGAGAGTCCAGACCGAACATAAAGCATGATGATTTTTTTAAAAGAAAATAAAAATAGAAGTATTACAATTCAACTATGCTATTTCAGCTACAATAACATCCTGTCACACTTATTGCAAGTTGTATGTACTATTCCCTCTTTAATGAAGCATGTAGAACGATCCCATATAAAAAAGGAGAAGCAATTGGACACTCTACTCCATACTTTTCATTTGTAAGCATGATAATACACAAGAGAGACATTCATAATTTATTGAATACATGTTTTAGCGATTACCCAGATGTTAGGATAACTGAAAGACAGAGATGTGCAATATCTCTGAAAACAACGGAGGGGTTTAAGCACCACAAGCTTAACGAGCAAGTCCAGCCACTTGCAGTATTACCTGAACAACATAAATTTCTTTAATTAAATAAGCCAACAGATTAAAAGTGTAAGATCAGAAGGATACGTAGAAATGGAGATTGCTGAAGCAGAAAAATCTAGCAAAATGAATGGTAATTGAACTACAAGTATTATATCGTTTGACACAAAACATAGGATCTGTGCTACTACGCTACAGTGCTACACTTGGCTGTCCCGTAACTTTTTGTGCAGTTTATTATAATAATGGACCAAGTTTCATGAGTGGCTGCTTCAAGTACATCCCTTGCTCATGCTGCCCTTCAAGAACATCTTACCCCTACTTATCATGAGTAAATTTAGGTCCTTGATACTTAAAAAGAGAACTCATTCTTTGCATCTGATAAGGGACAATGACACTGAGAACTGAGGAATGTGTCCAAACATGGAAATGCACAAAAATAGAAAGAAAGAGAGAAGAAGAGTGCATCCATATGTTTGTCAGATATCAAAGAAGACCCAAAAGATTTCTATGCTTGGTGTCAGCTGTCAAGGAACTAAGCCAGTGCAGTCTTCAAAATCATATGAAGTGTCGCCATATTTGTAAATTCTTTATTTAACAAAAGCCTGTCAAACAGAATTCCTTCTAACATTTACATCCTATGCATGAATCCCACTAAACTAGTCTTTGTATCCTTTGCAGACATGTCATAAGGAAGTACTTACTGCTATCTCTTTTCACATGTCGCTGCAATACAAGCTGATAATCAAGCACATGGCAGCCATTCCCAGAGAAAAAGTAACCCAATGAGGAGAAAATTGCTGAATTGGACAGTGAAGAATGTTATGATAGATGATAGACATACATAGAGTTGAAATGCAAATTATATTAGCATCTTACTCTCCAATGTGATAGCCGAGGTGCCACTTAAATGTGCTCCTTCTGACTCTGCATCTGAAACTGCTTTAATTGCCTTCAGCAACAGATTTCCATTAATATAAGACATCAGTAAAGAAATATATGGTTTGAGGAAAAAGCACAGACAAGTGAATGTTCCAAGCAAAACCTTTGCAGCACATTCTTGTAATACTGGAAAGCATTGCAAAGTTATTCCAGCTAATTGAAGCTCATTGATGGCTTTATCCCCTGTCCAACTATATTGACATGACAGAATTCCAAGAATTAGATAAAAGGGCAATGTGATGTAAAGTTCAGATATGATACACTACAGGAAGATGAGATATCTGTGGAAGATAACAGACTCACAAATTAACTAGATATGTTGAATCAGGACTTCTTTTAAATACTCCAAATCCAAGGTAAAGGAACCTTTCTTTGGGCCAGGATTTCGATGGGTAACTCAGACTTTTCCATTAAAGTCAAAATGAGTGGAATCCCTAAGAGATACGTCAAAATTCACCCTAGAACCTGTATTTCATTAATATGTTCTTTTTACGAACTAGGCCAAACTGAAAAACTTGCGGTACCTGAGTTGACTTCACGGTTTTGAGTTTTGACAAATTTCTGTCTGAGTTGATCCTTGTGGCTACATTGAAAATGTCCCCGAAATTGATGATAATTTACTAATGTTTTTCACTTGACAAGGCTGCCATAACCTTTTAAGTGGCCTCTTGGCTATGCCTTGGCTCTAAGTTGAAGTATTTGCTTTCTTGCATCCATTGAATTTTTACTTTAGTAGAGCATGTCTTAACCAAATAATGCTATATATTTCCTGATCCCGAGTTACTAGTTTATTGAGCGGTGCACAGTTAGCTGAGGGTCTCCAATAATTATTTTCTTAGAATATGCATGTATAATGTCACAGGAACCATCATAGAGTAGTCTTCCTGTGACAATATTATCCTCCTATCACCTTATTTTGACACAATGGAGCATACCTATAAATGTTGAAATATACAAAACCTATTATATGAATACAAGCTACTTCACATGTTTCAGTACAACCACTAAATCAACACAAAAATGACATTACTAGTCGGCCAAGCTACAGAAGAAGCTACTATGGAGTTGTAAGGTAAACTAGCAAATATACAGTTCTTCTTGATAAAACATTCTTGCAACTGGATCCTGATGATTTTCTAACATCATTAAGCAAGTTGTAAGCTCAATAAGGGTTCATAGGTAGAGATATTTGTTAAATGTCATATTTAACAGTAAGCCAACTGATAGATATATTAAAAATCAAGGGGTTTCTGCCTTTAAACCCAAAGTTTGAACTCTGTTTACTCTTAAACCCACCTACTTTTATCTATACTCATACACCCAATAGAATTTCTCTTTTTATCTTTAAACCCAAAATATGAAATACATCATATTTGTACACAATATTTACAAAAAGAAAACTTTAAACCCAAATTGTATTTCCTCTTTCTCCTCTTAAAGCTTCATTCCCCATCTCTCCTCTCTTTTCCATTGAGACCCATCACATTTTCAAGTTTCAAAACCTATTTGTATACAGTATTTCACATCTAAATTATACTTCAGAAGGTTATACACATTTATTTGAAATGAAAAACTACTTCAATATCTCATCAAATCCTTTCTCCTCCGATAACAGTATTTTAATCTCCATCATCCTACAACTGGAAGTTGACACACTCTCATCCAGTCATCACTTTCTATCATTTGTTTCCCGTCGAGCTTATTGTTGCCATAGCTCAAACGCTCTCCATCATACAGATTGTCTTCTGAATTACAAAGATATCACACAAAGACTCCATCAATGGCCATCATTGTTTGATCCCGCCATCGCTAACAAGTTCAAACCCACAGCCCATAGCATCTCTCATTTCTTCAACCGCCAGCACCAAGATAAAAGAAAGGGAAAAAAATAAAACAAAAGAGAACAAAATCAGATTATCAAACTCATTCTCAGAAAACAAAATCATGTTTCCATTTCTTTTACTCATTTCAACAACCAGCTAATTGTCAATATTTCTTTACTTGGATAAAGAGTTCTCTTTTACAAATCCTCAAATAATCGATTGTTGGAGTTGGCGATGAAGGCGTCCAGAATCATCAAACTCGTCCTAGACACCAAAGGAGGATGAGAGTTTGTCAGCGATGAAATCTGACAGAGGGGTTTGAGGTTGGTAGTATTGATGATAAGTACATTGGGTCGAAGAAAGAACATTGGAATAGAGAATGACAATGCTTCTTGTTAGTAGTTTTGTGGGTGGAGATGGAGGTGGCAGTGGAGGGTTGGCGACAGCAGAGGAAGGACGTTGATGCCATTGGAGCTGGGGAAAGAAGTCATATTGTTACAGAGAGAAAGAGAAGGGGTATCTTGGGTAGTTTTGTATTTTAAGACATATACTATGCAAATATCGTTGCATCTTGTAATTTTGGATTTAAAGGTAAATATAAACAGTATTTTGGGATTAGGGTTTACAGATATAAACAGAAATGTGTGGGTTTTAAAAGTAAATGGGAGTAGAAGTTTGCGCTTAGAAGCAAAAGCCCCAAAAATCATATCTTAATTTAGTAAATGACATAATAACCAAAATAGAACTCACAATGAAGAGTAATGTTCAAATTCTCGCTTCTGTAAATTGTTTTTCCTGTCACCTATCCAGCCAATAATCCCCTGCAGATTCATGGAATGTTCTATTACTTAGACTAAACCCATTTTATAACAACTACAATCTTGCAACAGTACCTGAATTGTGTCATATAAAGGTCGATATATTAATGCAAGGCTTTCATCCATGCAGAGCTGCCCTAATTCCATTTGCAGTACTGTTGCAGGATTCAATAAATACCATATTAGATTTCATGAGATAAGAAATAAAAGAATAGATGAATCAGTGTAGATCTTACTATGGAGAACATCTTCCTCAACATCCATACTTCCAGCATCACGTGCCATGTCCTCTATATTGCTGCAAAGTAATGGCAGCAATAAAAGACATTATCGAGGGGAAATAGCCTGCAGCAACTAACTAATTCAAGCTTGAGGTTACAATGTCCGTTAGACATGAGCGAAATCATGTAATAGTAACATCTGAAATCAGCAGATTGTCACATGTCCAAAATGACAAATTTGCATCAGGGCAGATATAACCAGCAGCATTATCTGAACAAATTTCTTAGCTAGCTTTAATGAGATAGAAAAGAGCATACTGGGCTTCATCAAGAATCACAATGGATCCTTTGATGTCTATATCCATTGCTCTTCGAACAACTGGATTTACAATGTAGCTGTACGGGCAGAAAACTATTTGAGCTTCGGCTGCTAATGTCTGGGATGCAAAATAGGAACACCCTGAAAATGAAAACAACAGAGAAAGGTTGCACAAGGCCTAAGAACTCATAAACCTTCATTTTTATAGACATAGCACACGAGTATATAAGACCTTTCACAGTTCGGCCAATCTTTACAAGGTCTTCTATGTCATGAACCTCATAAGTGCCACCTTTCTGAAGAGAGGAATGACTTTTGACTTTGTGAGCATTTCTGTTTGCATAAATTTACAGTTTCTTGTTAAAGAAACATGTAAGGTCAAAATATTTGTAGCAAAGTTTCCCAAATCAAACAAATAAAAATACTCACTTAAATTCAGGACACCCAGCTCCTTCATCTTTTAGGAGGAGTTTACTGGAACGAAGACAAATATCAAAGATTGTTATACAAACAGGATGGTAGTAAGTAGTGATGTAGAGATGTTTTGAGAACAAGGAAACTACCAGTTTTCGTCTATATTCTCCGTCCTGCATACATGCTTATTGGTACAATAGTGCTTCCGTGATGCCTAGAAAGCCATCAGAGAGCAGGAATAATCTCAGTTAGAGAATAAACTAGGAAAAGTGAGTCACAGAAAAAGGGTAAAACAAAATCTGAAAAGTAAAATATCGGCCCATAGGTATTCGTGGTGCAAGCAAAATTATGACACTCTCAACAAGGATAGCAATGTACCACTAATAAAAAAAAAAAGTACAGCCATGTAGGAGAAAGGGAACCATAGAAAATGATGTTTTGAACACTCAATCAGACATAAAGTAATAGATCAATGACATATAGAAACATTTGATGATAAAAGAATCCAATCACATCAGAATCATATATGTTACAATATAAAAAATTACCATGGAACTGATATTGTTATTATTAGATTGAGAACAGTCATATGAGGAAAGTTAATCTGCAAAACAGTTCAGCAACACAAGAAATGTATTATATAAGAAAACTTAATCTGCAAAAGGTAGCTTACAAGAACTGCCATTGGCACACGATATGATGTTTTCCTGTACTCTCGAATCACTTGGCTTATCTGTGAATGTGTTCTCCTACAAATATCAAACAAGAATTATTACAAAAACGCCAATAAAAAAAAACATGCTAATCCAATCAACAGCTGGAAAACCCAAACAATTAGCACTCACGAGGCATAATAAATCTTGGGCATCACCATCTTCTTTTGATCCCTAGCGCTCATCACTGCCTTCCCTTGCTCCAAATTCACTGGCATTCAACAAAAGAACCAATCTTTGACCGTCAAACCCCAATATAATCTCAAAACAATCATATTTGTAAATTTACCCCTTGAAATCTAGATATTTACTAAGTTACCCCTCAGTTCTACCAATTGAGTTAAAATCCCCCAAAAGTTAAGGGATATTCTAAGCCTGATTCTTTTATTAGGCTTTTAGCTGAAATTTTTCCTTTCCACCATTCAAAAACGACTACATTTAACTCAACATGGTAGAATTGAGGGGTAGATTAGTAACTATTTAGATTTAGAAGGTGGAATTTGCAAATATGGTTGATTTGGGGGTTATGTAGCGAAACCCAACTTGAAAACCAGGATTATATGCTCATTAATACCCCAAAGTTTCACCCTTTTTTAACATTAATAAACTAAAATGCAAATGATGATGATGATCACGACGACGTAACTTTGCTCATGATATCAGCATAGAAAAGTGAATGAGAAACAATTTTCTTACCAGATTTCAGTTCTTTCAGTTTGAGGAAGGCGATGAACAAAGTTCAGCCTTTGGGTCATGTAATATTCAAATTAATGTCAATTTGAAAAGTTGTAGGTATCAAATCATCAAAATAGAACATCAAGTTATCAAAGTTAAAAGGGTGAAACCTTGGAGTGTTAAAGTAAGAAATAAACCTTGAAACCAAGAAGTCGGAAAACATTCTTACTCGATGACGTCTCCGGTTCGGGGATGAACCCTCCACCATGGACCAGCGGGTCCGGGGCAGTAGAAGGCTGAGAATTAGGGTTAGGTTTAGGGTTGCATTGAGGGAATCGACGGGGGTGATGCCGCTGCCAAGCGAGGGCGGAGCAAAGAAGAGAGAGGGACTTGCCGGTGCCTGTGGGCGACTCGAGAAGGGCATGGCAATGGCCCTGACGCTTGGCCCGGTCCAATGTCGAGATTACCCGGCCCATGAACGCTAGTTGAGTGCCGTAGGGCTTGTAGGGGAACTCGACGGGGACGCCGGAGATCTGGTAGACTTGTTTAGGGTTAGGGTTAGGGTTAGGGTTTTGGGGAAGAGGAGGAGGAGATGGATCCATCGATGCTGCTTCGGTCTGGGGGAGGTTTTGGCTTTTGGTGGAAGGGAGTGATGATGAGGGGGTTGAGCAGTAGCAGTAATGACGGGGAAATTGGGAATTGGGGAAGAGGGGAAGAGTGATTGGGCGGGAATTTCAAAAACAAGGGTTTTGGTATTACTCTTCACCGCCGAAATTACACAGCCAGCTCGTACCTGGGCCATTTAAGCCCGCTCGTCGCTTTCGGCTAAAAGTACCGCTTTACCTGAATAACTCCTGGCCCATTGAACATCTTTTTACTTTTGTTCTTTTGGCATACTTTTGATATTGGAGCAAATGTGCAGATAGGGACAAGAGTCAGCTGGGATCAAACGTACTCGGGTTTTTTCATAGAAACCGTCTAGTTTTAAGTGATAAGAGCATCTCCAACCCAAAAACCGAAAATGGTATAGTTTTTACATCAAGTTGGTGTAGTTTTTACACCAAATTACTATTCCATCTCCAACCATTACACTAAATTTTACACCAAAAAGAATATTCATTTTATTTACAAACTATAAAATGGGATATAGTTGGAATATTTGATTTGTTATAACAAACTATAAGGGCAAACTTGGGAAAAACCAAAATCTCCATATCTACAGTGCTGCGCCAAATCTGGCGCAACACTGTAGCACCTCATCAAAATGGCGCTGAATTTGTAGTCCGGTTGGAGGAAGATTTGGCGCAGTTTTTGCTCCATTTTGGGTTTTTGGAGTTGGGTTGGAGATGCTTTAACGCAGGAATCATCTTTTGTTTTCAATTTGCACATAAATCGGTTTTAAAGTTTGTTTTTGTCACAGTCAACCACCTCCTAGTCATTTTTTTTCGTTAAAAACCCTAAAATTAGCCTTCAAAAACCCATCAAGGCACTTGGCGGATTCTTTTAGTGTTTAGATAATGTTAGGGTACAACTCACATACCTTGACCATGAAGTTTTAAAGCTTATTTATGGCTTTTTTAGTAAATATTTGACTGGGATGTGATTGATTGCAATAGAAAAACCAACTTTATAGACAATTTATGTATAAATGAAAAATAAAAAGTGGTTTCGTATAATTACCTTATTTGAAGATGACTTCTACGGGGAAAACCCAATGTATCTGAATCCATATCCGATAAAATACGGATACAAACATAAACATCAATATCCAATAAGATATGCAATGAATGTGAATACGTAAGTGAAATATCTAGGTCTGTATATGTATATGTATCAACCATGCAGTCAAATTTCATTAGGTTAATAAATTTGGAGCCAATTTTGAAGAGAAATTTAATCTTAGGTTTTCATATATGCTGAGCACATTTAATGGATCTCTCATTTGGGAACCTTTTATGTTTAAACATTACTTGTTTTATATGCCCATCAATCACATATCTTTTCTTCTTATCCAGTTTTGTATCCGTATGTATCTAATTTTGGTGAATATGAACATGAATTGTCACGCCCCGCTCACAGGTAATGACTTGGTAAGTTGAATATTTATAGAACCAAAAATATAAAGTGCTTTATAAATACCATATAACTTGTTTTGTTACACATCTACAACCACGCATAATATAAATATACATGAAAGTATATGTCTCATCACAAGAACATAAGCATCACAACAAAAAAATCAAAGGGGAAACGAGAAAGAGATATAACAATTGTTCAAATACCAAGTCCACTAGATAGATAAACTTTAACATCTAAAATAAATTCAAGTCTTGGCTCAAACACGATCATTAAAATGCTAGATAAATATCTAAAAATAATGTCATGAAGTATCTACCGAGTAATGACTAATTAAACTAATTATTGTTTATAATTTCTGTTGCATGACTCTGACGACTTCCTCGTAACCTGCTTATTCAAATATGCTTCGTTCGCTACAGTCGGACTCACTTCATTACCTAAAAAAGGGGATCCACAAAACGATTAGACGTAAGATCTAAGCGAAGAAAATGTGGAGTGCAGTAATCATGGTTTGTCACGTCCCGCTTCCGAAAATGCCTGGGAATCAGAACATGAACAAGTCTGCGACGTATTAGATTGAGAAAAAATATTATCATCATTTTTTTTTCTTTCCAATACGCTAACGTCTAGAAATAAATACAATGTGAAGTCACAGGTCCCCGATCACAATCAGCAAGAATATAATAGACAAACTCAGAATAAAAATATCATATCACAAATGGGATAACATCCGAGACATAATATTCGGATCAACATGCCCTTATACAAAACTGAACAAATGAATACTGAAGAGATACAAAAATACACCGATCCAGCAGGAAAAGGAAATGCTACAAAAGCAAGCTGAAAGGAATAACTAAGCTTCGGTTTCTTCTTTTGCTCCGTCCGCTAGGCACTCCTGCTGAGAATACTCGGCTCTGGCGTATCTCCAAGCTGGACCTGCTCTGGTGTATGTCAGCGTGCATGGCACACGGCAAGACCCCGCAAAAGAAAATGGAACAAATGAAAACCAAAGCGGAAATCGATACGATAAAAGAAATGACAAAATAACGTGCAACTGGAAATTCAACAAAATCAATCAAGTAACGAGTCGATCATGCATCTAGTGATCAGAAATCATCCAAGAATCAATGTCATACAACTAGATGGAATTAATACTTAAAAATACACAACAAGAGACGTAGTACGTCGAGCGAAATAATCCAAACAAGGAAACCCTCATGTATATACCATGTATCTCAAATTGTAGATAATTAAATATTAATCCCGATCTATGTATGAAAAGAAACACAACTGGCCTACATCTCACAAGAATCCATAATCATCCAAGTGACGAAAACATACTACTAGCCATCCTATCACAACTCACTGGTCCACATCTCACATAGAGTCAACGCGCATATCATCGGATAACTGACTGATCGCAAATCATAAATATCCTAACTCCTCAGACTCACCCCGATGACTACACAAACTTCACCGGCGCGAGCCCGGAATATAACCACAATCACAAATATCTCAACTCCTCAGACCCACCCCGGTGACTACACAAACTTCACCGACGCGAGCCCGGAATACAACCACAATCACAAATATCTCAACTTCTCAGACCCACCCCGGTGACTACACAAACTTCACCGGCGCGAGCCCGAAATATACATCAACAATCCTAAATATCTCAACTCCTCAGACCCACCCCGGTGACTACACAAACTTCACCAGCGCGAGCCCGGAATATACATCAACAATCCCAACCGCTCACATGGACCAAGACTTCTCACCCCAATTATCGTAATTCCAGGTCAACTACACACGATGTTCTAGATCCTAACTGTGTCATACATGTCACTATAGTCATGTACTTCTCATGATTCTCAACATGGAATAATAAATGAAATTACGCTAAGTATCAGTGTCATGAAGTGTGAACAGGGGTCGTGATCACATGCAAGAAACATACGAGGGTAAAGCTACTATTAACAATGCAAGATGAAACTACCATTAACAGATGTTTTGCACACGAAAATCAAAATCTTAGTTATTAATTCCAAGAATAATTTCCTTTAAAATTATCTCTCATTATAAAAATTCTAAAATAATCTTCTTAAAATATGTCTTATTATTATTTATGAACAGTAATACTTTTTAATTTTATAAATGATTTCTATGATATTTTATAAAATAATCTAAAATACTCTTTTTCTCAAAATAAAATTCTTTTAATCATAACAATTATTCAAAAATACTCCTTATCCAAAATAAATTATTTTCTCAAAATAATTCCTTTTAAAATATTTTCCTCATTATAAATAATTCTAAAAATACTCTATAAATACATTCTTCCTTTCAAACAACACGAAATTAACCATAAACCATTTTTTTGATATACTTATTCATCATTCATAGCATCGTTTCACAGAATATATTCACCATAATATTATCAACAACCACACAATTAATATCATATCAGCACAAACTAATCTACGCATATATGTAATAAATTTATAAGAGATAAAAAAATTAAGTTAATGAGACAACGAGCAAGAGGGATCTTGCACATAATAAATTTATGATAAATCTAAAGATTTAAAATAAATAATAATCAAAATTAGGGACCTTGCCTCGGGTATCGAACGAGTGGACTACGGATCCAAAGACGCTACTGGGTGCTCGAGGCAACACGATCGTCAGCGATGGTCGACGTCGACGGCGAACGAGGGGAGGCGTCGAGCTCGGGCAATGAGGGGGCGGACATCGCTGTAGGAGGGTTGAGGCGGACTGGCGGGGTTCGGGTTCTAGGGCAGCAGCGGGGTTCGACAGGGAGCTGTCTAGGCAGAGCTCGACGGCGGCTCGAGCTGATGAGTTGCAGAGGCTGAGGGAGATAACGAAGGGAGAGGGAAGGTAGTTTTGGTCGGAGGAGGAGGAGAGGCTGGGTGGCTCAAGGTGGCGTTTGAGGAGGGGGTGATGGCGTGGTACGGATCTAGAGGTGGCGGAGGAGGCCGGATGTGACGCCCCTGGGTTCACGCAAGACTACAGTCCAAGGTGAAACCAAGAATGTCAAACCTGCTATGCACCACACCGTGTGATAACATGTTTCACCATCACAATTACTATCTCTCTAGTAGAATCAATAACAGGTGTAGGTACAAAGTAAGTAAAAGATAAATACAAGAGATAACTGATGAAATGATAGAGATCAAATTAGTATTTTATCATCTAACATACTGAAGGACAAGTCAATGTCTGAAAAGAGAAAACTGGAACTTCTTAATAAGTCTTAAATACAAATGTCTGAATAAAAGGAAATAAGGCACACAACCTTTACAACTTCTAGAATAAACTCTCAAATGTCTAACAAAAGTCTACAGTGGAGTTCAAAAGAAAAATATAACTAAAATAAACGGCTGAAGCTAAAGTACATCGCCATCAACCTGTGACTCTCCGGGCTCCTGGCTCGTTACCTGAAAGGGGGAGGGACAATGAGCGTCAAAGCGCTAGCGAGCAACATCACAACCAACCCCAAGGAAAAAAGTTCGTTGTATATAGAAAATACCGTTAATACATAAATACATAAAATCACTGATCCTATTTAGGTAATCACAACATGAGCATAAGTACATCGAGCGAAATAATCCAAACAAGGAAACCCTCATGTATATACCATGTATCTCAAATTGTAATTACCTATGTATAAGAGGATTTTAGTATTAAGGAAGTTACAACACAAGCATAGGTACGTCGAGCGAAATAATCCAAACAAAGAAACCATCATGTATATACCATGTCACTCAAATTGTAAGTCCCTAAATACCAAACCCAAAATCTAATACTAGAACAATAATAAAGGAAGACAAACCCATCTCAAAACTTAAATCCGGTGTCATGTCGTAACTCACATAAACGTCATGTCCAGCCTATGCAAGTATCATTGTAAATCTCAAGGTCTAAACTGATGTCCAACACATGGACTGAATGTGATAAATGTCCAACACATGGACTACACATCATAATTACCCAACACACGGACAAGATGAATTATATGAACAGGTGCATATACCCTAATTTCTCACGTGTCTCGGTGTGCAAATCTAAAACAAGATGAATTATATGAACAGGTGCATATACCCTAATTTCTCACGTGTCTCGGTGTGCAAATCTAAACTCATGTCCGCATGTCATGAACAGGTGCATATACCCTAATTTCTCACGTGTCTCGGTGTGCAAATCTAAACTCATGTCCGCATGTCAATCTCACATGTAAAGATACAGGTTATACAATAATTTCTAATACTCGTTATTCGAGGCGACTCCTCGTTCATATTAAAACACGCAAAAATAATAAACAAGTATAAACAGTTTCAGTTAAACTAAAATAACTCAAACAGATCCAAAACCGAGGAAAACTAAAAATCTCCTCATCAGTCGACTCATGAGTCGACTAGGATTGGTCGACTCATTGGTCGACCAGGCAAAACACAAAACTAAAAATTTTCCCGTCAGTCGACTCATTGGCCGACTCATCAGTCGACTCATAAGTCGACTCATGAGTCGACTCATAAGTCGACTGAGCAGAAAATTCCCAATTTTCTGCTTACGATGATTATCTGCAAAAGTGATAGACTACAGTTCTTCTTCATCATGTCCAGCAATATATATCCGATTCTAACACATGTATATCCATAGAAACAAAAGATTTTTAGGTAATTATTTACATTAAAACCCTAATCACATTTATACATGTTAAAAAAACGTATTGAAAACAAAGAATCACAAGAAACCCATGTTTAAAACTAACTCCAGATCTGGATCTATATTATAAAAACGTGGGTGAGTTTTTATTAACTGAAACATCTGATTTCTTGCATCAAATGCCATAGGGATATATTTTATACGCAAAATAATGATTTAGGCTCAAAAAATCCGAAATAAAACCAAATAAAACAATACAAACAGTGGGTGTAGGGCTGGGCGAGATGTTACTCACCTCTGGTATGCTGAAAAACTCCTGGTCCCTCTGGGAAACGATCCTCCTTCAACAACACCTCAAAAATCCTGCTG
>NC_033800.1:83177992-83244692 GCF_001876935.1 Asparagus officinalis
GAAATTTCCCCCAAAATCACCAAACACTAAGCTAGGGTTTGAGGGGAGAGAAAGAGAGGCTAGGGTTTTTGGGTTCTGAAGGTGTTCTCGTGTAGGAGATATAATATATGAGCGGTCAAACCCGATACAAAACTGAACAAACCCGCAAATTAAAAGAAAACCCAAAATCAGCTCGTCAGTCGACTCATAGGTCGACTCATCAGTCGACTGATAAGTCGACTGAGCAGTCTGATTTCTAGATCCGTGCATGTTTTGCTAATTTGCCAAAACCAATGCAGAAAACTCTATACAATTACACTCATACTTCTCTAATAACTTGTTATTAAGTGTATCTATGACCTCGAGTCATTAATATAATAGAATTATTTATCACTAATAATTCACATATACTACTAACAAAAATACAGGGTTTTACATTCTTCCCCCCTTAAAAGAATTTCGTCCTCGAAATTTAGAAATCATACTTAAATAAATAATATTACTCTAGATAAGCATATAGCGATATTTATATTTAACAATCCAGGATGACTATACTCCCTCTCAACCCTTAATCAAATGGAACTAGTACATCGGGCGAAAAATCCAAACAATGAACCCCCCATATATATACCATGTTTTCCAAAAGGTTAAGAATTTAGCGAAAATATCCTCATTCTAGCGTTAAATCTAAACATAATCACACAAATAATCATGCACATAAATCAATTCACTTCCTAAATAAATGCAGGAAGTAGCACTACATATCATCTTCACGCTCTCGAAAATCATCTTCGATGTCCACACTTAACCATCTAAAATGTAAATACCCTCACTTAACCCCTAACTAAATGGAACAAGTACATCGAGCGAAAAATCCAAACAAGGAACCCCTCATATATATACCCTATGTTCCGAGTACTTAGGAGATAAGTGGTAATACCCTCATTTTAACGTTAAGTATAAACATCGACATAATTGAATCTATAAGCCATATATAAATCATACAAAAAGATTTAATTTACCTGCTCAAACATGTGTGGATAGTCGCGACGCATGTCCTCTTCGCGCTCCCAAGAAATCTCCTCAACGCCTCTTCGGTTCCACTGAACTTTCACCAAAGGAATCACCTTGTTTCTAAGCCTCTTGTCCTCCCTGGCAAGTATACAAACTGGAATCTCAATAGTAGTCAAATCCTCCTAAAGCTTAATCTCTGGTGCATCCAATACTCGTTGCTGCTCCTCATCATGCAAGTGTTTCTTGAGCATAGAAACATGAAATACATTGTGTATACTAGACATCGATGCTGGAAGATCTAGTCTGTATGATACAGCTCTAATGCGCTCTAAAATCCAGAAGGATTCAATATACCTCGGTGCAAGCTTTCCTTGTCTCCTGAATCACTGAACGCCTTTCATAGGCGATACCTTCAGTATAACTGAATCTCCAATCTGAAACTCCAAGGGTCTTCGTCTCTTATCTGCATAGCTCTTTTTGCCGACTCTGAGCGGCTAGAATCATATCTCTGATCAATGCTACATTCTCAATAGTCTGTCTCATAAGCTTTGGTCTAAGCATTAAGCTATCCTCTGGCTCTGCCCAGCATATCGGTGATCTACAAGGTCTCCCGTATAATACCTCATAAGGTCTATCAGATACTGGGGAGCCTGCTCAGGCTCAGGTGGTGCCTGCTGTGGCTCGGATTGAGCTTGCTGCGGCTCAGGTGGAGCCTGCTACAACTCTGCCTATCCAGCTCTCTGAGTACGAGGTCTACCATGCCCTGCTAATGATGCATCTGTGTAGACGACGAACGTCCTGTCACTGCTCGGAATAGTCAAAACTGGCGTTGAAGTCAACTTAGTCTTTAAGATATCAAAGGCCTTCTGGCACTCCACACTCCAAATGAATTGTACACCCTTCTTCGTAAGGCGTGTAAGTGGCATCAAAATCTTCGAAAAGTCCTGGATGAACTTCCTGTAATAGCCGGCTAAGCCCAAGAAGCTACGAATCTCTGTCACCGTCTTCGGCTGTTCCCAATCAAGAACTGTTGTAACCTTAGCTGGATCCACTGCTATGCCCTCTCTACTAATGACGTGACCGAGAAATCTGACTTCTGAAAGCCAAAATTCACACTTACTGAACTTGGCATATAACCGATGCTCCTACAGAGTCCTCAAAGCTAACAGTAGGTGCTGCTCGTGGTCTCTGGGGGTCTCTCGCTGATAGGAATGGATGGTATCCCCTGTGACTGATCTGCTGCTGGTGGTGGTGGTGGCGTTGGTGGTGTGACATGATTCGCCACAAACTCCTTAATTGCTGCCATCCTAGATGGGGGAGATGGAGCAGGGCGGCGAGCAAGGAAGGTGACATGCTCCCTGATGGAAACCCCTCTCTTCATCTTGAACTGGTAAAATCTCTTCTTCAAGTGAAGCCGATTCTCAATGCTCTTCGTAAGATATTTCTCATTGAGTGTTTCCCACATCTTCTTCGCCGACGTCTCGTTCATAACATCATAAATAAGATCCGGCGTCAAGCATGACCTAATAACACCACAAGCTCTACTGTTCATCTTTCTCCAAACCTTATCCTCCAACTCAGCGGGTTTCTCTTTTAACTCAAGAGTCTCCTCCAAATTCTGTGCATCCAAAGCATCCATCACCTGACACCTCCACAATCCAAAATTGATCTTGCCATCGAACTTCGGAACATCAATCTTCGTGTTATTGATGCTCAGACTCTGTATCGCCTTTGTTAGAGACGAACCTGACGTGCTTGCATCTCCCATGTTGTCGATCTAGCTCTGATACCAATTGTTGTGCGCGGCGGAAGCTTTCTAGGGCAACACGAACAATAACTCGAACTAAAACCACAAACAATATGCAAACCACAATCACAGCAAGAACACACAATTTACGTGGTTCGGCAAGTTGCCTACGTCCACGGGGCAAGGAGGGGAGGAGTTCTTTCTACTAGAAATTAAGAGAATACAAATAGGGTTACAAATCTCTCAGACCAAACCCTAAAACAAAGCTCTAGATCTCTCAAAGCTCTCTCACAATTGGATGCAATGATTCTCTCTCTTTGGCTGCTCAAATTCGTCCAACCTATATCCTAAACAAACAGGTTTAGGTATATATAGAACTTACAAAACGAATCGGGTCGAAAACCTGAAAGCCCAGCCCAAAACAGCGACGGTCGACCGGACCGGTCGACCGCGATCAATTCCGGTCGACCGGCCCGGTCGACCGACCAGCTCTCAGTAGAAAACCCAAACTCCAGAGAACCGTCGGTCGACCGGGCCGGTCGACCGATCTCCTTGTGCACGAATGCGGTCGACCGGACCGGTCGACCGCCGCCTGTTTTTCCTGATTCTGCTGCTGATGCTGAAATTCCTTCAATTCTCCACCTCGGCGAATGTTTCCATCAAAACTGAGCCGACACCAAACCATCCAATAGTTCCTCAACAGGTCCAGGAACAATACTCGAGCTGAAACACGATCTCCCCCCATCTTGATCAACTGATCAAACCGGCTGCATCTAAAGACTGCCTACGTATCCTCTTGCCCAAGGAATCAAGCCGAACGTAGTTCACCCAAATGGCCTCCAAAGACCTCAGCACTGAAGGATGTTCAAAAGCTTCAAACAATGACCAAATTTTACTCCTGAAACAACTTTGGTCAACATATCTGCAGGGTTGTCATTTGTGTGGACCTTCTCTAATATGACATCTCCATCATCCAAGACGTCCCGTACAAAGTGGAATCTGACATCGATGTGCTTTGTGCGCGCATGATAAACCTGGTTCTTTGCCAAATAGATAGCCGACATACTATCACAATATATCCGAATAGTCTCCTGAGCAATCCCCAAGTCCTCCAATAATCCACGCAACCATAAAGCCTCCTTAATAGCTTCAGTAACTGCCATATACTCTGCCTCTGTAGTAGAGAGAGCCACTGTGGACTGAAGCGTGCAACGCCAACATACAGGTGCACCTGCCAAAGTAAAAGCATATCCAATACAATCCTGCCCATCCTTCTCATCCTTCTGAAATACTAAACCAACATCCACGGTGCCTCGAACATACCGCAGAATCCACTTCACGGCCTCCCAGTGACCCTTCCCGGGGTCATGCATGTATCTCGATACTATGCTCACGGTCTGTGACAAATCTGGCCTCGTACACACCATCGCATACATCAAGCTACTTACTGCACTGCCATATGGGACCTTCGACATATAATCTCTGTCCTCAACTGAAACAGGTGACATCAACGCTGAAAGCTTGAACACGGCCTCCCAGTGACCCTTCCCGGGGTCATGCATGTATCTCGATACCATGCTCACGGCCTGTGACAAATCTGGCCTCGTACACACCATCGCATACATCAAGCTACCTACTGCACTAGCATATGGGACCTTCGACATATAATCTCTGTCCTCAACTGAAACAGGTGACATCAACGCTGAAAGCTTGAAGTGGGGAGCCAATGGTGTGCTAACTGCTTTTGCATTGCCATCAAAGCTGAATTTCTTCAACATCTTCTGCAAGTAGCTCTTCTGTGTAAGCTTCAATTTCCCCTTCACCCTGTCTCGCTCGATCTCCATACCCAATATCTTCTTTGCCTCTCCAAGATCCTTCATCTCAAACTCGGATGATAACTCCTTTTTCAGCTTTCGAATAGCCGAAGAATTCCTGGAAGCAATAAGCATATCATCAACATATAAAAGCAAATATATGAGCTCACCATCCTGTAGCTTGTGCATATAAACACATGGGTCATATGGGCTCCTTGTGTACCCTCGGCCAATCATAAAGCCGTCGAATCTCTTATACCACTGTCTTGGTGACTGCTTCAAACCATAAAGAGACTTCTTCAGCTTACAAACCAAATTTTCCTTTCCTGCAGCTTTAAAACCCTAGGGTTGTGTCATGTAGATCTCCTCATCTAAATCACCGTGTAGAAAGTCTGTCTTCACATCCATCTGGACCAAATCCAAATCCAACTGTGCCACCAACGCCAATAAAATCCGAATCGACGAATGCTTCACAACGGGTGAAAATACCTCGTTGTAATCAATGCCCTCAAGCTGTGCATATCCCTTGGCAACTAATCTGGCTTTGAACCGAATGTCCCCAATAGAAGATCCCTCCTTCTTCGCATATACCCACTTGCAACCAATAGCTTTCTTACCCTTAGGTAGATGTGCAAGTGTCCAAGTGTCGTTCTTCTGAAGAGACCGCATCTCCTCCTCCATAGCTTCCCTCCACCTGATCGAATCGGGGCTAGACTCTGCCTCCCTGAATGTGGCTGGAACCATATCATCAACGACCTCCACTGATAATGCATATGCGACCATGACATCATTATACCTAGCTGGCCGACGAATCTCTCTCCTCGGTCTATCTGCTGCAATGGTCCTCTGAACATGACCCTGTTCCTGAGTCCCATGATCTACTGTATCCTGTATCTGCCCATCTGTCATCTCATCTCCTCCCAGTGTCACCTCTGTAGGAGCCTCAATGGATACAGTGTTCTCTGGAGTGGGTGGAGTCACATCATCCTCCACCTGCTGCGATATCTCTCCTGTCTGGTCTCCCTCCACCTGCTGAGGGGCTCGAGGCCTCATCATGTACGCCTCGTCAAATGTGACATCTCTGCTAATAACTATCTTCTTGTCCTGTGGATCCCATAACTTGAAGCCTTTGACTCCATCCCTAAATCCCACAAAGACTGCTTTCCTCGCTCTCGGATTTAATTTGCCATCACTGACATGATAATAAGCTGGACACCCGAATATCCGAAGCGACTCATAGTCACTAGCCACCGAACCAAACCAACGCTCCAAAGGAGTCTTCCCGTCTATCGCAGTGCACGGCAACCTGTTCACAAGATGGCTCGCATAAACCAACGCCTCGGCCCAAAAAGATCTAGGCAATCCACTCTGCGTCATCATACACCGCACCTTCTCCAGCAAGGTACGGTTCAATCTCTCAGCCACCCCGTTCTGTTGCGGTGTCTCTCGAACTGTGAAGTGTCTTTTAATGCCGTGATCCCGGCAAAACTGCAGAAACGGATCACTCTTGTACTCTCCACCATTATCTGAACGTAGAGTCTTTACCTTTCTACCTGTCTGCAGCTCCACTTTCTTTTTCCACTCCACAAAAATATCCAGGACCTGATGTTTATGCTTCATCGGGTATACCCAATTCCTCCTGGAATAATCATCAATGAAAGTGACAAAATAGTTGGCCCCACCAAGAGATGTGTTATTGGAAGGACCCCAAACGTCTGTGTGAATATAATCCAATGTACCTAGGGTGTTATGAACAGCGGTGCCAAACTTCACTCTAGTCTTCTTCCCAAGTACACAATGCTCACACAATTCCATCTTGCAGGTCTTAGCACCTTTCAATAGCCCCTGTTTTGCCAATGACTGTAGGGACTTATCACCCGTGTGTCCAAGTCTCATGTACCATAAGGTGGTAGTATCCTCCTCTGTAGTGATAGAAGCTGCCAGACCCCCTGTAACTGTCTTGCCCTTCAAGTAGTATAGGTAGTTTTCCCTGACACCTCGCAGCACCACCATAGAACCCTGCGTGACCCTTGTCTTCATCCTCAACTATAATATCAACATTGGCCATATCTGAAAGTAGCTTAGTGAAATTGTTGAGATGCTCTCTGATGGAAACTCCCCTCTTCATCTTGAACTGGTAAAATCTCTTCTTTAAGTGAAGCCGATTCTCAATGCTCTTCGTAAGATATTTCTTATTAAGTGTTTCCCACATCTTCTTCGCCGACGTCTCATTCATAACATCATAAATAAGATCCGGCGTCAAGCATGACCTAATAACACCACAAGCTCTACTGTTCATCTTTCTCCAAACCTTATCCTCCAACTCAGCGGGTTTCTCTTTTAACT
This sequence comes from Asparagus officinalis, assembly GCF_001876935.1. Taxonomy (NCBI): domain Eukaryota; kingdom Viridiplantae; phylum Streptophyta; class Magnoliopsida; order Asparagales; family Asparagaceae; genus Asparagus; species Asparagus officinalis. The sequence continues at coordinate 83,184,893 of NC_033800.1, forward strand.
CAAGAGTCTCCTCCAAATTCTGTGCATCCAAAGCATCCATCACCTGACACCTCCACAATCCAAAATTGATCTCGCCATCGAACTTCAGAACATCAATCTTCGTGTTATTGATGCTCAGACTCTGTATCGCCTTTGTTAGAGACGAACCTGACGTGCTTGCATCTCCCATGTTGTCGATCTAGCTCTGATACCAATTGTTGTGCGCGGCGGAAGCTTTCTAGGGCAACACGAACAATAACTCGAACTAAACCACAAACAATATGCAAACAACAATCACAGCAAGAACACACAATTTACGTGGTTCGGCAAGTTGCCTACGTCCACGGGGCAAGGAGGGGGGAGTTCTTTCTACTAGAAATCAAGAGAATACAAATAGGGTTACAAATCTCTCAGACCAAACCCTAAAACAAAGCTCTAGATCTCTCAAAGCTCTCTCACAATTGGATGCAATGATTCTCTCTCTTTGGCTGCTCAAATTCGTCCAACCTCTACCCTAAACAAACAGGTTTAGGTATATATAGAACTTACAAAACGAATCGGGTCGAAAACCTGAAAGCCCAGCCCAAAACAGCGTCGGTCGACCGGACCGGTCGACCGCGATCAATTCCGGTCGACCGGCCCGGTCGACCGATCACCATCCAGCAGAATGATCCCTCCGTCAACCACCGAACGACCGTCGGAAGATCTCCCCGTCCCTCACCATCTCTCCCTGTTATTGTCAGAAGGGGAATGATTTGGAAAGAAGAAGCACAGAACAATCCCAGAACCTCAGTCTACTACTGAGCCTGAACTTTGCAATGAGAATGGTCATCGGGTAGTGCAAATTACACAAGAACCAGCTTTGCTTTGAATTAAAGAGCTTTGCTTTGAATTAAAGAGCTTTGCTTTTCCCCCTCTTTTTATATTATTGCTTGTTCCTTTCTTATTTGCTTCCTTGTTCTTGTCTGTCGGTCTTTTTTTGAGTAGCATGCTATTGCTTATGTAGAGGAAGACAAGTACTATGGAGTTTAGCCTTTCTCAGTTGTGGATTTTTGGGGGGATCCTTTGGCCATGACCTTAACAGCATTGAAGCTGGTTGGCAAGTACAAAATCTTCTTAATTATGTTTCTCTCTTGAGATTTTTAGATGCATTGTGATTAAAGAATTCAGAGTTTGATTCTTTTCCTTCTATTATTTAGAATTTAGGTCAGTCCGGATCTTTATGGAGATAATCATACAAGGCTATTCACTTATTGGACTGTAAGTTCATTTATCATTACCCCTTTTATTTGTCTCCTATGGGCAAATTCATTTGTTTCTATCAAGTTGAATAGCAATGTCTTTACTATTCCTTACTGATATTCTTCATTTGCTAGTTAACAGGATTGTAATTAGTTACTTAAGATTGTTAACATAACTTAGGATTATAGGCTATAGCATATATAGCTCGGGGTCAAATTTTGTATTAGAAACAAGTAAGTGCATGAGGATGTTTCATCAAGTCCCTAAGGGGCTAACTATGGTGAGGGACGGGGAGATCTTCCGACGGTTGTTCGGTGGTCGACGGAGGGCGCACGGGCGGCGGTAGTGTCGTGCACGGGGCCCTCTATATATATATTGTACTGATGGATTTTTGGCCTCAACCTTTTCGCACCTTGCTGTGCGAAAATTTTTCGCATCCGAACAAAACTCTCTCTCTCTCTCTCTCTCATCTGCTCCCTCCCCCCAACCCCAACTACGGTTAGATCCGCCACCATCTTCGACCCCCTATAGTCCGACCATCTCCGATCACATCTCTTCACTACCGCCGATCTCCTTTAGGGCCGAAGTTCGCCGGAGTTTGCCGAATCTCAAAATTAGAGCTTGAACTAATTTTTGGAAAAATGTTTAAACAATTTTGTTTTTTCTCCTAATTTTTTATATATTCTCACTATTTCATCATAATATGTTGTTTTAATTTGGATTTTTGGATTACTTTTTGAATTATTTTTGAATTTTATGAAGAAAAAAATAAGGAAATTTGTAAGAAATTGAATGGAAAACTAGGGAAAATTATAAAAAATAGCGAATTGAATTATTAAAAGTGAACATTGTTTAAATTATTTAAATTAGGGAATCGTAAAAATTAGAGAAATGAAAATCATTTAAATTAGGTATAATAATGCAAGAACTTAAAATTATTTTTACTATTTAATTTTCTTCATATTGAAGTCATTCTCATATTTTATTTATGCCACATAGGTATAATGTGAGGAGGGCATCCTACAAAACCCCGACTAGGCATACATAGTTATATAGAAATGAGCTAGATATCCTCCAACACCAACTTGTAAAATAAGACTCAATTTATAATTTATATTAAAATTTTTCTGTAGATGTTGATACATGTTTTTTTTAATTTAACTTTCAGTTCAAGTGGGCTCCCTATTCTCCGTTAGATCTCTATCTCGATTCCCTCGCACCTATTTGCAGGAGATAACATTATTTTGTGGAGCTAGAGTCCCACCAATATGTTGGCAGACAGTGAAGATTCATGTACCAAATCGTGTTCTATGACAATTTAATCTAGATCAATATGTGTCGGGTCCTATTGAGCAAATCGATCGCATGCGATGGATGAAATCACATCATGTGGACTGGGGGCAATACAGTGAGGCCTACATAAATAGGTGAAATAATAGGTTGAATCTCATGGAGAACGAGACAAATCCAGTGAGTTATAACGAGTATACATGTTTGTAATGTAATATCACATGTAAATGGATAGTACACGACCCACACCCAGCAGCTAGATTCGTACCACAACCACTGTTAGATACTTATGTAAGGCCATGATCAAGAGAGATTACATAAGTTTTTAAACTCATTTAAAAAAATATTCTTCTTTTGTAATTATATTACTTGCTAAGCTACGTATATACTGATTAAATTGTAGATCCATGCATTTGATGAGATTGAGGGAGATATAAATGAGAGTATTGCTGAGATTCAAGATCCAAAATAATTATCAATCTTCAGTAGGATTAGACAGAGAATAGCAAATGTGTTTCATAGGAATCACATCGACCAGTTTAAAGGACGCAAGAATAGGATATGCTAATTTCTAAACATGTACGTACAAAAACGTAGGACGGGTTCAACAGCGCGTGATAGTGGACCGACACTTCTCATAGAGTAGTGAATAATGATGGAGCTATTATTTCCCAGTCTCATACACAACCAGATACTTAGATCATTGATGCTCATGATCATAGATATTGGGGGTGGGAACGGGGAGGGGGGGTAAGGGAAGGGGTAAGAGATGGAGAGGAAGGAATATATTTTTTAGGATGTATGTGATGTTTATATTATGATATATTATTTATTTAGTGATTCCGAATCTCATGAATATGTATGGTTAGCTTGTTCAAAATTGTTGCTTGTGTAGATCGATTTACGTGTATAGATGTGGTTGGAATTTCGTGTATATATGCGGCTAAAATTTCATATTTATGGTTGGTTTTCCGTGTATATTGTTGTGAATAAGGCAGAAAATTCTGTATATACAACAGGTTGTGAATGAGGTTGAAAATGCACTGTGCGTGCATATTTGTGCATGCCCTCTAACTTTACGAGATTCTAAATCTTATGATGTTGCAGGGATCAATTGCCAAATAGCTCAATTGGAGATCTTTAGCAATCCATCTTTGCAACTTCACGGGAATTCAGAATCTCATGAAGGTTTGCTGCCCTCCCATGCACGTTAGCGTGCACAGGAGTGTGAGATGGTGTGCAAACATCTTCATGGGATTTCCAATCCCGTAACGATTTTTTTGATTAGCCATATGATTAATTTTTTGCTAAACTTCATGAGATTCTCAATCCCATGAAATTTTTGTAACTTATTTAGCATTTTCGACTCAATTTCAGCCAGCTTACTGAGACTAGATAAAAAAATGCTAGACAAAAGTTAAAGGGGTCAATTCTGAAAATAAAGTTCAAAAAGGGATAGTTTTGAAAATTTTTCCTTATTTAATTTGTACGTGTAATGTTATGTACTAAAATCCATATCCTATGGCAACCTCACACAATCTAGTTAGTACTAACCACAATGGTCCAATTTCGGGATTAGTTACCTAGTTGACTTGTGTATTAACACTAACTGGGGTACACTCTATAACCTAGGATACAAGTATTTTATAGGGCAGTGTAATTAGTCGGTTGGTTTGGTTTTTGGCCAAATTTGGCCAAGCCGAACTGAATTGCCTATCATTCAAAATTGAACCGAACCCATTCAAGCCGGTTCGGTTTGGTTTGGGTCTGTTTGTTCGGTTTTCACTTGTATATAAATGTTATGTCCAAATTTAATTTTATCTCTAATCTGTTGATGAAGAAAGTATTGGAGTATGCAAGCCATAGAAGATAAAACTTAAACAATCAAGAAACCCCAAATCTAACAAGCAATCAAGACAAATATCAAACAACAAGATTTAATGTGGTTCCACACGATCAAGATGATTCGTGTACGTCCACGAGGAGAATGAGGAAGATCTTATTTCTTTTGAGAAGATATTATAAGAGGTTGAAACTACACACCCCTAACAATGATGGAATATAAATCTTTTTTTTTTCTTGTTGTTAAACCCATGGATTGATATAATATATAGAAAGATTAATTTTGCTCAATCCTATTAGAACTCTAACTTGAATCCTAATTGGATTTCCCAATTCAATTAATTCCTTCAACTCTAACTTGAATCCTAATTGGATTTCCCAATTCAATTAATTCCTTCAATCCAATCCTAATTAGGATAGTATAACTACTGAATCCTAATTGGATTTCCCAATTCAATTAATTCCTTCAATCCAATCCTAATTAGGATAGTATAACTACTCCTAATTAGTGTCTAAACCCAATTCTGCTTCTCAACTGATTTGAATCATCACAACTCAATAATCTCCACCTTGACTCACATCACGTTGAATCAATCCTTCGCGAAGATTTTCCAAAATCAACCCCCACTAATCTCCACCTTGACTCACATCACGTTGAATCAATCCTTCGCGAAGATTTTCCAAAATCAACCCCCACTTTATACAACTCCCTCCCAAGAGTATTTCTCATCAATCCTTCGCGAAGATTTTCCAAAATCAACCCCCACTTTATACAACTCCCTCCCAAGAGTATTTCTCTAAAGTTACTTCTGAAGAACGTGGATGAAATCCAGAGATGCTTTAAACTTCTCCACTAGAATGACATTTGTCATAATATCCGTTAGATTCTTCTTTGTACTGATCCTCACCAATTCGATCACTTTTTCCCTGTCTATCCACTCTTGGATCTTGTGATACCTGATGTCAATGTACTTCGTCCGCTTGTGATACCTCTGATCCTTCGTAAGATGAATCGCGCTCTGACTGTCATAATGAATAGGTACTGAATCTTACATGATGTCAAACATCCTGACCAAACCCCGCAACCACAGAGCTTCCTTCAATGCCTCAACTGCAACTATGTACTCCATCTCAGTCATTGAAAGAGCCATAGTTTCCTGTAACTCAGCCTTCCAACTAATGCCACAGCTATAAATTATGAATACATACCCCATCGTTGACCTTCACTGATCAAGGTCGCCTGCATAATCTGCATCGACATATCCCTGTAGTTTTTTGAACCACTTATCATCCAAAGAGTGAAACAATAGGTCTATCTTTATAGTCCCTCATAGATAACGCAGAATCCGTTTCACTGCCTCCTAATGCTGATTTCCTGGATTTAACATGAATTGACTTACTAAACTTACTGCATAGGCTAAGTCAGGCCTAGTGCAAACCATAGCATACACCAGCGATCCCACCGTACTCACATATGGTATTCGAGATATTTTTTCCTGCTCCTCAACTATTTGTGGACATTGCTCTGAGGATAATTTGAAGTGACCGGCTAAAGAAGTAGAAACCCATCGTGCTTCATCCATGTTGAACCTTTTCAACACCTTGAGAATATAATTCTCTTGGGACAACCAAAGTTTGCCAAAAAACCTGTCTCGTGAGATCTCCATACCTAAGATCTTCCTGACTGCTTCTATATCCTTCATGTCGAACTCCATCTTTATAAACTACTTGACTTTCTCGATTTGTGCCCTTTCCTTTGCAGCTGTCAGCATATCATCCATATATAATAGCAAATATGTTAGATGCCCAGTCTGCCTGTAATAGACACAATCATCATACTCACATCGATTGAAGCCGACCTTGATCATGAATGAGTCGAAGCACTTGTACCACTGCCTCATATATTGTTTGAGCCCGTACAGAGACCTCGTAAGAAGACAAACTTTATCCTCTTCACCTTCGCGGAGATATCCCTCAGTCTGCTTCATGTAAATTTGCTCCTCCAATTATCCATGCAGAAATGTTATTTTAACGTCCATCTGCTCCAACTCTAAATCATATTGTGCAACAATAGCCAACAACAAACGAATGGACGTATGTTTGACTACGGGAGAAAAAATATCATTGTAGCACGTTCCTTCCTTCTGAGCATATCCCTTGGCAACCAACCTTGCCTTGAATTGCTCACCATCTTTCTTCCAAAAGATCCACTTGCAACCAATCACCTTTGAGTCTTTGGAAGATTAACCAGAACCCACGTCTGATTCTTCTCCAAAGACTCCATCTCCTGCTCCATGACTGTAATCCACCTGTCACGATCATCTGCTTCAACGACCTCTCTCTAGCTACATGAGTCTCTAGTTTTTGTGAATAAAGCAAAAGATACATGATCATTGTCTTCCCAACCATATCTAGTAGGTGGCACCACTGTACGGCTCGAGCATCTCAATGTTATTGGCTGCTCCTCCTGTGTAGTAGCTTTGTCTCTATTGCCGGTTAGAGTCTCATCGGTAGATCTACTAGGGCTTGCAGTGTTTTCTAAAAACTCCATCTCATGTACCCGAGAATCTGTAGAAGCATCTGGAGCTCCACCTTGTGCCTTGTCTTCTGTCTTCGAATTTGCCTGCATGATATTTTCTTCATCAAAGACTACATCTCTACTGATAAAGGCACTATGAGTCTTAGGATCCCATAACCGGTACCCTTTGACTCCAGAAGTGAATCCTATGAAGATACACTCTCTCGACTTGGATTCCAGCTTGTTTCTCTTCTGACTGTCTACAAGACTATACGTTGGACAACCAAATATGCGTAAAGTTGAGTAGTCCACTGATTCTCCTTGCCATATCTCATCTGGGATCTGAAGATCAATAGCTGTAGATGGTGACCTATTAATCAAATAACACACATGATTTACCGCTTCCGCCCAAAAACCTTTAGACATGTCTACTTGTAGCAAGAAACTGCGGGCTCTTTCCATTAGTGTCTGATTCATGCATTCAGCTACTCCATTTTGTTTTGGTCGTCCTGGCACACTTAACTGATGATGTATGCCTTCATTAGTCAAGTACTCTTTGAATTCCCGGAGGTATACTCACCCCCATTATCTGACCTCAAGACTTTTAATTTCAGCTCCTTCTGATTTTCCACCAACGCTTTCCACTTCTTGAACTTCTAAAAAACCTTAGATTTCTGCCTCAAGAAATAGACCCAAAGCTTCCAGGAGAAATCATCAATGAAGGTAACATAATATCTCGCACCCCTAATGGATGCATTTGGTGAGGGATACTCTATGCAACCCCTTGGACTTATGATGCGAAGTAGAGAAAGATACTCTACGCTGCTTCCCCATAACACAATACTTACAAAAGTCAAGTTTTTATTGAGTTATTCCTGAAAGCACGCCCTTACCGCAGAGTACTTGTAGGCCCCTTTCACTCATGTGTCCTAGATGTATGTGCCAAAGTCTCGATCAATCAGTCTTCTCTGCTGCGGTTGAAACCTCGCCCTCAATAACGTTGCCTACCAGTCTATACAAGTTACTCGTGCGCTCCCTTTTCAGAATAGCAGTAGCGCCCCTGGTGACTGTGATAGCTCCACCTTCACCACTAAACTTGTACCCTTGAGCCTCAAGAGCTCCTAGCGAAAGAAGATTTTTTTTAAGTCTGGAATATACCGAACATTGGAGAGAGTCCTTTCCTATCCATCGTGCATTTTCATCCTGACGTTCCTAATGCCAACAATCCTACACACTACATCGTTCCCCATGAGAACCGATCCTCCAGAAACAGGCCTGTAAGTGCTGAACCACTCCCTCCTTGGGCACATGTGATATGTACATCCTGAATCAAGTAACTAATCATCGGTATACTTGCCCGTACCTGACTCCACGGTCAGTACGTTACAGAGATCTTCTATGACACCAGCATGGTTATCCTTACCCTTAGTGCTGTTAGTCCCGCCATCCTGTTTCTTCATGTACTCCTTGTATGACTTACAATCCTTCTTGAAATGACCTGGTCGTTTGCACCAAAAACAGACGGCGGAACTAAAATTTCCTTGAGCCTTGACTGGCTCCTTGCCCTTCGACTTTTCTTTCTTTACATTGGCCACTAGACCTGAAGATTCCTCCATGGTGTTCGTCTTCCTGATGACTTTATTATTCTGAAGCACTGAGATGACATCCTCTAACTCCAAAGTCTCCTTCCCATACATGATGGTAGTCGCCAAGTGATTGTAACTGGGTGGAAGTGAACACAGCAACAGAAGAGTTTGGTCTTCTTCTTCTAGCTTCACCTCAAGAGCCAACAAATCGCCAATAATCCTATTGAAGATGTTCAAGTATTGCAGAATAGACGTACCTTCCTTCATCCAAAGTTCATAGAGCTGCTTCTTCTTGAAGAGTTTATTTGACAAACTCTTCGTCATATACAAGCTTTCCAACTTGCATCACATAGTAGCAGTTGTGCTCTCATTCATAACATTGTAGAGCACCTCATCTGACAAGCACATGATAATCGTAGTCTTTGTGTGGACATCCATGTCTTTCCACTCATCTTCATCCAAAGTGGATGGCTTCTTCTCAAAACCGTCTAGGGATCGGTGGACCCCTTCCTTCACGAGTAACGTCGTGACGCGCATCTTCCACAAGAGAAAATTTGACTTGCCATCAAATTTCTCAACCTCGAACTTGGTTGTTGTCGTCTTGGTCTTCATAGTAGCTCTGATACCAATTGTTGGAGTATGCAAGCCGTGGAAGATAAAACTTAAACAATCAAGAAACCCCAAATCTACCAAACAATCAAGACAAATACCAAACAACAATATTTAACGTGGTTCTACGCAATCAAGATGATCCGTGTACGTCCACGGGGACAAGGGGTAAGATCTTATTTCTTTTGAGAAGAGATTACAAGAGGTTGAAACTACACACCCCTAACAATGGGGGAATATATATCTCTCTTTTTCCTTGTTGTTAAACCCATGGATTGATACAATATATATAGAGATTGGTTTTTCCCAATCCTATTAGAACTCTTACTTGAATCCTAATTGGATTTCCCAATTTAATTAATTCTTTCAATCCAATCCTAATTAGGATAGTATAACTAATCCTAATTAGAGTCTAAACCTAATCCTGCTTCTCAATTGATTTGAGTCATCACGAACTCAACAGAAAAAAGTCTCCTACACTTTAATTTATTGAAATCTATCAAATGCTACTGAATATTAGATGGAGAAATCAAAATCTAATTCCTGCCAAAGCTTACATAATTTTTTTAGAGAAATGTTACATAAAGAAATAAAGTGATCACAATCTGATAGACAAAGCAAATAAAAAATATATAATAATTTGGATGTTGGGTATAGTTTTTATAAAATTATTAGTTTGATCCAAAGAGAAGTCTGATCCAAAGATTATCTTGAATTATGTATATCAATCAAGGAGAAAAATCAAGAAAATATTAGAACCAACATTATGGTTTAAGTTTCTTACCTCCAAAGTGGATTGGTCCAAACTAGAAGAAGCGAGTAGATAATAGAGAGAGATATAGAACTAGAGATGACGAAAAGCCCTAGAATTGGAGAGGACACCATTGTTGGGGTATTTCATCACTATCAGGCCACATGAGAGAAAAAGATATCAAGTCACAGTGAAGCAACTTTATATGAATTATGACGAGTCGGGTTTAAACGGATGAGGATAGTAACTAGAATGAGTAATATAGTTCGGTCGGTTCGGGCGGTTCAGGTTGAAAAACCTTCAACCCGAACCGAACCGAACTTTAGTAAAAAACAAACCGAACTGTCAAATTTTCGCTGGTTCGGTCGGTTTGTTCGGTTTTAACAGAACAATGCTCACCCCTAGGTCTTTTATATCAATCTACATGTACAAAGATTATGACATAAAATCTAAAGTATCAATTTTAGCACCATTTAATTCATATTACCGTTTATTTGCCTTATAACTAGTTCTATATTTATCTAACATGTGCCGAGTTATTCGAGTGATCCAAAACACTCCATATGTTGTGTAGATATCTCATGGGATTACTCCTACATCATCAATTACTCATATTCTCTCTTAGAGAATGATTGAAAATAGATAAATAGTTTAAATAGACTAAAATATAATTCAACGGACAAATATTATAAAACAGAACAATTTCGAAAAGCTGATTACAATCACCCAGACGTCTAAACTTACAGCAAAGACGGCTCCTACATGATTGATCTAATAAGACTCGTTTCTTTGCCATTTTGCCTCTAGTCTCTTCATGACTTCTTAGAGTTGTTATAATGACTAAAACACCATGTTTCTACACGTTTTCCAAGATTGACAAAAAAGAAAAATGAAGATAGGATTTGTACATGTTTTCCAGTTCTAACTATCTTTATACAGGTAAACCCTATTAAATCTGATGATAGCTTATCTAAAACATCAGAAAAACATCAATTAAGAACCCTAATAAGATTTAACATGAGTTTCTATGATTTATATTAGATTCAAAGAAACCATCATGGAGATAAACAAAGAAAACCCATGATTGAGAATTATAAATAAAACCCATGATTGGGAATTAAAGATCGTACGTACTTTCATGCTAAACTCTCTCTCTCTCTCTCTCTCTCTCTCTCTCTCTCTCCATTCTTTGTTGTTCAGAAAAATAAGAGAAACCCTAAGAATCTGGGGTATTTAAAAGCATTCGACCTATTTGCAAATACTATTTCTTTAACCCTAAGAATCTGAGGATTATATATGCAAATCCCTTTACTATTAAGTCTAGTTCATGATTTAATTCTTTAATTCATAAATCTCATTCTAATAAAGTTATAGTCTAGAGAATTTCGTCACATTGAGTGGAAAGAATTATATAATTTTGCAAAGATCCCCACAATTAAATATATTATTTAATCAAAAAAATCTGAGACCTTACATAAATTTTTCTTATTAGGATTTATCTATATTCCTAATTAGTAAGCAGATAAAAACATGGAAATAACAAAATATAATTATTATAAATGACATTCATTGCTAATCTTTAAATAGAAAATATAAAATAGAGGGTACTTAGCAGTAAAACATGTATACTTTGCAATGAGAGTTTTAAATAAAGAAATACTACCCTTGTGATTTTGTTTAAATTTCCAATCATGGTCACGTGTATTAGTGCATGAGAAAAATAATAAATACTACACATACAACAAAGAGGAAAAAAAAACAATGGTCTTCGGAAATCATCCAGTGTGAAAGCGCTCCTCAAAAGTAGATGGTGTTAGATCTAATAAAGAACTTGAGATCTAAAACCATAAAGCCATGATTAATTCGAAGAGATTAACAAGAATCAATAGAGCGGAAGCTTATACCTGAATCCATAGATGAAATCTTGAGATGGGTTTTGGATCTTCTAACCTTAGGGTTTTCTCTAGCCGAATTTCTCTCTAGATGGGGGTGAAGAGAATTAGAGAATGTAACCCTAGATCAGGGACCATAACCCCTTATTTATAGATGTTGTACTTTTGTAATTTGGCCTCTCAACAAATCACAATTACAACCTGGTATCTGTACATATAACCCCATGACTTATTTAAATACCCATTAACCCAACTTGATTGATCACTTTAGTGGGTTATCCTAAAAGATAGCAATATACATTGATTAATCATATGTGCCCACAATTAGATTTATTAGATTAAATCCAACAATCTCCCACTTGGGCACCATATGATTCCTTAAATTGTGTATAACCTTATGAGCTCAAAAATTGCTATCACTGAAAAGATATTTCCGAACAATCTCGTCCATTGACTATATCAATATAGGATCAAAGCAGTCTTCGTCACATTTATCGTGACTCGACCCATCAATGGTCACATATACCAATATAATCAAACGACATAGATCAATCATGGATGTGCAGCATGAAAATTACATGCAATGTGATCAGTACATGTCTATTTTCAACTGGTCCTCCTTAGTGAGGTCAAAACCAAACATAATGTAACAGAGTGTCTTAACTGAATACTTTATTCTGATCAGACAATACAACCAAACATAAAGCACCACAAATACAAACTCCCACTAAAACATAATATCCTCAAATAATACCACACCCATATGAGCAGTATGCTCATGAAAGACCTTAGGTGGCAATCCCTTAGTAAGAGGATCAGCTATCATGGAGTTTGTCCCAATGTGCTCTATGGATATCTGTCCACTCTGTACCCTTTCTTTCACAACCAGGAACTTAATGTCAATATGTTTTGACTTAGTTGAGCTCCTGTTGTTATTGGAATACATTACTGCAGATTTATTGTCACAATATAACCTTAGTGGTCTTTCAACATTTTCCAAAATGCGCAGTCCCGTGACAAAATTTCGCAGCCATATTCCCTGATTGGATGCCTCATAGCAAGCTACAAATTCTGCTGCCATAATAGAGGAAGCTATGAGTGTCTGTTTAACACTTTTCCATGATATAGCTCCTCCTGCTAACATATAAATGTAGCCTGATGTAGACTTTCTGCTATCTTGGCATCCAGCAAAATCAGAATCAGAGTACCCAATGACCTCCAACTGTTCTGCATGTAATCTTTTGTTTTCTGAAGATACCTCATAACCCTTTTGACTGCTATCCAATGATCCATACCAGGGTTGCTTAAGTATCTGCCTAACATCCCAACAATGTACGTAATATCCGGACGCGTACATACCTGAGCATACATTAGACTTCCTACAGCCGAAGCATAAGGAATCTTCTGCATTTCCTGAATTTCAAGATTACCTTTAGGGCACTAATTGAGACAAAATTTGTCTCCTTTAGCAACAGGGGTGTCACCTGGTCTGCAATCTTGCATGCCAAACCTTTTAAGTACCTTATCGATATAGCTCTTTTGTGATAATCCAATAATACCCCGAGAGAGATCTCGATGTATCTGGATCCCTAATATAAAAGAGGCGTCCCCAAGATCTTTCATCTCAAAATTCTTTGATAGAAATCTCTTGGTTTCGTGCAACATGCCTATATCATTAGTGGCAAGCAAGATGTCATCGACATACAGAACCAGAAAAATATACTTACTCCCACTGAACTTGTGATATACACAGTCATCAACAATGTTCATCTCAAAACCGAACGAGATAACTATTTGTTGAAACTTATGATACCATTGACGAGGAGCTTGCTTGAGTCCATAGATGGATTTCCTTAATTTGCAAACCATATTCTTTGGGTCTCCTGACACAAAGTTTTCTGGTTGCACCATATAAATCATCTCATCAATGTCTCCATTGAGAAATGCAGTCTTAACATCCATCTGATGTAACTCAAGATCATAATGAGCAACAAGTGCCATGATTATTCTGAAAGAGTCTTTCGATGAAACCGGAGAGAAAGTCTCTGTATAATCAATGCCTTCCTTTTGAGTATAGCCTTTAGCCACAAGACGTGCCTTATACCTCTCCACATTACCATTTGCATCCCGCTTGGTTTTAAAAATCCATTTACAACCAATTGGTTTTGCACCTTCTGGTAATGGGACAAGTTCCCAAACCTTATTGTCTTGCATAGACTTGTACTCTTCATTCATGGCATCAATCCACTGTTGAGAGTTAGAACTTTTCATGGCCTGAGAGAAGTTGATTGGATCATCTTCTAACATTCCACTACTTTCCTCATGTTCTTGGAGAAATACAATATAATCATCCGGAATAGCATTTCTCCTTTCTCTCGTGGATCTCCTTAATGGCACTGGTTCTTGAGGTTGTTGAGTTTGTTCTTCTGAAACAGGGAGTTGTTCAACATTGTCATCTTGAGGTTCCGGATTTACTTCTTGAGCAACAACAGGTATAGGAACCTGAATATTGTCAAAAGTAACTGAATGGATTGGGTCTGAAGCTAATTCCTCCTCAAAAACAATGTCTCTAACCTTATTTCTCCCCCTAAACTCAACATCCTCAAAGAATGTTGCTGTTCCCGTCTTAAAAATATTCCTTAGTGTGGGATCATAAAACTTATAGCCCCTAGAGCGTTCAGAGTACCCAATAAAGTAGCTGCTAACTATTTTGGAGTTCAATTTCTTTTCATTTGGCCTATAAGGCCTTGCCTCAGCTGGACATCCCCAAATATGTAAATGCTTTAAACTGGGCTTTCGACCAGTCCAAAGCTCATAAGGTGTTTAGCAACTGCTTTACTTGGTACTCTGTTCAGAATGTAAGCTGCTATCTTAAGTGCTTCTCCCCAGAGTGACTCTGGTAAAGAAGAATGAACAATCATACTTCTTACCATATCCTTAAGAGTCATGTTTCGTCTTTCAGCTACACCATTCATGCTAGGTGAACCTGGCATAGTGTACTGTAGGACGATACCGCATTCCTCTAGGTATCTAGCAAATGGTCCTGGACGTTGTTCACCTGAACCATCATATCTACCGTAGTACTCACCACCACGATCAGATCTGACGGTTTTAATTCTTCTGTTGAGTTGATTCTCAACTTCAGCTTTATAGGCTTTGAACATGTCCAGAGACTCAGATTTTTCATGAATAAGATATAGGTGCCCATAACGTGAGTAATCGTCTATGAATGATATAAAATATTGTTGACCATTCCAGGATTCCGTAGGGAATGGCCCACAAATATCCGTATGTATCAATTCTAAGACATCCGAAGATCTGTTGGCACCTAATCTTTTCACTTTGGTCTGTTTTCCCTTGATACATTCAACACATACGTCGAAGTCCGAAAAATCAAGGGAATCCAAAATGCCATCAGACACAAGACGCTCAACTCTACCTTTTGAGATATGACCTAAGCGCTTATGCCATAATGTCGCCGAATTTTCCTTATTTAATTTACGCTTAGTACCACGTGATTCCACATGCAAGGATTCATTGTAAGAAGCAATTGTATCAAGCAAATATAGGTTGTCATAAATACTCAAGTAACCGGTTCCCACAACATTTGAATTAAAAGATAAACTGAATTGACTGTTTCCAAATGAACAAGAATAACCTGATTTGTCCAATACAGAAACAGAAACCAAATTCCGTCTAAAAGACGGTACTACAAAAGTATCTTTTAAATCCAAATAATAACCAGTTCCTAACAACAACCTAAAGTGCCCAATTGCTTCCACATCTACCGATTGTCCGTCGCCCACAAAGATGTGTCTTTCAACATCACTTGGCTTTCGGTAGCTCAGGCAACCCTGCATAGAAACACTTATGTGAGTAGTAGCACCAGAGTCTAACCACCAAGTGTTTCTAGGTACTGAAGCTAAATTAACCTCAGAACAGACCAAAGTAAGGAATGTACCATTATTATCACGCCAGGCATGATATTTTGTACAGTCCTTCTTTACATGTCCAGGCTTCTTACAGAAGAAACAGCCCTGATTATCCTTATGTTGTTTCTTCTGAACTGGATCCTTAACAGCTTCATTATCATTCTTTCTTTTCTTGCCCTTATCCTTAGAGGCATAGGCCAAATGAGCACTTTCCGTCTTATCTTGCTTCAACCTGTCTTCTTCTTGCACACAGTATGAAATGAGCTCATTTAGAGTCCATTTCTCCTTTTGACAGTTATAACTGACCTTAAATTGGTTAAACTGTGCAGGAAGAGACAACAAAACCAGATGCACTAATAACTCGTCACAAAGATCGAGTTTAAGTGCCTTAAGCTTTGAAGCAATATGAGACATTTCCATAATGTACTCCCTGATATTTCCTTTGCCCTTATACTTCATTGAAATCAAGCGAGCTAAGAACGTGCTTGTTTCTACCTTATCGTTTTTCACAAAATGCTTCTCAATTTCGACAAGGAAATCTTTAGCCTTAGTAATCCCTTCGGATTCTATGCCCCTGAAGGCTTCCGGAACGCCACGCTTAATGATCATAAGACTCATGCGATTTGAACGCTCCCATTTCTCATGCTCCTTCTTTGCATCAGGAGTGCTATCCGCATTGAGAGGTTGGGGTTGTTCAGTTCTTAATGCATAGTCAAGATCCATGCAGCCAAGAACAATTAATATGTTCTCTTTCCAAACCTTGAAGTTTGTCCCATTTAGCATGGGAATTGAGTTGATGTTAGCAGAAATTGTTGCAGCAGATGCATTAGCTGAAATAAAACAAAAGAATGCTCACATCAATAACCATAATCAATAAAATTCAAATAATGACAATCCCCATCCAAGATACCGGCACAACATTAATATCAAGTCTTTGGACAGTA
This sequence comes from Asparagus officinalis, assembly GCF_001876935.1. NCBI lineage: Eukaryota > Viridiplantae > Streptophyta > Magnoliopsida > Asparagales > Asparagaceae > Asparagus > Asparagus officinalis. The sequence continues at coordinate 83,201,478 of NC_033800.1, forward strand.
ATATTAACTTGTAAGTGATACCTTGTTGCAATGATCAAACATTGACAATAACTCATGTCAAATAATGAAACTATCTTTGGATCGATTCATTATTCACATGTAAACCTTATAATTGTCACACGCTTATCATCGCAGATGTGTATACAGTCTAAATAAATATTAACCTTCCTTTGGGCCGATTAAATATTTACACGAAAGCATACACACAAACATCTCACATTCCTCATGAACAATCTACACAAGAGAGGTTACTTTGGCAACTTCTTGTTTCAATTAATCAATTGGAGTGAGAGACAACCTTAATACCTTAGTGTCATAATATTTGAATTTAATAATTTATTAAAAACCAAATTAGATTTAAATTTAATTTAAATCAACTGAATTTCCAAAAAACTTAATTGGGGTCTAAAACCAAATTAGATTTAAATTTAATTTAAATCAACTGAATTTCCAAAAAACTTAATTGGGGTCTCACAACTTAATTAGGGCCCATAACTTAATTGAATAAATTAAGTATACCAAAGTGGACCCATGAAAAACCGAGGCTTAACCATAGTGAACACGAAGTTCGCTTGACTTTGAACGCGAGGTTTGACTGTATTGAGTACGAGACTCACTTAAGCACGAACGCGAGGTTCGTCTGAAAATGAACGCAGGGTTCAACTTGAGAACGAACGCGAGGTTCGTTTGAAAAATTGAACGCAAGGTTCAAGTTGAGAACGAACGCGAGGTTCGTTTGGATTGAGCACAGGGCTCGCCTGAGGATGAACGCGGCGAGGTTCGTTTGGATTGAGCACAGGGCTCGCCTGAGGATGAACGCGGAGTTCGACTTGAATTGAGCGTGAGGCTCACCTAAGAACTGAGCGCGAGACTCACCTGATAACTGAGCGCGAGGCTCAACTTGAATTGAGCGCGAGGCTCACCTGAGAACTGAGCGCGAGGCTCAACTTGAATTGAGCGCGAGGCTCACCTGAGAACTGAGCGCGAGGCTCAACTTGAATTGAGCGCGAGGCTCACCTGAGAACAAACACGAAGTTCGTTAAAATTGAGCGCGAGGCTCACCTGAGTTGAGCGCGAGGCTCACATGAGAACTGAGCGCGAGGCTCAACTTGAATTGAGCGCGAGGCTCACCTGAGAACGAACGCGAAGTTCGTTAAAATTGAGCACGAGGCTCACCTTATAACGAACGCGAAGTTCAGTTGAGGTAACCACCTCCTTAATTTTTGCCACGATTAATCGCACGAACCCTTAGGGTTTCAAACTGAAACCGTCGCCGACCAAACCCAAAAATTCCTCGATTTTTATTTTCAAAAAAAAAAAAAAAACAGATCCAGAATCGGGAAAACTTTTCTTGATCCAGGTCCAAGAAAAATCGAAGAAAAATCCAAAAATTCTAAAAAGTTACTGTTCACCGGTGATTTTTTAGTTACTGTTCATCCGAAAAAAGCTTTATTGTTCGTCCGAAAATTACTGTTCATCCGAGAACAGATCTTAATCCAAAAAACCAGAGATTTAAGATCAAAAACCCAATTTTTAAACCTTAAATCCCTAAGAATTAATCAAAGATGGCTCTGATACCACTTGTTAGATCTAATAAAGAACTTGAGATCTAAAACCATAAAGCCATGATTAATTCGAAGAGATTAACAAGAATCAATAGAGCGGAAGCTTATACCTGAATCCATAGATGAAATCTTGAGATGGATTTTGGACCTTCTAACCTTAGGGTTTTCTCTAGCCGAATTTCTCTCTAGATGGGGGTGAAGAGAATTAGAGAATGTAACCCTAGATTAGGGACCATAACCCCTTATTTATAGATGTTATACTTTTGTAATTTGGCCCCTCAACAAATCACAATTACAACCTGGTATCTGCACATATAACCCCATGACTTATTTAAATACCCATTAACCCAACTTGATTGATCACTTTAGTGGGTTATCCTAAAAGATAGCAATACATATTGATTAATCATATGTGCCCACAATTAGATTTATTAGATTAAATCCAACAGATGGGCCTATTGTGTGCAAAACCTATGTGCCTTTGTAGCTGCATAATGAAAACATAACCAGCATCACGTTTAACTAGGGTGCTAAATCGTATCGATATCCGAGAAAATATTTGTAATCATATCTTAACAGATACGCATATGCTCAAGTCTATAACCAATGGAATATGGCCACGAATATAGTTTTGTAGTGAAATATACGAATTCGTATCCTAAATTTCTGAATACATATTGGTCATACTAGTATAATAGTTTTAATCCTTAGATTATGGATTTGAGATTAATTTTGATGATCAATATGTCTAATCATAGTTTTTCAAATATAACAAACATAGTAATGAACTCTTTTGTATCATATGAACCATATATTTTTTAAAAGGCAAAATGGTCAGATTGGTATATTTTGTAGACACTAGGTAACAAATTGGTATAAATTTTTTTAACTTATGTTAAATTGGTATATTATGTAGCATCCGGCGCCATATACCCCTTAAGTTTGACCGGATTGATTTTTTCGACCATTTTTCTCACATGACGGATCACGTGACTCCGACATGGACTCCAGCGTGGACTCCGACGTGACGGTAGTTAGGATGAATAAATCTCACTGAAAGGGGGCTTTTTCTCAAATTAGGGTTTTTCTCATCGTCACCCCTTAACTGCATCTGTCTTCTTCTTCTACATCTCACTCCATCTTTTTCTTCCTCCTAGGGTTAGGGTTAGGTTCAGTAGGAGTTAAATTAGTGATGGATTCTTCATCTTCAAGTTGTCGCTCAAGATCAGTGTCAAGCATGAGCATGGAAAGAAGCAAACAAGGGTTCAATGGAAAAAAAGTTATACGACAGTGGAATGATCTAGCAAAGCATTCTGGGGTGAAGGTTTGTAATTGTGGTTTGGAATGCGAATATTTTACTTCTATGACTGATGAAAATCCAGGAAGGAGGTTCTACAAATGCCGCAATCATCGCGTAAGTTAATTTTACTTCCTCATTTGTTGCAGTAAATATTGTAGTTTTTACTTGGAAGCTGTTATTTTTTGCGCATCTCAGTAGATTATGGTCTCATTTGATTTTTGAATAATGATAGGTTGGTGGTTGTGGAATTTGGGAGTGGATTGACAAACCAATGTGTAGTGTTGGATGTCAATTGTTTCCGCTTCTAAGAGAGGAGATCAATGGTTTGAGGAATACGTTGCTGTTGAAGGAGGAATTACTTCAAAGGTATAAAAATGAGCTAAGAGGATGCAATGAGTACATTTACAAGCTTAAAGAGGATGTTGAATTGTCTCAGCATGAGGCTGCTTCTTGTTTGGAAGAAGTGGAGAAAATGATGAAAGAAAGAGTAGAATTGCACGCAAAGATTGTAGAAGAAAAAAGGCCAATTAAGTTTATTTTGTTATTATGAATGTTTACACTCTGTTTAATTCTGTATGTTGTAATGTGAAGATGGTTGTAATGTGAAAGTGGTTGTAATATGAATAAAGCACTATATTTTGTGAGTTTTTTGGATTATGAAGTTAATGTAATCTGAATATTTAACGCAATTTATTATGGAGCTAAGTTAATTGTGCATGAATACAGGATTGATATATTGAATATACTGACAAGTTGAATACACTGTCAAGCTGAATACACTTCATCAACTCTGTGTTGTTATATATAGGCATGAATACAATGTCAAGTTGACAGATTGGTATATTGAAAACACTTGTACCTGTTTGACCCAAAATGTACATGACCTGGTTTAATGATGTCAATAAAGCATGTAAGTTCCAGATAGAACTGTCCAGAATACCAAATGTATCAGATAGAACATGCCCAGATAGAACTGTATCACATAACAAAACACAAAATACTAAATGCATGTAAGTTTCAGAATACCAAATGTATCAGATAGAACATGTATTACATTAACCAGACAATAACAACTAGTAGTCTCTAGTTGAGTTAATTACAAAACACTGGTAGTCTAGTTAATGTTAGATGACCCAAAATACAAAACACTGGTAGTCTTGTTAAGTTAATTACATGATCAAATCCTGAGAGGGTGCACTCTGTGAGGATGGTGCATTAGCTGTCAACTGTATCACATTTACTTGACTGTCACCAGGAGCTCTAAATACCATTTCCCCTTGTGCTCCTTGCCACAAACGAAACCCTTCTGGCATTCGTAGTTGACTTGCACCACCTCTCCCTCTCCCTCTCATTCTTCTACCTCTTCATGCCTCAGTGCTGGTAGTTGGAGCTTTGCTCCTTCTTCCAATGATAATGGATGCTGGAGTTGGAGCATTGCTTGGAGGCATGTCACCACATCTAATTTTGTTCAGGCTTCCCTTTGGTCTCCCCTTTTTCCTCACATGTGATGGGCCTTCATCAACTCTTATTTCTTGTGATTCCTACAAGATGGCTCAAGTAATTAAAAGTTATTTAATGAACACAAAATACAGCTGCATAAAAATAATCTTACTTGTGTAGCTTGTTGTTAGTGGTGCAGTGGGGAACTTTCTCCGTGTATGTTCACTCGATTCACAATGGGTACATCTCAACTGTACTCATTTCCTTGATGCCTTAAATGGATTTCTTGGACCTTCTGAAGGGTCCCTCCTTCTAGCTAGCTTGGGCCTCCCCATTGGCCTCTAATACTGTGAGGAGGCAACACAGATCCCTCCTGTTGAAGGTCCTAAAATCTTGTACCTTGCACAGGATTTAACAAGCTCCCATAAGCATTTGTGTAATCTTCACTTTTGTACCAATGAGCAACAAAATCTTCTGGATTCTTGCGCATGAATAATATTGCACTAATGGCATGGAGACATGGAATTCCAGTCAAGTCCCAAACCCTACAAGAACATGTTTTTTCACCCAAGTTAACCTCATGGCCAATCCCTCTATGATGTATCTCAAATCCACTATAGTCATTTGTTCCCGACCAACGTGTTTGACAGTGCAATTGTTCTTGATAAGCCTCTTTGATTTTCTTGCTTATTGTAGGGGCAATCCCACCCATAAATTGAGTTATCAACTTCCTCTTTAACTGCATCATATCCATCATAGAAAGTCTAATGTCTTCTAGCATAGAAATTATTAGCTTGTATCTTGCAAGAAAGATGAATGAGTTGAAGGTTTTAGACATATTATCGTCAACATTGTCACATTGGCTATGACATTTAAAATGGGACTTACAAAAGGTGTGAGGATCCATTGCCATGAAGTCGTCATATGCCCTTTCAGAGTAATCCTTGAGTTTGGCTGCCTCTCTTACAAAATCCTCCATGGAGGTTGCCTTCACACAATACCAAAATTGTTTTTGAAGAGTTCTTCCAGTATGTACTTTCCTCCAGTTGGAATAAATATGTCTTGCATATTGCCTATGCTCCGCTTGGGGCCAAACTTTATGCATAGCCGGAACTAAACCCTAGTTAAACAAAAATAAAACATGTCTAGATAGTTACACATGTAGTCCAAATGGAGATTCAATTGAATATGACATGAAATTAGAAATACCTTTTGTTGATCTGAAATTACAGTCCATCCTTCTCCATCTCCCATGTTGAGATCACCAGATAAGATTCTCATAAACCATTCCCAAGAGCTCCTGGTTTCACCCTCCACAACAGCCCACACAATTGGCCACATCTGATTATTTTCGTCTCTGCCCATGACACTTAGCAATTGCCCACCACATGCATGTTTAAGAAAGCACCCATCAAGTCCAAATATATGTCTATAATTGTTAGCAAACCCCCTTTTTATGGCTGACAACACATGCATGAATTCAATATGAGCTAAAAACTGTATCACAAAGATGCTTTGGTAAAACATCAAAATTTTCTAACAAATACTTAAAACTTTACCTGCAAAGCACATGTAGAATCTTTGAAAGACCCCTGATGAGTCCTCTTGATCTGTGACCTTCAGAATGCATGTAGTTTCATCATTACTCCTTAAGAACTCTCTCATGTATGACTTTAACAAACCATATTGCTTTTTAAACAAACCATCTACTGCATTCAAAGCGTTATTCTTTTCTCTCCTATATTTCCTTAAATCCACTATGATCTCATATTCTTTTTGCATTACTGTTTTCATGTCTTTAGGCTTGAACTTAGGATCCCTCAAAAAGTTGTCAATAAATTTTCCAGCAAGCCAACATTCAGTGATTAACCTATTGTTGAATGTCCTGCTACATGTATGATAAGGGTGCATGCTATTGATTTTCCAAGCACTATGATCATCACGACATGGTCCTGCATTTAGCTGCCAATGACAGTGTGCACAATTCACATTTAATTGTCTCTTATCATTTTTTCCATAAACAATAACATAGTGTTCTTGTATGGAGTAATTCAATATAGCTTCTTTTAATATTTCCCTTGACGTGAACTTCAATCCTACTGTCAACTTAACATTTTTCATATCAACTTCTTCATTAAAAAAATGGATATTTGACCTTTGCAACCCTTTTTTGGAAACTTTGGACAATAGGTTCATCCTCATCACTTTCCATTATGCGACCTTCATCACCACTTGATCTAGGATCTGATTCATACCCACCATCATAATTTGTCAACCAATCTGGCCATGCTTCAGGTAGATCAGTGGTTGATAGCCCAGGTCCATCAACTGTGTTGTCAGCTCTTGAATGCACTCTTTCATGAGGTGATGTTGATATATTAGCATTAACCACTCGAGGGGGTCTAACTGTGTTAAAACTCATGGAGCTGATTGCATCAACACACTCTCTCAATACTGCACCGAAGTTTAAAGCAATGTTGCCCATCTATTGACTTAAAATCTCCTTATTACATTGCCTAATCTCATTCAATTCCTCATCTTCACTACATATGGCAGCTTGAAAGGAATCATCACTGTGGGCACTGTCATTCACTGCCTCCTTATCTTCATTATTTGGTTCAGGCACACTGCCATTGCCATCCACATTCACTGTCTCCCTAGGTTCATTATTTAGTTCAGACAAAACGTCAACATCTCTAAAGTTAGAGCCACCAGTCTTCTTTCTCTTGAACAATCTTCTTTTACTTCCTTTGCCATTATTGCTGAACTCATCAAATAGACCATCTTCCTCAAAGTCATCATCTACATATGTCTCCCTAGGATCAATTCTGTAATTCTTATCCTCCACAGAGTCGTCACTATCACTAGATGGACTTGACTGTTGTTGTGCACTTAACATTTCATCTAAAGAGGCTGATTCAGTTACTACTTCTTGCGACAGAGTTTCACTGGAAGTTGACAGCTTGGTTGCCCTCCTGGGTGTTAGTTTCTTCTTGGAGATTGAAGGATTTGTTACCTTCCTCTTGGGTGTTGCTTTCTTGGGTGTTCGTTTCTCATTGGCACTAACAGTAGCTTTCTTGGGTGTTGCTATTGTCACCTTCTTTTTAGGAGTGGTTACTTGTTGCGCATGCACATCTTCTTGTGCTTCTTGTGCTTGTGCAGGTCCATAATAACTAGAATCAACTGGTTGAGTTATTGATTCATCAATTGGTTGACTCAAACCTTCCAACAACAACACATCACAGTCTTCCATAATAACTTCTGTAGGTTTATCAATGACATGATCAACAAAGATTTCAATTGCCTTCACCCTTTTCGCATGTACTAATATTTCAATTAAGGATTTTTAATCGTTTAGAGACCTCAATCCACCATTTCCAACTCCTACACCAGGAACATAGTAGAACATGCATTTGACATTGTTATACCCAATTGCTTTAACCTCATCCATCAGTCTTTCTATATTTAGATTATCTTTGTCCATAAATCTGACATCAGATCTACCACAACATAATCTTCAATCCAGCCAAGTGGGAAATTGCCTCCATGTCTGATTTTAACCAAGATTTGGACACCCATCTACAATATCACAATAAAAACCCTAATTTCAACCATGCATTTCAACCCATCAAATCTACCCTAATTAGTTTCAAAGATATGAAATTTGCACTCATCTTTTCCGTCGCGCCAAAGACGATAATGAAGATGGAAGCTATTCACTTAGATCGTCTGCAAATTGGGGAAGTTAACAGCTATGGGGATCATCATGCTATGGGGTTCAGGGGAAGAGAGGGGAATCAGAGAATGTGAGGGATTATTTTTTTCTAGAGTTTTCTACAAAAGCCCATCAATTCCTTCCCACTTAACATCGCCATGTCGGAGTCCACGCTGGAGTCCATGTTGGAGTCACGTGATCCGTCACGTGAGAAAAATGGTCGGAAAAATCAATCCGGCCAAACTTAAGGGGTATATGACACCGGAGGCTACATAATATACCAATTTGAAAAAAGTAAAAAAATTTATACCATTCTGTCACCTAGTGTCTACAAAATATACCAATCTGACCATTTTACCTTTTTTTAATATTATTTAATTTTCTCATATCCGCTTTGTATCCGTATGCATATTGTAATAATCCATTTTTAGATGCAAATCAATTCATTTGGAGGCCCACATGATAACAGGATTGAATAAATAAATAAATAAATAAAATAAAAACCCATCCTAGAAAATCCTAACAAACCTACTAATCTCTCTGCACAAATCCCTCACCTAACTTCCCCTTATCTCCCCACTAAACAAATTCTTCCACTAATCTCTCCCTTTAAAAACCCCTTCCGAATTTTGTCTCACGGGAAGGAAGAGAGAGAGAGAGAGAGAGAGAGAGAGAGAGAGAGAGAGAGCATATTTGTTCACGGGGGAGAGAGAGAGAGGGGGGAGGGGGGAGAGAGAGAGAGAGAGAGGAAAACAACAATTAACTAGGCTTGAAGAGGAGAAGAGGAGTGGAGAATGATCTTTGCTTGAATTTTTGGTTCGACATTAATTGGCAATCATTTCTTATTCTTCAACTCTTTTTTTCTTCATGATCACCTTATCTAATTTCTAGAATTTCTTTCTAGAAAATCATGACAAAGAGATTGTAGTTAAATTTTGTTATGTAAGCATTTATGTTTTTAATACTCAGGCTAAAAGTATGCACAACATACAATTAAGAGTAAACAGACAATCAGAATCACATGTATATAATTATAGTATAGCAGATATGTATCGTCAGAAATATAATATTTTAGTTTCATGTGTTTAGAATAGCACATATTATAATTCCATTGATACAACAAGCATTATGTAATTCTGTAGAGGCATGCGAAGTACTATCAATGCTTTAGACTTGATAACCTAGTAACATAAAAGTATTGTCATTTCCGTTTGTATTTATTTGTATACAGCAGGTGTTAGTGGTCAGTTTTATGTAGCATATTAAGGCTTATGCAGTAGTAAAGAGTGTGAATATATTTCACGGTATTTTTTACAAGTGGTCAATGTGTATGTGGTTGAGAAAGTTTGTGAGTATCAATAGTGTATCAGTAGCAACACAATACAACACCTATTACACAAAGCATATGACATAGTACAATCAGTACCACCGTCAGTATAAGGTGGGGTACTCACAGGGAGAGTCTGTCAATCTATAATGTGGTTGAACAACTGGGGACAAGTTTATACAGTTATATACGTCATAATTCACAAAAATAGCAAATTTCATAAGTACACATATATGTCAATGACATTAACAGAGGATCAACGCAAGTATATACAGGTGGTAGGTTCAGATTCATGCACTGTATTATCCGGATTGAGAGATAGATGTTCACAGTTATACATTCTAGACAAACAGTTTAGTGCAAATAGTACAGGTTATAGACAGTATCTGAATCTCAATACTATAGTGTTGTAAGCACATTTAGTGGGAGTCACCAAAGTGTCAACAATATTATTTTGTAGTAATAATTTATTGTCTTAAGTTATGCTAAGCTCATTAGTTAATGTAAGCCTGTAAAATCAATTGTGCGTTCATGATAATCACATTTTATTACAATTTTATACCCTCATTATCTATTTTTAATGAATAAATATACCACTAATAATTGTTTTTATTTTTAATTGCAGGTTAATGAAAAATAAAGCCCAAAAATCCTATCTCTCAACAAAAACTCATGAATTAAATGAAGAACACAAGTAAGAGCCAAAAATCCCAAGCCCAGAATCAAGCTGAGTAGCTTGTAGAAGCCAGAGAAAATAAAAAAATTAAATATGAAAACAAAATGTATTCAAGATGGTTGGTCGTAAAGAAACGACGATATCTCTCAATCCGGAAGGCGGAATTTAACATATAATATATGAAAATCGCCTATCTCGACGAGACGAAGCCATCTGTGGAGGTATATTTTTGATTGGACATCGATACCAGCATCGATGCCGGCATTGATGCCGGCATCGATGCCGGAATCGATACTGGTATCGATGGCTACGAATTAGTTACAGATCAATGGCTGATTTTTGATGGTTTTGGATAAGGATTCAATCCAAGAGCTCTCATTCATTGATGTTTACTATAAATAGGGGTAGAAAGTGAGGGGTTAGAGGGGTAAAAATTTTTATAACTCCATTTGGAGAGGAGGGCCACTCTTAATTGAGAAGGTCTTCCAAATTTGTAACTTTTGTTACAATTAATAAAAGAGGTTTTTGTTTTTAGACCCCTTTGTTTACTCGCATTTATCTTTAAACCCAAGTACTATTATTTGTATCTTTAAGTTCAGTTCACTTTTTGTATTTATCTTTAAACCCAATCTCCAAAATACTATATTTTCACCACTTGTATTTATACAAAATCCCCAAAATACCCCTTGGCCCCATATAAACAACATCTCTCCTAATCTTACTCTTTTCAACTCAGTCCTAAATTAAAAAACGACAGCCCCTTGCCGTCGTCGCCCGTCTCCAACCACGTATCCAGCCACCGTCGCCCGTTTCCAGCCGCGTCTCCAGCCGCCATCGCCCGTCTCTAGTCGCTGTTGTAGTTGAGGGATTAGGGGTTGGTTGACAAAGGATTTGGTCAAAGAACTTGCTGAAGGAGAAGATATTGACCTAGGTCGTTGACAAGGGGTTGGGGGTTGGTTGACGAAGGATTCGGTTATATGTAAAGCCTAGTTGAAATATTGTTACTATGTATCAAAATTTCAATTAATGAAGAAATTAGTTTGGGTTATTTTGATAATGATGATTATCGATGAGAAGTGGCGTTGATTTATTGCGTTTCTATTACTTATTCTCAGTTTCTTGATTATGAGTGTTATCGTTTTTGGGAGTTTCTGGAAGTACTACCCCAATAAAAAAAGGAAAAAGAAAAAGAAAAAGAAGCTAGGCAAATAAAGGAAATACACGCATGTAAGGTGTTTGATAATTTATCTCAGCGAGACAATATACCTAATGCATTCCTAATTAAACTCAAGTTGGCAAAAGCATGATGCCAGGAAGTATTCTACAAATTGCCAAAGCGACACCTGCAAATAACTTGTCCATCATTTTCTCAACGCAACGGAAACCACATCTCAAATTGCTAATCATATAATTAAATGCAATCGTAATTGATCTCTACTCGGTAAAAGCATGTTGAACGTGAAGCATCTCACAAAATGCCTCAACTGAACATAGATAACATCCCAAATCGCTTACAAGCATCAACCGTATAAACATCCTCAACTGAACATAGATAACATCCCAAATCGCTTACAAGCATCAACCGTATAAACATAGGTTAACGTGTTATACTTACTGCATAGATAACATCCCAAATCGCTTACAAGCATCAACCGTATAAACATAGGTTAACGTGTTATACTTACTGGGCAACGTGCTATACTTACAGGTTAACGTGCTATACTTATAGGTTAACATACTATGCTTACATGTTAACGTGTTATACTTACATGTTAATGTGCTATACTTACAGGCTAACGTGCTATACTTACAGGGTAACGTGCTATACTTACAGGTTAATGTGCTATACTTACAATATAACGTGCTATACTTATAATATAACGTGCTATACTTACTCCATAACGTGCTATAGTTACTCCATAATATGCTATACTTACTTCATAACGTGCTATACTTTCGATATAACATGCTATACTTTCAATATAACGTGCTATACTTTCAGGTTAACGTGCTATACTTACTCCATAACGTGCTATACGTTTAGATTAACGTGCTATACTTATAATATAACGTGTTATATTTTAGATATAACATGCTATACTTTCAGTTTAACGTGCTATACTTATAATATAACGTGCTATACTTTCGATATATTATGCTATACTTTCAATATAACGTGCTATATTTTCAGGTTAACGTGCTATACTTACAATATAACATGCTACACTTATAATATAATGTGCTATACTTACTCCATAACGTGCTATACTTACTTTATAATCTATTATACTTTTAGGTTAACGTGCTATACTTACAATATAACATGTTATACTTTCGATATAACATGCTATACTTTCGATGTAACATGCCATACTTACTGTATAACGTGCTATACTTACTCCATAATGTGCTATACTTTTAGGTTAACGTGCTATACTTACAATATAACGTGTTATACTTTCGATATAACGTGCTATACTTTTAGGTTAACGTGCTATACTTACAATATAATGTCCTATACTTACAATATAATGTGCTATACTTACTCCATAACATGCTATACTTACGATATAACATGTTATACTTTCAATATAACGTGCTATACTTTCAGGTTAACGTGCTATACTTATAATATAACATGCTATACTTTCGATATAACATGCTATACTTTTGATATAACATGCTATACTTACAATATAACGTGCTATACTTACTGTATAATATGCTATACTTGCAATTGACAAATAACAACAGTAATCATGTGTGTGAGAACAAAAGGAGCAAATAAAATACAACATTGCATATCCAGGAGATTGACAAACTATATACAACATTGCATTTCCAGACAAACTATATACGACATTGTATATCCAGGATGTTGATAGTGATGAAGTAATCAGAACTCTAGCATTGAATCAAGTGAATATAACAAGTGAATATAACATAATCAAGTGATGAAGTAATCAGAATTCTGCCACATAACTTTGCATTTCCAGCCAAAAAAATCAAGGACTTAAAAGCCTACAAAACTTTGTATTTTCAGCACTTTGTATTTCCAGAACATACAACTTTGCATTTCTAGCACTTTGCATTGCCAAAAATAATCAAGTAATCAGAACTCTGCCACAGAACTTTGCATTTCCAGCACATACAACATGCAAACAATGGCTATAGTGGCTATAATCTAAGTTAACCACAGAACTTTGCATTTCCATCAATATCAATGACTTAAAAAAGCATGCAAAACTTTACATAACCCAGTAAGTTAACCACAATGGCTATAATCTACCACAGAAGACACAAAACACCATGGACTACATAATCAACATATATTTATACAAATACTTTACAAATCAATTTCCAAAATATAGATGTACACAAAAAATATTGGATATCACAATTGGCATCTAGCATCTGTGGAATTGGTCTTGAAGATCATGTTGGTTGATTTCCTGAAAGTAAAATATAAGCGGATTAAAAGAACAATAGGCTGAATATAAACGTTTCAATGAACATTATACTTATAGAAAATATACCTTCAGATAGAAACAAAGCAACAATACAAGCTCTATATCTTGAACAATCCTTTTGGTCAATTGAAATTGGTTGACCGGAAACGAGGCTAAACATGTATGCCATCAAGAACACCTCGTAATCCAATCTACTGCAAGTTCAAATGTTTATAATATCAATATAACACTCTTGGCCTGCAATATATAGTCTCTATGTGAGTGTTAGCACATACGAAAAACAACAACATATGAATAAGTCGAATACACTAACCCACGTTGTTGATGTACATCAACACTTTCTACCTCCTGACAAGAAGTAATGTCTAAATTCCAAGCATCGGGAATGGTAGAAATAAGTCTCACTCTAAACTCACTAGCATCTGACATATACCCGCGGAAGGAAGAATAATGATAAAATATTCTATCATTTACAAGGAATACCAATATATATCAATAAAATGAAGTTAGGAGTGGGAAAATAATATTATCAAGTTCTTGGAATCGAGTTGTCGTTATTGGCTTAAACATTCGATCTACACTCGACGGGTTATTTTCATTGATGTATCTTCAAAACCATGTCAGTCATACCCAGAATCAAACTACCACGATATCATAGGCAACAACAATTTAGAGCTAATATTAATAGAACCATTGATGATCCATCTCCAATATGAAACTTATCAACATCATCTACCATATCCCAGAACCAAAACTAATCATATTAACAACAAACCTCATCTCTCCCTAATTAATGAACCCAGGATCACATAAATTTTATAAATTTATCACAATATCTCAAATTTCCAATTCTGTCCATCACCTCCAAATGAAAATGAAATCAATATAAATTTATCACAATATCTCAAATTTCCAATTCTGTCCATCACCTCCAAATGAAAATGAAATCAAACTTCATCCACATAAAAAGAAGTTCCAATTTCCAATTCTGTCCATCACCTCCAAATGAAAATGAAATCAAACTTCATCCACATAAAAAGAAGTTCTCATATCAAATTAATACAGAACTCATCTCAACCTATGAAATCATCACTCAATATATCATTTTTCAGATTAAAACAACCAAAATCCAACCCATATTTACAACATGCAAGCCTGGCACAAAGTTTAAAAAAAATCAAATTAGAACTTACCCAATTGAGCAAAATCAGCTTGACGGCAATGGCAACGGCGAGGTCGACGGCAAAATCAGCTTGACGGTAATGACAACGGCGAGGTCGACAGCGGTGGACGACGATTAGGATGGGTGAGATCTGTTTTGATGACGATGATGACTGGGACGGTGGACGACGGGCGGCACGACGCCGTTCGTGTCGACCATCGGCGGTGAGTGGGCGCATGAGCGACACGGCCGACGGTGGCGCATGCACGACACGTTGGCGGTGGGCGACCGGGCACACGGTGGTTCGTGGTCGTTTTGGAAATTTAGGGCTCGTTTTGGGAATTTAGGGCTGAGAGAGAAAGGAGAAAATTATGAGAGAGATTTTGGTTTATATTTGGCAATGAAAGGGGTATTTTTGGGTTTTTTTACCTTCATGGTGTATAAATACAAGTGGTGAAAATATAGTATTTTGGAGATTGGGTTTAAAGATAAATACAAAAAGTGAATTGCGCTTAAAGATACAAATAATAGTACTTTGGTTTAAAGATAAATGAGAGTAAACAAATGGGTCTAAAAGCAAAAACCCCTTAATAAAATATTTTTTTCACCATTTTAAATATTTTTTCTCTTTGTTGGATGATGAAGATGGAGATGAAGAATTATTTGGAGGTTTGCATTTATTTTATTTTATTTTCTTTTTTATTGCTTATTAGTTTAGATTTATTTCTATGCTTGTAGTTAGATTTTATTTTCTTGTTAAATAGCCAAGAGGCTAGAACCCTCTTGTCTTAGATTTATTTCATGCTTATAGGTTAGATTTATTTTCTTGTATTTAATTCTTACAATTTATTTTATAGTTTAGATTTTGCAATTTATTTTGTAGTTAGATTTTAATTTCTTACACTATTCATCTTGAGGCTAGAACCCTCTTGGGTTTAGTTTTTCTTTTTGTTTATTTTTATTTTTTTTTGATTCGCCTTTAGGCTAGAACCCTATAGGGAATCACTCTTTTCTAAGAAGTGGGTTTAATTTTAGATTACACATATCTTTAATTGAATCCACCATCTTTACTTTCTTGAATTTTATTTTTTATTCTTGATTTTTATTTTTTCTTGATTTTTCCTTCTTGCCTTGTTGATCACATTTATTTATTTTATCACTTCCACTCTCAAATATATTCATTTACACAATCATTTTCATTCTCTCCATCTCTCCATAATCACACTTATTCTTCACTCCTATTTGTCATGCACACAATATAAGAACCAATTTTAATTTTCTCATACAAAACACCTTTCTCGTGGGATCAATAACTTTTTATACTATAACTTGACACGGTTGTGCATTTGCCACATGTTTGGTACATGTTTATGCCGCATCAAGTTTTTAGCGCCGTTGCCGGGGAAGGTGCTTAAGTAGGATTTTTTATTATTTTGGTTCTTTAACTTGTGTGTTTTTTGTGAAAGAACTACTTGGAGATTAAAGATCAAGAATTAGAGATTGAGGAATTGGAGATTCGCTTGTGGTAAGTCTTCTTCCTAATATTTTTAATTCCACACCTTTAGTTGACCATAATAAAATTCACCCTCCACTTTGACATTTACTAACAAGATAATAAATCCAAACAAATTCTCCCCTTCTCATTTGTTTAATTGTTAACCCTAATTAAAAAAAAAGATTTTATTTTTACCATCATTTTTAGTCGCTTTTTATTCCTGGGGTTGCATTTCATATAGTTAGTAGGAATTCACCAAAGTGATTTGAACATCTTGATTTGGCACACACTTGAAAATATTCTTAAGGGCAAAACATCCTAATCAAGATAAGGTGAGGGATTTCATCATCCTTTCCTTAGCCCAAAAATCACTAATTCCTCACTACATAATCAAGATAAGGTGAGGGATTTCATCATCCTTTCCTTAGCCCAAAAATCACTAATTCCTCACTACACAACCCAAGCCTAATAAAACTCATTAGACGTTGGCCCTAAGGAATCGAGCTCAATAAGGAACAAAGAATCTTTAGGTGAACCGATTTATGTTTTCTTGGATTAGTTGGTGTCTAAGGCAAGATTTAAGGGTTGCATAAAGCGCTCTGCAAGGAACGAGGTACTTAATCGATCTTTGATTAAGCTCTGTTCATATCCTTACCTGGCTAACTAACCGAGTAAAACTTTTATCTTTTCACTTAAGGAATTTTTGGTTAGGAGCTGGTCTAGCTGAGTTAGGCTTAACCCTAGAGTTAAAGTGATTGCAAAGTGATTGTTTTTTATTTATTTTAGTTAGGTTTTTCCTTTTTCTTCTCATAAAAAAAACTAACTTTTGTTTTATCTTAAAAAAAGGGTATAAAAAAATTGTTTTGGGTGCATGCAAAACGTGGATTACGGACAATACACATCGACAAATTCGTTTTGAACAAATTAAAGAAATGGCTAATCCACATGTTCTCCAAGATTTATGTTATCCTAAGAGGATTAAAATCCCCAATGAAGCTCGGGAGTTTGTAGAGAGCCCATCTCAGTATTCGGTGAATGATTCATTTTTTCCAACCTACAACCCAGGTTGGGCAAATTACCCAAACATCGCATGGAATCAGGGAAACCACTCTGGAACTCAAAACTTCACTCCCTCTTCAACCCAACATTTTCCTAGAGGAAACATAGTTCCTTTCAATTCTCATCCACAATTTTAACAACCCAATCTGTCACATCAAAACCAGTCTCCTTATCATCAAGTTGTAACTCACACTCCTCTTGATACAGATCATGATGAACGTCTCAATATTTTGGAAAAAGGTTTTGAAATCATAATTAAGGCCTCCACACTAGCCACGTATATGTTAACTCAAACATCCTACACGATGAACTCATTTATGCAATCAACCGAACTCATACTTAACTCTAACACTCAAGCCATAGCTAGATTAGAAACTCACATTGATCAACTAGCTAGTGCCATAAGTGAAGAAGAGGAAGGGGAAATTCTGAGTCAACCTGTGGTCAATCCTAAGGACACTCAAATGAATACACTACAGTCAGGAAAACAGGTCGATAATCAGGAAAGAACACCTTTAAGCCAAATTCTTATTCTAATTCATTCTCTTCCTGATAACTCAATTTAGGAAAGACCAGAGGAAGAAGAAGAAGAGTCAGATCCAAGTTTTGAGGAAATTTTCGGTGAGGAAAAGAAAATATTAGGAGAAGCAGATCAGGTTTGTCAAAATAAAGAAACCGTGTTAAACAATTGCTGCTTTGAACTGAATTTTGAAAAACTCTTTCTTGATGAACTAAGATTTTTGGAAAATAAACAACAATCAAATTTTTACACCTCAGCCCTGAATCTTGGGGTTAAGAAAAGTATTAAAGAAAAACTGGTTGTTAGAAAACAAACATTCATAAATTAAGAATCTAAGTTCAAAACGCATGACACCAATAATACCTACCTCCCATTGCCACGAGAATTATTGAACACCCCGATATGCTTGGAATTTCAGCACAGTGTTGATTATATCATTTGAATTTGTTTAAAACCCGAGGAAGAATTTTTAGCAATAATGTAGGATTCAATGTAGAACACGAGCTCTTCATGTTGAATATTTCATTCTACATTATTTATTTTGTTTATTTCAGCATAATAAAATCTTCTCTCATTTTAGAGTTTCTTGTTTAGTTTTGTAAAAAAAATCAAAAAAAAAAGAAAGAAAAAAAATTGAAAAAAAGAAAAAGAAAAGAAATATATATATATATATATAAATTGATGATTTCATCCTCCACAAGACTAAAGGTAATTGCAGATCTTCATCAGCCGACCAATTGTAAGTACTTCACTTCTTATCTGTTTTACTTTGTGCATCATAGAGTTTGCATTGAGGACAATACAAAATTTAGGTGTGGGGGTGGGAATTAGTTATTTTTTCCTTTTTATTTTACCTTTTTAGTTGTATTTTTGATTTCTTTTTCTTTCTTAAAAAAATTATAAAAATATTATCACTTGCCAAATTGATAGAGTTAAGTAATAATTGATTTATTTGATAAATTTGAAATTTTCTAATCCCTAGTTGGTTATTTACTTAAGTTCACCTTTTATGATAACTCTAAATAAATTTCTTAAGAAATAATTTTTAAAATAGTATACTTTACTTAAGCCTTAACTTGAAGTTTTATTTAAAATAATAAATTTTTTGCATGCTTAGCTTAGAGTTAAAAATAATTTTTCAAAGTGTCTTGATTTACATATTTTTCAGAATATATAACATATATAATAAAAAATAGCATTACAAAAGAAGAGTGCGGAAAATGGGTACAAAAAAAAACTCTTGAATTTAAGGTGATTTTATCTTATAAAACTTAAGCAGACCAAGTAATTAAGCCCAATGAGTATTTCCATACTTAATGACCTAAGCCTAATTGGGTTGGGATCTATTGGCCCAAAACTCGTTAAATGGTCACTTAGAAAACCCATTAAAGTAGAAAAAAATCACCAAGGAAGAAAGAGTTAAATAATAATAATAATAATAATAATAATAATAATAATAAAATACTAACAAATGTTATATATATATAGTATATATGATCTTGAAAAATATTTCTGATCAAGCAACTTGAATATTAATTTAAACAAAGAGTTAACATGTTATTTTCAAAACCTTTAAATTAAATTTCTAATTTTGGCTTGGTTTTGTATTGCAACAATGAGAATATTTTCTAGGAAATTCACTTTGGAGTTATATATAAAAACGTTTTCTTGAGTAATAACTAGCTTCAATTAGATTGTCTAATTTTATCAAGTAATTTTAGTTATTTACTGACCTCTTTAAATTGGTAAGTTGACCGAATTTTATGGGTATATTCACTGTAAATCCTCACGAGACTACAACTCGTCCACTAGGATAACCTAGGGGTTTAAAGGCTTGTTGTATATGCTAAATACAACCGCGATTCCTGCGAAAGTGAGTTAGGATTTTCTTTTTCTTTCTTTGCTAGAGGACTAGCAAAAGTTTAGGTGTGGGGGTATTTGATAATCATATTTTATTATAATTTTATACCCTCATTATCTATTTTTAATGAATAAATATACCACTAATAATTATTTTTATCTTTAATTACAGGTTAATGAAGAATAAAGCCCAAAAATCCCATCTCTCAACAAAAGCTCATGAATTAAATGAAGAACACAAGCAAGAGCCAAAAATCCCAAGCATAGAATCAAGCCGAGTAGCTTGTAGAAGCCAGAAAAAATAAAAAAAATCAAATATGAAAATAAAATATATTCAATATGGTTGGTCGCAAAGAAACGACGATATCTCTCAATCCGGAAGGTAAAATTTAACATATAATATATGAAAACCGCCTATCTCGACGAGACAAAACCATCCGTGGAGGTCAATTTTTGATTGGATATCGATGTCAGCATCGATGCTGGCATCGATATCGGCATCGATGCCATCATCGATGCTGGCATCGATATTGGCATCGATGCCAGCATCAATGCTGGTATCGATGGCCACGAATCAGTTACAGATTAATGGCTGATTTTTGATGGTTTTGGATAAGGATTCAATCCAAGGGCTCCCATTCATTGATGTTTACTATAAATAGGGGTAGAGAGTGAGGGGTTAGGGGTGTAAAAATTTTTGTAACTCTATTTGGAGAGGAGGGCCACTCTTAATTGAGAAGGCCTTCTAAATTTGTAATTTTTATTATAATTAATAAAATAAATTTTTTTATCACTTTAAATATTTCTTCTCTTTGTTGGATGATGAAGATGGAGATGAAGAATTATTTGGAGGTTTGCATTTTTTTTATTTTTCTCTTTTATTTTTTATTGCTTATTAGTTTAGATTTATTTTTATGCTTGTAGTTAGATTTTATTTTCTTATTAAATAGCCAAGAGGCTAGAACCCTCTCGCCTTAGATTTATTTCATGCTTATAGGTTAGATTTATTTTCTTACATTTAATTCTTGCAATTTATTTTATAGTTTAAATTTTGTAATTTATTTTGTAGTTAGATTTTAATTTCTTACACTATTCATCTTGAGGCTAGAACCTTCTTGGGTTTAGTTTTTCTTTTTGTTTTTGTTTATTTTCTTTGATTCGTCTTGAGGATAGAACCCTCTAGGGAATTACCATTTTATTTTTTTGTACTATTCATCTTGGACTAGAACCATCTTGGGTTTAGTTTTTCTTTTTGTTTATTTTTATTTTCTTTGATTCGCCTTTAGAGTAGAACCCTCTAGGGAATCACCCTTTTCTAAGAAGTTGTTCAATTTTAGATTACCCATATCTTTAATTGATTCCACCATCTTTACTTTCTTAAATTTTATTTTTCATTCTTGATTTTTATTTGTTTCTTGATTTTTCCTTCTTGCCTTGTTGATCATATTTATTTTTTTATCACTTCCACTCTCAAATATATTCATTTACACAATTATTTTTATTCTCTCCATCTCTCCATAATCACACTTATTCTTCACTCTTATTTGTCATGCACACAACATAAGAACCAATTTTAATTTTCTCCTACAAAACACCTTCCTCGTGGGATCGATAACTTTTTATACTATAACTTGACACGGTTGTGCACTTACAACATTTTTGGTACATGTTTATGCCGCATCAGTTCATGTGTGCTTAAATGGGCCTGGGAAGTGGGCCTTTGTGCAATTGACCACTAGTAGAAATCCGTGCATCCTAGACGGAATATCCTAGACAGAATTTTTTCCGTTTAGAATGTATTAAACTAGACGGAAAATTTCCGTCTAGGATAAAACATTCTAGACGAAAATTTTCATCTAGAATAGTATCCTAGACGATTGTTTTATTTTTATTATTTTTTTAAAATTTTCACATATTCTCAATGGAAATTTTCGTCTAGAATGTATCCTAGACGGAAATTTCTGTCTAGAATGTATCCTAGACAGAAATTTCCGTCTAGGATATGTGGAAATTAAAAAAAAAAATTAACGCGTCAAAACCTCAGCCGGCCTTCTTTTCCCCCCAAATCGAAATTTTCAGCGCCTCCCCACCCCCCAAATCCTCAACTCCTACTCCTCCCTCCACCGCCTCTCTTATCCCTTCTCCTGTTCCTCCATGGCCGCCCTAATCTCACCTCCGTCAACTTCTTTCTCCCCCAACCTCTCGTTGCTCCACAGGACCACCACACCGCCCCCATCTTCATTATCCTTGCACTCTCCCTTCTCCTTCTCCCGTCTCTTCACCCTCTCTTCCCCCAAAAGAACTGCATTCAGAGCTTCAGCAGTTGCAGAGCAAGAGAAGGCATTGACCCCTGAAGAGGGATATAAGAAGGAGTTGGCGAAGCCCTGCGAGCTCTATGTATGTAATCTCCCCAGGCTTTCGGATCTCTTCAAGCCTTATGGAACTGTTCATTCGGTTGAGGTATGTGAGACTCTTCAAGCCTTATGGAACTGTTCATTCGGTTGAGGTATGTGAGATTTGAGATGGGTCTGTTTGGTTTTGGGATTTTTTTTATGCCCATGATTTGTTTTCCAAAATGCTTAACTTTATATCAACTTAGACAAAATTAGCGACTTGAACCCAAATATAGCTACTTATACATCAAATTAGCAAGTTAGACCTAAATATAGCTACAGGAATGCAGTTTTTGAGATGGGTTTATTCGGTATGAGGGATTTTGGATGCCCATGAATTGTTTGACAGAATGCTTGAGTGGGTGTTGTAGTTTTGGTTTTATGTTGACTCTTGGTTCAATGCATCTATGATGGCATAGTAGAAAGTGTTTTCAGTTATTGTTTATACTGCTCTGTAGTTGAAGTTATTTATACATTAGCTCAAATATTGCTTCATGAACTTTGCAAAGTGAAATAGAATTCTTGTTTCGGATGACACAAGCGATACAAGCCTGTGTTACGTTTGATCATTAATAGATTCTATGGTACTTCATAATCAGCTATATGCGTCGAGTTTGTCCTGGATTGGCTATAAAAAGAAAGGTTTCTAGGTTCTTATGCGGGACTCTAGTATGTAACATAGAAAGGAAACAAGAACTACTCTATTGCTGACATTTGTTATAACTAGCTTCCATGAGTATTGGCATCTGAGAGCTGATAATAAGAATAGTAGAATAATAAACCTGCAAACTGCAATCACGTCTCCTGCATTCATTTTGAAGTTATTTGGAATGTACAAATTTTCACATGAGAGAAAATGTTGGAATTGAATTGTCCTGTTTTCCGTCAGAGACAACGCGTCCTCTGTATGTTGGGTATTTCGACGGAGTGGGTCAGGAGCCAGGAATGTGGAGGAGGAATGGGAGGAAGCAGAAGCCGAGGATTTGGTTCCAAGAACAGAGGAGGACTGAGGGACTAGAGGAAATTTGGTTGGTGGTGGAAACGATACATCTCGGTTCCAAAATAAGGTAAACTTATATAAATGCCAGTTTTTTCCCGCTTCTAAGTAGTTACGCTACATTTTGAATGATGCTTCAAAAAAAAAAAAAGAATCAACTGCACGCAAAGAAGAAAAGCATTTGCAGTGTATAATTCTACTTGAGTTCCAGAGACAAAATAATATATATAGTTTTCGATTGGTTTATTACACTTCAAGAAAGAATGGAAGGTCTGAACTTGGCCTACTAAAAACCGCAGGGAGACGTGGGTCTCTCGACAACGCGCCTAATATCTCCTAAAACCTGGGAATATATACCGCTAGAATCAAGACTTGAACCCGCTGACGTCGGTATTGAAACTCTATGAGACTTGTTGCAGTTTGATTTCTAAGCATTAGGACTTTTACATTTATGAGTTCATGAATCTTATATTGCTTGGAGATTATGGTTATCTTTGGCATCCTGGAGTACCTGGCATACGCGTGAGCAGACTAATTATTGAATCACTTGCTTTATTAACGGTAATTATATGTATCATTGTTGTAGATGAATTATGTAAATTATATGTATCATTGTCGTAAATGAAATGTAATTATATGTCCTGGCGTACGTGTGAGCAGACTAATTATTGAGTCACTTGCTTTATTAACGTTAATTATATGTATCATTATCATAAATGAAATGTATAAATTATGTAACTATATGTTCTCTCATCTTATATGTATCATTATTGTAGATGAATCATCCATTTGTTCTTCAATGCACAAAGTAGATTCCTAACCAAGCGTGCAAAAAAAAAAACTACTGTAGCAAGCATCCTAGACGGAAATTCCGTCTAGGATGCTATTAAAAAAAAACATCAATTTCCGTCTAGGATGAGTATCCTAGACGGAAATTTCCGTCTAGGATACTCATTCTAGACGAAAATTTTTTCTGTCTAGGATGTATTATTCTAGACAGAAATTCCGTCTAGAATAATCCGTCTAGGATGTATTCTAGACGGTTTTGAATTCCGTCTAGAATATTTCGTATAGGATGTATTCTAGACGGAATTTCCGTGCAAAAAAAAAAAAAAAAACTGTAGCAAGCATCCTAGACGGAAATTCCATCTAGGATGCTTTTAAAAAAAAACATCAATTTCCGTCTAGGATGAGTATCCTAGACGGAAATTTCCGTCTAGGATACTCATTCTAGACGAAAATTTTTTCTGTCTAGGATGTATTATTCTAGACAGAAATTCCGTCTAGAATAATCCGTCTAGGATGTATTCTAGACGGTTTTGAATTCCGTCTAGAATATTTCGTATAGGATGTATTCTAGACGGAATTTCCGTCTAGAATATTACATCCTAGACGGAAACTTTCTAGACAGGTATTCTAGACGGAATTCCGTCTAGGATGCTCATCCTAGACGGAATTCTGTGTATCATAGACGGAATTTTTCGTCTAGGATGCCTCATTTTTTAGTAGTGGACTACTCTGTTCCGAGTTGGGTTAAAACACATAGTATAACAGTAGTTACATCACACAATCAAGTTTGTATTGTTATAATTTTATGGACCAAACTAGATCCGACTAAACCAGTCTAGACCCAACTAGGTCAAACTGAACCAGTTCAGACCAGACCAGTCCAGATTAATCAGTCTGAACCAGACTTGACTCAATTTTTGTTGTAACCAATCTTGAACCCAACCGAGCATAATTCAAGCCAAACTCTTGTCAACGCCTACTTGAAGCCTTTGCAACAAAAGTCTTGAGGTGCCTTTTTCAAGCAACACTCTCCCAATGCTGACCACTACTAGTTTCAATAACATTTTCAGGATTTAACACACTAGCAAGACTTATGCTTATATGCATGCTATGTGTAGTATTTTTATTGCTTGTTCATAGGATTTGAAGTTGATATTTAGCGATTTGCAATTTGAGATACATTGTATATATATGAGGGTTTTCTTGTCTGGATTATTCGCTTGACGTACTCATCTTGTGTTGTGGGTTTCTAAATCTTAACTCCTTTTAGTACAAGAGAGCATCTTTTTTAACTATAGGATCACCTGGAATCCATGAGTCCTTAAGTATATTATCTAGTAAAGTCTTAGTATTATAAGGACATCGTACTCAAATATGTGATATCCTAGATAATATTTACCACCTCCACGTGGGACATGTAAAAAGTGGATTCGAGGGTATGAAAATTTCTATAAACTCAATGATGTGCCATGATATACTTGCTACACTAAATGAATGCTATCTAGCTCCGTCAGTTTTCCAGTAAGTGGAGGGTTCACGTTTTATGGAATATTATGCCATAGGAACTCAGGTGCCTAAATAGGCAAGACTTGATAATGGAAATCACCTGAAATGTCATGATTAGATTAAAACCTGGTTTATACCTATAGTATTTATCTTGGTTGATACTGTGTTTGACATGCATGACTTTATGAAAAATTGTTGCTTGATCACCTAGTTGTCATTTAATAGGAGAGACTGTGCATGAAGACGACTCCTGTTAAAAATGTGATTTATAAGCGTGCTTTCATAGCATGGCTATGCCCTCAATATCGATATCCCGATATAAGGTTTTCCTTGGCTATTACTATTGTAGCATCGTTTAGACGATGCACCCATCTTGATTGGATATGTTCTTGGGTCACAATTATTTTTTATAGTTTTACGAAAATCGTTCCACGGTAACACTATGGTTAATGCACAACATTTCATGCACAGTCACTTAAATTAAACCGACAAATATGGGGTTTATAAAGGGGAATTGGAAGGAGAATATATAAGGTATATAAACGGGCTCATGCACATTCCTGATATCTTGAGTTATATATACAAGGGCCAATACTTGACTTGAAGCCGTGTTCCCGGGACGTGTTACGGGAAGGACCGATTTATATACTTGATACTACTCTCCTCTAATTCAAATAACATGTAAAATAAGAATAATGTACTTGTGTGTCTTGTGGTAGACTTTGTTTGATATCTACAATTAGCATTTTCCTTTATCAACTTTAATTGAGATTTCATCTTTCCTTTATACCTGTCACATACACTTACATTTCATGCAAAATTTCCTCATTTTACATGCTTGTTGGGAGTTTCCTGACTCCCCTGGGGTTTGCGTGCCCCAGACTTGGGGACCATCCTTTCTTAGCAGGACCGAGAATACTTTGAGGATCAGGCCCAGCGGCAGTGATCACCTTTTGTCCTATCACTCTCTCAGCTTCATTTTATTCAGGCAGTTATTTGGTTGTAACCACCTGTAATTCTCCAGACTATGATGTATTTTCCATTTTTTCACTTTGGATAGTTGTGGACTTGTCGTAGAACTTTGTCTTTTCAGAGATTTCTTTATCTATATATTTTCTTTGTTATCTTAGTTACATGCTCTATGTAGTAGTTCTTTTAGCAATATATTTGTATACAGAATGATCCAGAGGCGTGAATATGACCGTATGGTTGTATTGCCGACCGAGTCACGTCCCAAGTTTTTATGTTTTGGAACCGAGACGTGACACATATCCACTTATACATCAGCCTGTCTATCTACATCCGTGTCTAATTTTATCAGATATGGATATGAATTTTCATTATCGATGTATATCCGCATGAGTACGCATATCTGTGATGGGTGATGGGTAAACAGATATGGAGATGATAAGTATCACATCCAAACTATAGCCAGACCAAATGCACTCCTACATTTAACTCTCTTTAGTTCCTTCTGCACCTAATTTACGACATTCAAACAGAACTAGTGTCAATTATAATCTGTTTATACTCTTAATACTCCCTGCCTAAGTAGGTATACACTGATGAACTGTAACCACACCACAGATGTAAGATACACCAGTACCATCTTCAAATTAGCATTCAAACAAATATAGTCGTACACTGACGTATCAAATCTACTTGTACACCAATATTTTAGTATCGCATAGCAAATAAACATATTCAAATCCAATGCAATAAGTTTATGACAGGAATTATAAATGAAATCCAAATCCTCAGGCGGGTCTAAAACTAGCAACCAGACTAACCATCCACTTGAACAAGAAACTGAGAGTGTCATTCACATCTTTAAACTTCCCTTTTACACCTCTGCACAGACTATGTACTGAATACAAATGCCGCACAAATTGCACATGGTTACAAAATTCATCCCCTCGAATCTCTACAACATAATGCTCTACAGTGGGAGAGAAAACCATGCACTTGAATCTATACACCATGAATGATTATGTACAGTTATTCCCGTTATGTTTTATTAGAATGTTACATAAGAATGTATTTTCACAAAGGGAAGGTATACAAGAAATATACTGGCTATAGCACTATAAAGCATTCAGCTTCATCCACCTTGAAACCTCTTAGCAGATTCCAAACGCATCTGTGCACGCTTGATGCTTGGCTTATGCTGACTTAGCCCGTGCCAGGTCTCCCCTGGTCCCCCTTTCTCCACTTCAAGAACTCTCAGCTGTTCGTGGAGGGCTGCCACGTTGAGAAGAGGGACCGTAGTAGGACGTCCATGAGCACACTAACAGTAAAACACTCTTCATCAGTGAATACTGAAAATTTTTATATACTTTTTTGGGTTACTTGATATTAGCCCCTTAGATCTTTCATATTTTTGAAAACCCCTCAAATCATTAAAATTGATATCAGATCCCCCAATTCCTACAAGTCGTTTCAGAATTAGTCCCTCAAATCTTTAAACTTGGTATTGAGTCCCCGCAATTCTTATAAAATGTGTCAACCCTCTAATTGCTACTTCTACTCTCGATTGGAAGGACTAGCTTCAAAATAACTTAAGAATTGGAGCATCTAATAGCGATTCCAATGATCCGAGGGACTAATTTTAAATTTACTTGGGAACTGGGGACCTAGGAGCAACTTCAATGAGTTGAAGGGCTAACATCAAAATATGAAAGGTTTAAGGGACTAATATCGGAAATAACCCTATTTTTACCCTTTTTGCAGATGATAGCACGCTACAAACTTACCTGGAAACATAACGATGTCGCCTTAAGCTCTTCAAGAATGAGAGAGCACTCTGAAGGCAACAGAGAATCACCAAACATGATAGCACCTTCACATGAGAGAAAAGTGTATATTTTGGTAAGCTACTCGCCATAGGAACGTTAAGGATCAATTTGTAACTAAACTAACCTCTGCAGGCTTTGAAATTAAGAATACGGACCACAGCAGGAGGTATGGTTGATGATCCATCTGTCTCAACAAGCTGGAAATAGTAAAAGCAACCAAATTACATGTGACATGTGCAGAAAAAGGAAACATTGCACTGAAGCCAAAATCCAAGCATAAATTAGTTTAGATTTTTTGAGAAGATCGCAAGGAATACAGGTTGTTTTCTTTGTTCTAATCATCTCCTTTTACATCTAATCAGAGATAGGTATTCAAAATTTCATTTGATTAATGAAAGTTACTCCATCACTACTACATATGCTAGATGAATAAATTACATGTCCATAATATTAGAGCTTGTGCTATCTCAAAAAAAAAAACACAAATTCTACAATCTCTAACCCAATTACTTAGCCAAGTTATCCAACAGATATACTGTATTTAGGATGTATCTGTGGCATATGGCCTCATTACGCATACATGAATCAAGCTCTAGGGGATGATCATCTATCTTTATGTTGCCTAGATTTTCTAAGGCCTCAATGTCGAGGCATGCTAACAACCTATACGCTTAAGATTCTTGCAGATCATTGAAACTGAATTACTTATGACAAATACTAACCCAATGGACAATTCTGAAAAAACCATGAGAAACAACAGGATACCCACTAGATTACAGATGAACGTTTAACATAATTAAGAATGTTTATCAGACAAATTGCTTCTGTAGCATTAGGTAAATTATATTTACCATTATTTTTATTTTATTAAAAAATATGTGTGGCATTGCGAAAAATTACTTATTAATATAACAATGATTAGTAGTAAATTTTAAAGAGAATAATACCATTAGCAATGAAAAATAAGAACAACAATAGATATATGGTAAAATTTCATAAAACTATCTGTTAACAACATAAGTTGTAATTACAATAGCAGAAAACAATATTAGTCAGATTATAATTTTTTAATAAACTGTGTTCTAATTCCACCTTTGCAATAAACACATAAAGTTGTTTCCCCCCTTCTTTGATAAAATTTCACAAAACTACCATGAATTTATTACGGTTTCTGTAGGAAACTACCATGAACTATTTTTATTAGAGAAACTGCCATAAACATTGAGATCAACAGAAAATCCCTACAGTGTTAAGCCATTAATGATGTAGGTAAAAAGAATAAAATACATTACGCTGTTAAGGGTGAGGATGATAGAGCAGTAACTAAATGAAAACGATCTTGTCCAAAAAAGTTTGAGATAGTTTTCTCTCATAAAAAAGTATAAAGTAGTTTCCTGCAAAACCGTTAAGTTAATACACTTTTATGAAATTTATCCTATTTCCTGCAATTTATAGGTATTCTATGATCTTCAAATACTAAAGGTTATTTTTTATATAGCTTCTCTAATTCAATATCTTCTAAAATGAACTCTCATAATGTATTGTTTATCTATTTAAGGAAAAAGAATAAATTATATACTTTATAATACCAACCCTATGTATTAAAGCATAGGAATCATGCTGATTTCTATCATTTATTCCCGGGGGAAACTGCACCAGTGTCCTGTAATAAGTTGCTCTACCAACCAATTCATGGGTTTATCTTAAGAGTTATAGTTGGTACAATGGTTAACTAGTAAACGATGCGAACATAACTTATGCAATATATAACACAGTTGAAGAGGTTGGTTCAGATCACCAACATAGAAGACAGTAGCTTATAAATTCTCAATTGCCGTAAAACTAAAGATGGAGAAAGATAAACTGAAAAAAAAAATAGTCTGGTTCACCCACAAAAGCGAACTAGCTAGTTACCTGCTCAATAAATTCTATAAGATCTTTTTCATTCAAATTGATACCCAAAATGCATGGAACCTGCATGATAATTCACATGCTGTAAGTACCATAGTATTAGAAAAAGAGAATAATCGATTAATGAGAAAAGTGGTTTTCATCGTGCTTCCAAGAGAAAGATTCAAGTTTTACTTTCTATAAAAATGACCAATTGAATTAAGTTCCATCTTAGCATTTGGGACCTAGGCCAGCTGCATTACTATCTTCACACCCCTTGCTCAGATGTAAACTATGTGAAAATTGGATACAGTATATTTTGATGAATGCGCGTAAAAGAAAATCATCCTAGCATTTGGAAGCAGGGAAACAGCATTACTAACTCCACATTCCTTGCTCAAAAGTAAACTGCTCAAACATTAAAATCAGGAGATTTGATGAATATGGGTAGACAAGGATCATTGACTTTTTCTCCTTTGAATCTCTTTTATAACAGTAGACTGGTGTTTCTTTTACAGAAAGAACCACATCAAAACATATAATTTGCATAATACTTACCCTACATTATTCATGCCCAACTAACTTGCTACAAACTGTGTCCAATACTTCCCAGTAGCTTGGTAAGAAATTCTGTTGACTGGCGAGATGGATTTTATGCCTGCCTTGGTTCAACAATATTCCTCTAAACTACTTTTTCTCGAGCGAGACGACAATCAACATCAATGTAGTTTCTCACACAACATAGGATTGTTACAATACAGATAGTTATATGATTACCACGATATAGCCTCATCTAAGAAAAAACACAACCATATTTACTGAATAGCTGCTATATCCAGAAATATCACAGGGTGATATTTGCCACACCACATACTCAAACTCTGCACTTGATCTAGAGTTTATCCTAGACACTTTTGTTTCTTACTCCTCCAAGAAACATGATTCTCTCTAATAAGTAATAACTAAACAATATAATGCAATGGATCTCCAGTTAACTGATGATCCTTCCCAATCTGTACCAGAGAAGCCAAATATGTGATGTCCTGTGTCAAAAATCCTTAAAAATTTTGTAGCAGGGGAATATGTCTTTTGACAATCAACAACATGGATTTGTGAATAACCTTTGCTTACCAATCAGGTTTTCAGCTGATCCAAAGAGAAACTAGGATGCAGCCCAATAGAACGCGACAAACTACCACAACATTGCAATATGAAAGAGGTAATAGTCTGACATTTCATATCATGCTTATTATTCTCTTGCATGGATACACACAAATCTAGAAGTATTAACCTGAAAAGGGCAAGAGTCATTGATGTAAACAAAGATATCACAGGATTTAGTCAACATATTGGGTTCTGTAATCAAGACGATCACAATGATTGAAACCAATGCACAAGCCCCATCTCCACCCTGCCCCCAGCCCCAGCAAAAATAAAATAGAATAAAGTAAATAATGCACGCATAAAAATACTTCTTGAAGTCCCTTACTCTGCATCACAATTATGAAGTTGGGATGCAGATTTGAGGGTTATAATTCCGCCATAAGTAGAGCGTCCTTTATTGAGCCAACCTGGTTTATTTTATACACTGTCATATTTTTCTATAAATACACATTAAATGTATACTTAATGGTATTTGAACCTGGGCACTCTAATATAATTTTAGAAACCCCTTCCATTAAACCAAATTTCTGAAGCTGCGGTAAGGGTTCAGAGTTAAAATTTATACTCATGACTGAGACTACTTTTTGATAGATGATATACTTCAACTATAACTTGTCAACAAATATATGATAACCTTTTACAATACTTCCATACATTGTACCATGGAGGTAACAGAATGCTGACTATCTCAGAAGAACAGTAAAATGTGTACTATACAAAATGAAATAGAAGAGACTTACAGCAACGAGAGTGATGTTACATTTACGCCTTTTGAGAATGTTTACATTCCTGGTACAAGTCAGTACAAGTCAAGTGGTCATACACATGTGAAAATAATTATAATGCACATAAATTAAACAATTTTAATTAAAAAGAATACAAAAGCTAGATAAAGAGCAAGTAATACGTTTTATGAATTAGTAAAAAGCATCTGATTTCAAGAGCAATTATTCTGTGAGGGAGAACATTGAAAGGTCACACAATCAATATAAGTGCCTTAGGGAGAACATTGAAAGGTCACACGATCAATATAAGTGCCTTAGGGATTCTTAGAAATTGCTTGTAGACAAAATGGTCCATTCACATTCTTCAGAAAGTGCAAAAACTACTTTTGAAATATTTAGAAACTGACCCAAAGTTCAGCTGTTGGGAGATATGAAAGTTCAAGATTCTGACTTTCTATGTCAAGAACCGTGACTTACTTCTACACCTATTATGAGGGGTCGGTTCTTAGTCTGGTGCAAAGCACACCCAAAAAGAGTGACACACAGTCAGATGGCACAGGGTAAATACACATTACTCAACTAGACATAATCTTTAATTAAAGTTGTCTGGGGAAAAAATGAATCATATATCATTAAATTATTCCTAAGAGAAACTAGATCATAACTCACATTGTGAAGAAAGTTAGCATAATCCTATGAACCTATTTATAAATTAGAAATTTATTGACTTATGATGTTTATAGAGTGAGAAAATGCTAGCATAATACACATAAGAGTGAGAAAATGTGAATTGCAGGGAGAGAAGAAAGCTTGATTAGTCTTCTCCCCTTTGAGTCTTACTTGAAGAAGAGAAATTACACGTGTTCACAAACCATTGACCCATTAATCAAGGCATGACCATATTTAGCATAATACATTATAGCTGCTAGACAACCATGCAATATAATCTATCTAGACACATGAAAACTCATGAAGGTTACATCCCCCTACATTACTTTCTAATTTCTCTACAAATGCAATAATAAGCATGCATGGAACAAATATTTAAGTTGCAGGACAGTACTTTGTGAATGAATCTAAACATTGATTATGGATGTTGCAGATCCAGCCCCAATTCCTAATCTGGTCTGTATACTTCTGCAACAGCTGATATCCCATCTCTGGAAGAACCTGATGTTGTAAACAAGAATTAGAACATCATATGAGATAGATAATTTTGGCAAAAATTTTGAAAAAAAGTAGTGCAATTAGTATGGAACATTGACGTACCAACTCTTGCTCTGAATCTAGATAGATAACACTATTTCCTTCACCAGACAGTACCTACAATTTCCAGTAGAAAGCATAAAACAGAGAACTCATATTTACTTTTAGACATACAAGTCTCGTGTTAAATAAAGCAAACATTTTCAGGAAGATGCTAACCTTTCGACGTAGATCCTCCAAACGAATTCGTTCATCCGCAGCATGCTGTAAAATGAACAATCAACCACAGTATATCAATAGTACAATCAATTGTGAAATATTCAAAAAAAAAAATCATGAAAAAAATTAAGAAGGTAGGTGGACCACTAAATTGGTACTATGGTTTACCTTCTTGTATAAATGAAGAAAGAAAACAAAGTTTCCCACAGTACACTGCTCCCATCTTTGAGGGGCAAGTATTCGACGAAGAGTGGTCTTAAAAGATATTTGCTAGTTATCATAACATAAATCATTTGAAAAGAAATAGTTGGATAACCTTGGTTTCTCGAAAAAAATGGTAATACTAGGGATTTAGCAGTTCTTTTGTTTACGTACAATTTCAAAATAAAATCTCAAACGAAATCTTCATAACCTCATTATTCCAATCACTGATATATCAACATTACATTGTGCCTGTAAATAAGAGTTACAAAATAAAATAAATACCAAAAGGTTTGATTAAAACGAGGCAAGAAGCAAAAAAAATCTGATCAACAATGGCGAGTAATTTTCTCCTGCCATCATACAAATAAAGTTTGTATCCAGCTAAAGAGTGGTTAAAACTAGGGGATTTAGGAATTTACTTTATATGTATACAATTTCAAGATAAAATCACAAAATCTTTATAACCTCTTTATTCCAACTCATTGGTACCTCAATTTTATTGTGACTGGAATAAGAAAAAGAAAACCCAAAAAGTCAGAAGAAAGCAGATATGTAAACCTGATCAACAATGACAAGTATTTGTCCTGCCATTACGGGGATAAATTTTTTATCCAGCTGTTGGAGCACCCTTGCATTCTGAAGGCACTCCTTATTGATGGAATCAGGTATTAATGAGCTAGCAGAGAGATGCAAAATCCCTGAAGAAATGCTAAGCACGTTGTCCTTGCTTGTATGAGATACATCTCTGTCCTGAAGACGGTGAAAAACCGAATCAGCTAACCAGATCATATAAAGTGAAATATTGCATCCATGATGTGTGGACAACTTCAAATTCCTGACGAACTTAACTGTAGACTGTGGAATACCAGTCCGCCATTTTGTCGGAATAGCCAACGCATATTCCAGTTTAGCAATAGAACCTACAGAATAGATTGTATAACTCTGATTCTAAGCAAGTTCATAACATCAAATAATTTATTACTTTCGACTTACCTTCGACTTCACTAACTTTTCCATCATTCTTAGTCTCATCCATTTGAAGACTGCTCACCTTTTCACCAGTGTGTTTTCTGACTCAACCAACAAGAATATGCAGGTAAAGATCAAGTTGATATACCTAATGCTGAATATGTTGGTTCTTATTTCCCGGTCACAATATAATGTTAATATACAAATGACTAGAATAATGAGGTCATAAAGATTTCATTTGAGATTTTATTTTGAAATTATACATAAAAGAAAAGAACTGATAAACCCCCTGGTATTACCATTCTCTTGGAGAACCCACGGTTATCAACTATTTCCTTCTAAATGAGTTGTTCATGTTATGACATATGACAACCTGCAAATATCTTTAAAGATGACTCTTTGTATTAAACTTGCGAGCAGTATACAGTGGGAAACTTTGTTTTCTTTCTTCATTTATAAAAGAAGAAGTTAAACATAATACTCATTTAGTAGGTCTACCTACCTTGACAATGTCTGAAAAATCTCATTAACATTTGGCTTGAAACATGGCTGTGATGAAGACGGAGGTTGTGACAGATAATTTACTGGAGAAATAGTTTCTGTAAAACAAATGCAGCAGCAGCTATAAACGAAAGACTTAAATATTTTACAAAATAAAAGTTATTTTAGGACCACGAACACACCTCGTTTGACATTAGAAACATCAGGAACATGAGAAGTAGAACCTTTTTCTGCGGTCGTTGTCAAATGATCATTTATGGTGGAGAATCTACGCTTTCCCTCGTAAAATGGTGGAGCTGAACAACTTCTTTTTGACCTTACTTTGTAGACTTCGGATAATCGAGAATTTTGAAGATCCAATTCATCCCGAAAGCTCTGATATCCCTCGTCTTGAATTTGCATAGAAGATTGATGCTTGCTGTAAATTTCAGCATTGGTCATATTAGAAGATTCAGAAGGTGACCAGCCAGTTTCATTGTTGAACAATGAAAATGGGCTAACTTTCCCAAAGGCATTTTGATTGGACAGTGATGGATACTGCATATTACTTATGGGACTGAAGTCAAACCGGAAATCCAACTCAGTTTTAGTATATTTCGCAGGAAAAACATCATCAGAACTATCCTGAAGAAAGTTTAGGATTTCAACATTCTCTATGCTGCCAGAATACCCAGAACTAGTACGTGTGAAAGATGGCAAACATCCTCTCGAGTCACATATCTGCGCATCTGACTTAAGCTTTTTCGCAGACAACTGTGGTTCATCAAGACACCAGTCTAACTGCAGAAATCCACTTTTGGGGTCATCCACCAAAAAATCTGAAACCAAAGCATCATCCAACTTATCCTTTTTGTAAAAAGGTGCTTCACCACATGAAAATGAGTCCATCCTACCATTTGACGGTATTTCTAAGTCATAGTTCTCCTGGCATTTCCCAATGACACTGGTTGAGGGTCTGCAGGTGCTATCCTTTTCCAGGACTTGGGTATGCCATACTGAAAAACCATTGTCTGCTTCTGCATTGTCAGCTATGTCATAAAATGGAGAAAACTTAACTAAACTATCGAACCCAACATCCAAGCTGCGTTGATTTGTGTAAGATTTTGAATGCGTCATCTTATATCCCGGTGAATGAGACCTTTCATTTTCAGCAAAGCAGGACTCTGGAAATCGAATGTTCTCAACATTATCTATAATGTCAAAAGGATGAAAATTCAATGAAATATCAACAGTTCTCTTTTGCACGCTTCCGGAATCTTCAGAAACATCAGGAATATTGTTCCTCCTTTCTCTGTCAGACATGCCATATCTGTCTCCAAAACTAGAAGCCTGATCAGAGATGATATTATCCTTCAACAGACAAGAACTAACACCAGCAAAGCACTGCTTGTCGCTATTTGCATAACCCAATTGAGCATGTGGATAGCCAAAATTAGCCAGTGAATCGTTAAATCTGAGTTGGGAAGAACAACCGGCATGAACCAGATAACCAGCATTTCTCTGGCATGGCTTAAGCCACGAGGACCTGCGCATCTCTTCTGCTGGCAACTCTTTCTTATGACAAGTACCAATATTTTCTAAAGAAATATCTAATGGACAGGTAACTGAACTATTAGATGGTATGTTCTGATGTAGCTTGATATCACATTCTGCATCTTTCATCTTTGAACTCTTGGACAAGCCTGTAAGTAACATGTCTAACATAAAGCCAACAATTATGAATTAGCTCTACTAAAGAATGTACTATATATTTAAAAACAACTTGTTAGGGGGAAAAAACAAAAAGGTGTAGAGGGGTAAATTTTACTAGTATCCCACATAGATTAGAAGATCTTTTACATAAAAATGAAACAATATCATGTGATACTACCATATTATATCAAATTATCAATAGTACCTTCCTCCCAGATTGCATTTATTATAGACACATCATTATCATCATGAGAACGATTAATTCATGCAAAGTAACATATTTAAAGAACTTTTAAGAGGATCCCATCCGTAAAAGAGATTCACATGGCATCTTAAAGCATTTAAGAGGTTCACCTTGCAGTGGTTTTTCAGATGCTTGCTTCCAGAACTGCTTCATAGCTTGCTCAAAGAAAGCGAAGACAGTACTCCAATCCTGGTAAGATAAAAGCAGTTAGGGATCGAAACAAAAGAACAAATTTCTGAACAAGATAAAGCACATATCACAAATTACAAAATCAATGAAGAATAAGTTGGCAACACCAAACAATGAGAACAACATTGTCATGTGACCATCATCCAAACGTATGAACTTGCGAACACGTAGAGATGCAGAAGAATGTATGAAAGTGGATGGATTTGGTGAAAGAAGCATTTCAAACACAAAGGAGAAACTGAAATTTAGATTATTGTGTACAGTTATTAAAAAATAGAATTGTAACAAGAGCAACTTCAGTCAGATCAGTGCAAACAACCTATTGTTTTCCAAGCTAACAATGAGAGAGAAACTCCTAAACCTTTGCATTTTACCACTCCTTCAACTTTACAACATAAAGAAAATCTCCAAGAAAATTGCTACAAGTTTATTTTGAAATTCTTGTTTAATCAAAACTAGAAGCCTTCAATTTTTATCATTTTGGATTAAAACCTATAAATTAAAATCATGTTAGTAGTCACAAATCGTACAACAGTATCAATCAAAACCTTGACAGAAGAAACTGGTTTGGTAGAGGTAGCCAGTAGTAATCTGAAAGTACAGAAAATATTGGATATCTTTGAACTCAGAGAAAAAACCAGCAGTCTTAAGACATGGAGAAAGATAGTAAAATCTCTGACATAGAGATATGCCGTAGGTTCTCCAACATGGAAACATGCAGTAGAATCTAAGACGTGTCAACAGATGGTAGAATATTCAACACGGAGAAAGACAGTAGGATCTATGATATGGACAAAGATAGTAGATATCCCACGTGGAGAAAAATAGTAGAATCTATGATATGCAGACAGATAGTAGTATAATATCCAATGGGGCGAAATACAGTGGGACCTTCAGTATTGAGACATATAGTAGTATCTTTGACACCAAGAGGGAACTTGTCAAAAATCAGTGCTAGACAATGATGGGGGATAGGGGTGGAAAACGACTGAATCGAAGCGGACATCAGCATATTTGAATTCGAGTGAATTTTAGATACTCGAATACGAATTCGAATTCGGGTCGAATATCACCATGATATCTAAATTTGGTTTGTCTATATATGATATATTAGATAAATACTCATTGAATTTTTTTAGCCCACTTGGTTAGGGGTTTTAGCTTCAAAATAACAGGTCGTTGGATCAACCCTGGACTTGCCCTTTTTTTTTTTTTTGCCTTCCGTTATTCTTTAGAGATAGTTGCTGTACACCCTCCAAATTGTATATACTTGTAAATATGCCCTCCAACGCGTCATACTTGTTGATCTCCCCTCTAAATTGCCTTTTCCATTCAAGTTTATGCCTCAATTAGACTAATTAAAATTTTCAAAAATAACTAATATATCATTTAATAAATATAAAATATATATGTATACTTAATAATCAAGCGAATCGACTATATATTTGGTTAAATTTTATTTGTTTATGAATCGAATATTAAAAAGTACTCGTTTACTATTAAATGAGGTGTCAATTCGAATACGACCAAATAGCTAGGCGAGTAATAACCGAACTATTTATTAATTATTTGGTTCTCTTCCAACCTAATGGGGGAGTCAAGTAGGCTGAAGAAAAAACCAGAGTCAGATAAAACGATGTTGGAGGCAAGATTAGAGAAAGTAGCTAAACAAGATTCTCCAACAGGAAGAACCCATGACAGCATCCAAGCTTAAAGTCGGGCACCTAAATAGGAATCAAATAGTAATTCATCATCAAATCATTTGGCGCCTCACTATGGGTTTGGATGAAGCTGTTAGTAGAGTCGCAGGTGTATGAATTGACATATCGGAAGCTAAAGTGAAACCAAAGACTAGTCTAGTTGCTTCTTTTGGCTATGGTGTTAGTTCGAAAGACTAGTCTAGTTGCTTCTTTTGGCTATGGCGTTAGTTCAAAAAGGCCTTGGAGCAAGAGGAGAAAAGGTCAGCTATAGCGATGTTGGGGACAGAGGTGATAAGCCTGAGAAGATGTATGAGGTCCTCAAGAGGCAAGTCAAGGAGTTCTATTTCGGCACGGTTGCATGAAGGCTGTAAAGAACTTTTTCAGGATCAGGAGGTAGCAGTAGCCTCCTGGCTGATATGGAGAGACGAAAATGACAAAATCGCTGGCAGAAAAGCACAGAGACATTGAGATTCGCCCTTTGTGGCCTCAAGGTTAGAAAAGAAAAAGAGCTCTCATATTTGGTATTGAGAACTGCATCCATCTTAAGTTCCACTTTCTATTTCTCTTGCTCGTCCTTCTCTGGCCCCAGTTCCCGACCTTTTTAACTCTATTCTCTTCCTTAGCAGCAACTTTTGTTTAAACGACCAGAAGCAGGGTGAGTCACAACGATGCTTTTCCATTTCAAGGGAATTTTGCAATTCAGGTTTAAGGCCAAATCTTCCTTTGAATGTGTTAGATAGCATTGATAATTTGGTACTAGTAGATTTAGTAGATATTATGAGATATTGTGAGGAATGATTAGATATGATTTTATCTCATATCTATTTTGTAATATACTCTTAATCCCTATTTAAGAGAGTTTATGGTTAGATGAATAATAAACTTTGCCTTCTCTCATTCTCTACATAGTTATACACACACACATGCATACATACATACATATATATGTAGCCATGTAGGTATGTGTGTGTGTGTACATACATATATATGTAGGTATGTGCACACACACACACACACATCACAACACAACACACACACACAAAATATATATATATATATATATATATATATATATATATATATAATATATATATATATATATATATATAATATATATATATATATATATATATATATATATATATATATATATATATATATATATATATATATATATGTGTGTGTGTGTGTATGTGTGTATACATATATATGTATATAAATATATATGTGTGTGTGAGTGTTGAGTACACACACACACACACATCTACATATATATACACATATATATGTATATATGCGTATACACATATGTATATATATATATGTATACATACACACACATATACATATATATATATGCGTGTGTGTGTATACATATACATACATGCTCCACTCGACGGCTGTGATAGCATTGACTGCTTCAACAACTTCTGTATCATTGTTTTCTAGATCTTATCAAATATTCTCCACAAAATAACCTAAATTTTAGAAAAGTTGGCATCAAATATTCTCCACAAAACAACCTAAATTTTTTTTTAAAAAAATATTCACTCTTCAGCATAGTTGGTAGTTATAAGCAACGACAGCGGTTCTCTTTCGATGTTGTTTCTACTGCCTTACCCCCCTAGGTTTCTAGTGGCGTACCCACCTAGAATTTCTACTAGTTGACTTGGCTTTCTTCTATTGGCTTACCCGCCTAGGGTTTCTACTACTTGTGACTACAATATTCTGATTGTTGACGTCTTCAAATATTCCAGACAAAGATGACATTACAATTAGTTGTTTTGTTCCCATTTGTCACAAGTTGGGCATATATAGTACATATGTTCCTGCTTAAAGGGGGGTGTTAAATATTATTGATGATTTGGTACTGGTAGATTTAGTAGATATTATGAGACGTGATTAGATATGATTTTATCCTGTGTTATCAATGCGGGGCACAGTCTCTTTACGTGTACATGCGCAAGGCGCAATGCTATGTGCGCGTCCGAGTGAAGCAAGATGCACACCAGACGCAAAATTTTCAAGATGGTTATCAAGCACAAAAGAGCATGTTTATATATCTTCACATGAAGTATGTCAAGTTAAACAATATATACTATGAGATCACAAAATAAGGCCTTAATTTCTTATGCTAACACTTCAAACATAGAGCGAAGTTCATAAATTTTTAAATCAAGAGTCAAATCAAGAGTAATATTGAAGCAAACTTATGATCCTCAATTAGGTTACTAGAAAGGCCTAACAGTTTTATTTTGCTTTCTGGGTATGAGTCATCGGGTATAAAGATCCGGTTGAAATGTTAAAAAGCAAAACTATATGTGGCTATGCCTAGCATGTACCCTACATGAAGCATGCGGCTTACGAGGTGCAAAAGGCGTTGCTGATCAGATGCAGGACGCTTCGCTATTGCCCTGCATTGCAGGGCGCATGAGGCGTAGTGATGCGTGCGCCTTTGAAAACACTGATATTCTCATATCTATTTTATAATACCCTCCTTATCTCTATTTAAGAGAGATTATTTTTGTTAGATTAATAATAAATTTTACCTTCTCTAATTCTCTACATGGTTTTAAATTAGGATAAATTTTCAAAACAGTCCCATTTACAAAAAAATATTCTCAAAAAACGACCCGTTTCAACAATATTCGTCAAAATCGACATAGTTTCAGCCGTCGGGCTAAAACTAGGTCGGTTTTGACGAAAAAATATAAAACTTCACGAGACTTGAAGTCTCGTGAAGTTTAGCAGCCATTTAACTAAGCTGTTAAACTTTACAGGACTTTAAGTCCCATGAAGTTTAGCACATTAGTTAAATGGCTGCTAAACTTTACGGGACTTCAAGTCCCGTGAAGTTTGGGAACTTCTTTTGTCAAAACCGATCCAGTTTCAGCGCGATGGCTGAAACTAGGTCGGTTTGACAAATATTATTGAAACATGTCGTTTTTTAGAAATATTTTTAAAAAAGGGTCAGTTTTGAAAATTTGTCCTTTAAATTAAACCTCTCTATCCATTAGACCAAAACCCTAAAATTATAATGATGATTGAGAATTATAGTTTTATATTGATTCTAACATATGCCCCCGCAGGTCGGGCTTCTTTTTTTATGGGTCGAAACCTTAGTTTAAATTTGTGGCCAGGGATTTGAACCTAGATTGCTCTGATATCATTTTAAATTAAGTTTCTCTAACCATTACACAAAAACTCCAAAGTTATAGTGAGACTTGAGGATTATAGTTTTATATCAATTCTAACAGAATGGATTAGACTGAATGACCTGCATAGGGACAAACTGCCTGCTATAGCATCTGTTTCTTCATAGTGCCTACCATAGAAAATGGGACTAGAGCCTTTACCTTTTCACTTTACCCACTATGGTAACTGTCAAAATGCCTTATTGCCTTCAACTGTACATACTTCGATGGTATTTATTACAATACTAATGCCTCATTATTGGAGGGAGAAAAACCTAATCTAATAATAAATAGGTCACCTTTTGCTTCTTTGTTTTTACTTCACTTCATCAATTAGGCCAAAATACGACAAATCTATCACATTGAGCTAACAGTCTAAAACATACATTATTAGACCTTAAGCATGTGCACTATCAAAGTCTTGTCTCTCTCTAGATGTCATTTATGAAATAACACCCACCACCGACCAACTGAATCTGCAATTGTGAAGAGTTTGTTTTATGCCGCTTGAACTCTGCGGGATTGTACCCTAAGTAAATAGTTAACTAAACAAAAAAAGAACGGAGAAGTACATTTAATTTAAATCACAAAGTTTGAGGGGTACTGTGTAAAAACACTAATCCTCTTCCTGTTCATCACCGTCTCACCACTTTGGTGGTTTGCACCGCCTCAACGGTAGGATAAGAAGAGGAGAAAAGGAGAAAATAAGAGGGGGAAAAACCAAGTGAAGAGAGGGAAGAATAACTTACTTGGAGTATAGAATTTGGTAGAGGAGGAGAAACTTTCATCCAAATGTATAACCTAACTTCTTAATTCTTTCAGTTTATAGAAATTAAGAAATTCTGGGTTGATAAAAATAAATAAATACATACCTAACTCGGAGGAGGATCTCGTCGTCGACCCCTAATCGCCGATGAGCCCTCACCATCGAGAGGCAGGTGGCGCGGCCTGCGCCTGAAAAGCCGCAGAAAAAACAGAAAAAAAGAGGAACCGGAGGAAGAAGAAGGGGATAGAGAAGAGAGAGAAAAAACTAAATTAGAGTAATCAAATTTCTTTGGGACCCCTAAAAATTTATGAGTTTGTATATAGGTCCAGAAGATAAAAGGAATAAAAATATTCATGTAGACTCCTATTGCTCTGTTAGTTTCAACCAGACTCAAAAGAATAAAAGGAATGAAAATATTCATGCGGTCAACGTGGACGCCGCCGCAAGCGAAGGAGGCGGAGGGTGAGGCGGACGGCTCGTCAG
>NC_033800.1:83244702-83248928 GCF_001876935.1 Asparagus officinalis
GAGGGAGCGATCGAGGGGACAGTCGCTAGGGTTGGGGATGGAGACGACGATGATGAAGAAGAGAAGGCAGATTCTTAGGAGTTTGAGATGAGGGAGGTGGGAAGCGGGTTTAGTTAAGGAAGAGATTAGGGTTAAAGATTTGAGAACGCCCGGGGTTTTTAGAGGTTGGGGGAAATTTTTGGAGGGAAGCGGGTTTAGTTAAGGAGGAGAACGAAGAAAAGATATGTTTTATTTTAAAAATAATAATAATTAAAGCACCCAAACGGTTTAAACCGTTTGGGCTAAACATCCTAAACGGTTAAAACCGTTTGGGCGTAACGTTTGGGATCTTCTTATGGCCCAAACGGTTTTCACCGTTTGGGTTTTGTTATCCCAAACAGTTTAAACCGTTTGGGCTGTTTTCACTTGTCCAAACGGTTACGAGAACCGTTTGGACTGTCCTGTTTTCTACTAGTGCTTGACCTTTGCCATATATTATTAATAAGTCCAAAATTATTGGAATAATGTCATAGAAATTATGATAAATTGCTAAAATTAGCAATAAGCCTATGTGTACCCTATTTATAGACTTTAATTATTATTTGATTATATTTGAATCTAATTAGCTCTAGATTATAAGGTGATTAACCTATAATATATGATTGTCTTGAATTAATACGAGTCTTATATCTTTATATTATAGGATCTGATTGATGTTGAGAGGAGTAATATTTTAAGTGGTATACACTAGAGGTAAGTTCGTTTCTCACTAGTATTTTTATAATATAAAATTCTCTGAATATTATAATTGACTGATCTCGTAGTTGAAAAATAATTATTCTATTAATTTTCATA
The DNA here is from genome assembly GCF_001876935.1 of Asparagus officinalis. Lineage (NCBI taxonomy): Eukaryota > Viridiplantae > Streptophyta > Magnoliopsida > Asparagales > Asparagaceae > Asparagus > Asparagus officinalis. Next base: position 83,245,537 of record NC_033800.1, read on the forward strand.
TATAGAAAATGATATATGATTTGATCGATTCTGTCACGGCATAACTCATAATATGATTTTGATTTCTTATGAGATATTGAAAGTAAATTTGATTTTATATAAATGTGATAAGTGGTTTTGATTCTCACATGATCTCAAATAAATATGAATATCGCTTTATTTGAAAGCTATTGAAGAAAGAAGTGATTTAAATGTGTTTCAGCGGTTTATTAAATTCAAGAGATTTTTTGTGATTTGATATTTGTAACAAAAATAAATAAATTGAATTTGTTAAACCATTTTAATTGATATGATGAGTTTACACTCGTTCACTAAGTTTGGAAGTGTTCGTTTCACAAGTGAATCAATTATACCAATACTATTTTCGGTACAAGCAATGTGTTTTTTAGATCAAGTAATGCGACAATTGATGAGTTTTTGAAATTAAGCAATTTGATAAGCGATGTGTTTTTGAAATCAAGCTATTTGATAAACGATTCTTAATGTTTTCTAAACCCTCAAAAAGTCCACTATGGAATGATGTGTTTATGCCTGCTATATGGTGAATACACATTTATGTGGCCTCTTTGGGTGTTTTGATGTGGCCCTTTTAGACATTTGTGATGTGGCCTTTTTAGACATTTGTGATGTGACCGGCGGCCTATGGTAATGTTAGGTGCATTCGGTTCCCGAAAATTGTGTTATGTGATGCCTTTTGGCATTCCTATGCTACTGAGCTATAATTCGCGCATTTTGGCATTCCTATGCTACTGAACTATAATTCGTAACCTTAGTGTGATATTTGAGGTGATTCTTGCATTTCATGAACGACTTATTGAGATTTGATATTCTGATATTTGACTGTGAATTTGAGAAAATAACAATCTTTTGGTTTTGCACAAATTTAATAGTTCGTTTGCTTTCTTAGTATTTACCTTATTTTCAAAAGAGTCTGATTTTGGAATACATTACAATATATTCAGTTTGCACATAAGAAAGAAGTCTAAAAAGTTGTATTCTTTATTGAATATAACAATAGTATGTTGTTCTTGGATTGCTATCTTTTTGGAATTTCCGGTACAAAGCTTATAATTCACTATTTTTCTTTAGAAATTATTATTATTTTATTAGATATCTAGGAAATATCTAGGAATTATAGTGGGAAATGTTCTCACTGAGCCCTAGCTCATCCCGTCATTTTTAAATTTTTTCAGATCTGAGATAGCTATGTAATAAGCCGAACTTTTGGTTGCGGCGCATTGCTAAGAGGCGTTTATATGGAAAAACCCTCCGTTCGTGTTATGTGCAACCAACAATGTGTTTTGTTTTATAAAAATATTTGTAACGTTGAGGTTTAGATTGTAACTACTGATTGTGTGTGTGTGTATATATATATAGTTTGCTTTGAATTTCTATCATCAGTAGGTGTATATATATTATCATTAGAAAAGCTATGCGGTATGAAGTGTCAAGCTTGACTCGTGCATAAAACTTGTCTTGTGCAGGGGTTGTTGCTGTTGCGTAACCCATATTTATAAATTTCCGATGCAGTTTTGGGCTTGACGGGGACGATATGTGACTAGATCATTGTTTTAAATATCGGCCGATAATCGATATTATCGGTCGAGTTATCGGATTTTTGAGCTCTCCGCTAGGATAAGTTGGTTTTGTAATCGGTTATCGTTTTGGAGAGATTATCGGCGAGTTATCGGTGTTATCGACACTTATCGGCCGATAAGGCTAAATTATCGAGATTATCGGCTAAGCATTTTGAGTTGAGTTGTTAAGTTTTTAAAACCCGACCCGACCTGTTTTGTTAATAATATGAAACTTAAAATCCGAAACTTTGTGAATCCGACCTTCAAACCCTAACTTCGTCTCTGGCGGCTTCTCCTTTTCTCGTAAGGCGCTTCATCCATTATCTCCATCTCATGTTCTCTGCGCCTCTTCGTCGCTCGCCTTCGTGAACTTCACCTTGAACTTTGTCGCTCGCCTACCCTCTGTCAACCATGTTTTTTTTGTCCGGAAACATGGCTATATACACATGCTGTGAGCTATCCTTCTCTTGCAATTCCTTCACGCACGCACTTTCTCTTTGAGTAATATCAGTTCTATAACTATTCTTTTATCATACTTTGCTTTTCTGTTTTTCCTGTAACAAAGACTTATATAAGAAATTAGTAAATAAACTGTACATACTTTGCTTTTCTATTTTGGTATGTTTATATTTCATTAAGCATGGTTAGATTATATTTTTTAGCTGTTATATTATATATATACATCATCCAGTATATTGCTCCGATAACTACTACTTATCCCCGATATATCCTCGATTTTCGCTATCCGATAAGGATTTTGACCGTCCCTGATAACCGATATTTAAAACCTTGGACTAGATAAGGGGAATTGTTACCACATCACTCCTTAACAAGTAAGATTCAACCAACTAAACTAACAGTATTAAGCAACATATGATGGACATCCTTGAATCCTATTAACTCAAAATATAGCCATAGTAGAGAGAACAAATTAAATTGTTGAGGAACATGAACAAACTATGAGCGCAACTGAGAGTATAGAAATTAGCACTAAAATTGATACCTTAAATTCTACCGACGTCTTTGAAGGCTCAAAATGTAGATCATAACTAGACATAGGACAAAAGAAATTTAGAAGAAAAGCAGGATATGCGGCCTGAGTCTTACGCCTCTTCCCTGTTTGAACCTCGGGCTCAATCTCACAGTGGGGCAAGGAACATTGAAAACTTGCAGCCAGTTTGTTAAGTAAGTTATGAATTGGGCCCTTGCAGACGAATCTTGAGTTAATATCTGACAATCATTAAGGTAACAAATTGTCCGATCAAAGAAATAATTCAAATGTGAAGAGGATTGAGGATACATATGTACTGAAAAGCCTGCAAAGCAAATAGTCAAATTACCAAAAGAAGTAAGAAATAAATACAAACATTGCTGAATATTCTTCATAGTGTCCGTACCTTTGTGGAAAACGCATGAGTCAGCCTAGACAGGTAGCCAGAAAGAGTCAGTACTTGATCTGAGAAAAGTACTTCCTCTAAAGAAGTAGAGACTTCCTCTCCAAAAGCGTCAGATACTAGAGGCAGAGGAGATGAAGAAGGAACTGTGCACAGCAGCTCATCTTCACTGCATTAGAGAAATGCTAAATGCTTACAAGACTAATCACAAGAACCTACAGTAACCTAATTTCTATTAGAAATCTTACCTCTCAATATCAGTGACCTTGAGTAGCACCCGTGGATGAACAAGAGCAATCCGAAGAACAGACTTCTTTATTGAGTGTAGAACTCTTTTTGGGCTTCCAGAGTATTAAAACAAAGTAAAGTTGAAAGTGTGCAGACCGACCACAAAAAAAGAGAAAATACAGAAATGTCAGCA
>NC_033800.1:83248938-83252380 GCF_001876935.1 Asparagus officinalis
GTTGTAGAATAAATCCCGAACTACTACTGCAAGAGGCAACAGATAATCCTATTAATCTCTTTGCAGTTAGCAGGCTAAAAAAGAAGTGCACAAATAGACAGAACAATTTGGCTAGTAATAAAAACAAATAAATGCCAAAGATGAAGTGCACAAAATATGATAAATGGAATAGGTCTTGTTGATTACTAGAATACACAATAAACTACTAAAATATTCATATATTTGCGGCAAATAGGTCTGTAAACATGCAAATAGCAACAACAGCGAGGTAAAAAATATGACAAAAAGTGGCATGCATTATGACCTACAGTTAGCTGCACAAAAAAAAACACCTTACCAGTGGTACCAACAGCTTCTCGCAGGTCATCTATTCCAAAAGACAAGCATTTGGATCCCTAAAATATTTAAGTCCTGATCAGTGATGTGTATATATATATATATATGAAAATTGATTAAATTGATAGCCTAGGAAGAATGCCTGCCTTTATAATCTTGCAATATGCATTTGGCATCCCACGAGCTTTTGTTCTAATTTCCACCAAAGAAACATCAGAAAGGGAAGCTATGGCCTCTCCTCTAAAACCAAAGCCCTCATTATTCATCTCCATATCCATAAGAAAGTGAATCTTGGATGTCGCTATTTGTACACAAAATAAACCAACCCAAAGATCAGAAAATTTACAAGGCACATATAATTCATAAAATTAACCAAACTTCAGTGTGAAACTTTGGACAGACGTTCGCAGACTATGCATGCACATAAATAGAGTATTTTGTAATAACAAAAGAACAAGTTGGCTATATTTTTTTTTATGCAACAAGGTGAAAAAGAAACTATAAACATATAGTTCCACTTTAAGTTGAAGACAGCAATGTTCATATTAAATAACTCAAGTTATAGACAATTTAAAGTCCGAAGCATAATTTAAGTTCACCAGAAGCAACACCATTTCAACGTACTGATAAAATTTTATTAATTTTCTAGCATTTTTAAAAATTCTTTTCGCTTTATCAACTAAAAATAAATATATGCAAATAAATCCACCACATAATTCTAAGTAAAATGATAGGCTTTAAATTATCTTGCAACTAAAAGATATAGACGTGTTGTTTACAAGATGAAAAATAACTCCTTAAAATTTTCAGATAATATTTTTTTGAAAATTTTAAGGCAAACTGAACTTCTATTCAGAGAATTCTTCGTACGGCCTAGGCATTATGCTTAAGAGGATTTTAGGTGCCTAATAAAAGATACATTTGATGATCAGAATAGTTTGAGAACGTCGTTTGAGTATTGTTGGAGAGTTTGCTGGTGTTCGTGGAGATCTTCAGTGATTTATGTCCCCCATTTGTCGTCATATGCTTTCAAAGAGGTTATGTAATATTTGAGCATTTCATGTCGTGTTGTACACAAGATTAATATCATGCTTCTGTTATATTGAAGTTGCCATTACACATGAAGTTTACGTCAGTAACACATTAGCCAACTATGAGTAGGGACACACCAGCCTCTGTTTACACATGCACGCACACGTACACACGCGTGCATGCGCATACACGCACAACACAACACACGCACACATACAGACATAAATGCGCATATACATATAGACATACATACATATTCAATTAATGACATACATACACGTGTGTGTGTGTGTGTGTGTTCATTCAATCAATGGAGTTAAAGAATAAAGAGGAAAGTATTAGAAAACAGAGGCATTGACACCAAGACAGTAAATAATGAAAGGCTTTCTAAAATACCATATCTTTCCCCCAGAATAAGCAAATCATCTCGTGTTATGCCACTCCCTGGAAATATTCATAAACATTACAGATGTAGTATGAAGAAAATCATGATAAATATCACTCAATGTAATGCGGAGCATATCCACTCACCATCATCCTCAACTTTAACATAACATGCTCTCACGTTTATTGAGATATACACCTGAGTGAAAGCTTATGGATTATTAGAAATGGTAAACAAGTTCAAATAGGATACTAATATTATCAGCTAAGCTCTTACAAGTTCGAGAGTGAGAATATCCATCATATTCAACAACAATCTCTCACAAGTTCTAGAGTGAGAACATCCACATCTTCGACAAAATTAACCAGGTTTTATTTAATAATTTGAAGCTCAGCAGTGTAGAAACAGGATGACAGGAAACAGAGGCTATGATGGGTTTATTTAATTTAAAAAAAACGGATGACAGGAAACAGAATACCTTACAACGAAGCATGTGGTAGAAAAGATTATATAAATATTTATAATAGAATGCTAAATGAAGAAGAGATACGAGTTCATTCATGAATCTCCAAATACTACTAGCACATATAAGTAAATAAAATCCATAAGATAAATATGACCTGACAGCTTAAATAATAAAAATTATAAAATAGAACAGACAAATAGAAGAATCATATATGGCTGGGTCGGGTAAAGGGTACAGGCTTTACCTATGAATAATCTGGTAGAATGTTATTTCGTACAAATTGTAATCATTTGAAAAGGCATCTTTATGTTAAGCTGTTGACATCAATACCAAAACATGTAAGAGAAATCTGTTTACACTTCCTAGATGAAACAAAACACCAAACCTTTGGAGTGGAGCATGAACAAGTATTTTAAGTATCAAGTAAGTTTGAATGCCTTTTGATATCCACTATAATATAGTCATAGATCACAGAGTGGCTATCACAGTAGCAATTAGGGGTGCAAACTGTTCGGATACAGCTCGGATATGATACTACCATTTTCGTATCCGCTTACTAATAATGGCTATGGATATGGATTCTGTAAGGGAAACTCATAATTATACCCGCTAAGATCGGCTACGGATATACATGTGGATATATATGTGGATAAACATGTGTGAAAACTAAAAAGTATTGACAAAAATATAGTTCATATGATACAAGAGAGTTCATTAATATGTTTGTTTATATCTGAAAAGCTTGTTTTAGATTTTTTATCATAAAAATCAACTTTAAATGCATTAATCTCAGGATTAAAATCATTGCAACTGTATGGCCAACATCTATTTGGATATTTTTAATAATATGGATTCTGGATATTTCACTACATATCCATATTTGTATCCGTAACCATAATCCATCAGATAAAGATATTAGTAACCTTATCTGCATCCTAATGGATGCGGATAAATCCTCGGTTTCTTTTAACCCTATTAATGTAGTGTTTCAAATGTTTACTTTGGCAGGTACCTATGTTGGCATTATTCCCAAAAGCAAACTACCCAACCTAAAAAATAATTATCCCACCCAGTGAAAGGAACAAATTCAGCATGTAATTTATTCACATGACCACCATAAAATCAACACATAATGGAATATATAGAAAAAACCAGGTATGCAAATTCTAGAAGGAGGTGTGAACCTAAAGGGGGTGCCTTTTGAAATAAAATAATTAGCCCCT
>NC_033800.1:83252390-83289890 GCF_001876935.1 Asparagus officinalis
ATGACTATTGAAATAACATATGAGATATTGAAATAACAGAATTTGAATTCTCATTCTTGGGTTCATTTGGAATTCATGGATTATAATACTTCTTTATATCGAACGACGCGTGGTAATGAATACTCTCTACAACGAAGGTTATCAATCCTTCTCAACTCTAGGATCAAAAGTTGTTAAAAATCGACCCCCTTCTGATTTTATTACAAAAATCGACCCACTTTCTGGCCATGTCAGCATCGTGGCCAGAAAGTGGGTCGATTTTTTTAAACGCGGTGCTAAATAGTCGGGGTTGCCAACCCCGACTATTTTGGAGGCCGTTGTTAATTTGCATGCTAAATTAGTCGGGGTTCGAAACCCCGACTAATTTAGCAGGCATTTAAATTGGTCGGGGTTGGGAACCCCGACCATTTCGAAATCCTAATTCAAAATGGTCGGGGTTCCCAACCCTGACCATTTCCTTTTAGGTCGAACGAAGATGTGTTTTTGAGAACGGGCAGCTCGACGATAGCCCAAGGAACGAGCAGGAAGACGAGGCAGCAGAGGGAGACGTAGTACAAGGAAGTGATGGGGTTCAAGGAGACCCCTTTGGAGGTGAGCAGGATCTGGATCAGGACCAGCCTGGTAGTCTCGAAGGGCGACGATGGCGAGCTGGAGGGCGACGCTCCGGGGGTCAAAGCAGGCCTCGTCGTAGGTGGCGAGATGGAGAGCATGTTGGCCATAGTGGAGGACAAGAAGGGCTCCTTCCTGAAGAGGACGCCGAGGGAGTAGACGGCGACCGGCATCAGGGCCTTGAGCATCTGGATGAAGGAGACAGAGAGGTAGACATAGGCGGAGTTGGAGAACCAGAGGGAGAGGGAGTAGAGGGTGCCGATGGGGACAACAGAGGAGACGTAGAGGTCACGAAACATCGGGGGGAGGCCGGGGGCTCGATGACGCGGAGCACGCGGATCAAGAGGAAGTCGAGGAGGAGCAGAAGAACATGTGGATGAGGGTGAGGGAGATTGAGAAGGGGAAGTTGTACATATGGATGAATTTGGATTTCAAAATGGTCGGGGTTCTTAACCCCGACCAATTTAAACATGTGCTAAATTAGTCGGGGTTTCAAATCCGGACTAATTTAGCATTAGCCTCCAAAATAGTCGGGGTTGCCAGCCCCGACTATTTAGCATTGCGTTTAAAAAAAATTGACCCACTTTCTGACCACGATGCTGACGTGGCCAGAAAGTGAGTCGATTTTTGTAATAAAAACAGAATGAGGTCGATTTTTTAAAAAAAATTATGAATGAGTTTATTTAGAAAATTTCTTCTATTTTATTCTTTTTACTTCTCAAGCTGACACTATAGTTATCAACTAATCATTCGTTACTACCGACTCAAATGTAAGTGACACATTCCATAGTGATCTAAGATGGACTGAGTTCTTATTTATGTTCCAACTTTCACAGAAAATGTGAAGTTTACCTTAACACTGGATCTCATGAGTCCATGTCTTTTATGGGAAAATTTCACAAAGCCCCCATACTGGATCTCATGAGTCCATGTCTTTTATGAGAAAATTTCACAAAGCCCCCATAAGTTAGGGGGGGGGGGTCACAAACCCTCCTGAAATTTGTCAATTTAAATAGTAAAAATGTGAGGCAAAGTCAGGAATATTACAGTTATACTTTCCTGCATTTGATGTATCCTGGTTAACGAAAATTGAATAGGCCTAAAAAAGAAAGAAACTTTGACCAAACAAGATAATCTTTCATTCACTAGTAATAGTGTCCTGCATTTGATGTATCCTGGTTCACGATAATTGATAATAAAAAAAAGAAACTTTGACCAACAAGAAAATCTTTTGGTCATTAGTGGTGGGTAAATTTCAGATAGACCTCCTATATTTGATCTAGAATCTAATGACCCCACTATATTTATGGGTGGTCATGCTGTATACCATATTTTTCTACCAGATGTGACTCCATAACACTGTTAATTGAAATGACTAATTTTCTGGAATACCCTTGAACCTTTATATAATTTGCCAACCCAACCATAGCCTATGCACAAGCCCATCACTCCACTTATACTGATTCTATATCCCAAATCCCATATTCAAGTATATTCCTTCTCCACCATGCCATTTCCTGCCCTGAACAGATACTTTCTAACAACAAGACACATTTAACAGTACATGACAAAGGAATTACTTTTGGGAGGTTTAAGTGTCATCCATCAACTTAAGATTTAAAAAATAAGGGATAAATATTGAACTTTGAATAACAATTCATGAAAATTCTTTCTACTCCTTTTCGATATCAGCAACTATGTTACACATGAACGTATAAATGGTTTCATCAACCACAGACGGGAATGTACCAATCCCTTTAGTTTGCAAAATCTAGAATCAATCCAGTAACTTGAAAAAAAGACAAAGTCCATTTCACATGGTAGAGACTGAAAACATGATGAATTAAGAAAGAAGTGCTGCTGAACATGATGCATTTAGACTATGGGTCAAGATTGTAGACACTTCAACAAATTGTTTGCAGGCATGTCATCAACATAGTGAATGGAACCCGGTCTGTTCCAGTTTACGGGATGGAAACGGGAGTGTGATGCACCACTTATTAGGAATCGGGTACAAGAGGGATAGGCTTATATGGTGCGCTAGAGAACATGGTATGTTTTAGGTTCGGTTTTTAAATGTAGGAATCTGAGATTTTGCAAGAGGAAAAATCTAAGAAACGTGCTAGTTTATATCAATGAACCTTAAGGATCACGCTGCAATTAAGGTATCAGGTATGCGTACTTTATGTGCTTAATTTCTCATGCTTTTTGTAGTTTATTCTTTTGAAAAAGAGTTATTTTTTCAACCTTTTAACTGATTTGAACTCTAAATAGGGTTGCTAGAGTTGGTGAACCGGCTCGTGCTCTCCCGCAGATACAGGACGATTGAACCCAGAGATACAGGACGATTGAACCCAGATCGTGGTTTGCTATAACGCCCCATGTACAACTAATGTTGTGAACATCACATAAACATATAAGTGTGCAATAGGAAGTTTTAAGTTCCATAACTAAATCAAATTAAATGCAAACAAAGCAAGATTAACGGTAACCCATCAAGGGATAACTTTTTTTCTTTTTCTTCTCCGTAAGAAGAAAGAATATTACACAATTTCACATAGACGAGAAAAGTGCAGCACCTTGGTAGCACCAGAATCCAAACTATTACATGTTAACTCCTCCACAACTCTTGGCAAATCAAATAAAATCACGCTTGACCGCAGGGAATTGCAGACACCTCTTTGCAAGCTCTTTATCTTATTCATCTGAAAAAATATTGAAAGAACGAGAATTTGATCAGAAAACTTATGAAGAAACGGGAAATAAATTGCTGTTGGATTCCGAATGCAAAATCGAGAGTAGCTCAAGAACAGTTTCTAGGTTGTGAGAAGAACTCATTTTAGCAAGGATCGCAATTTCTAAAGAAATCGCCCAAATTGTCGGAAGAAATCAAATGCAACCACAGTTATATGACATTGTAACAGGTAACCCTACAATTTAATAGGTATTCACAGAAATCAAGAGCAAGAAACCTAATTAAGCAAATCAGCAAGAATTAGGAGCAATTACTGCTGAAAAACGAAGAAAGGAAGAAGCTTTCACCTGTACGAATGAAATGGAAACGATCGAGAAATTTAGGGTTTCGCTTCTAGGATTTCTTTGGCGGGCTCTTATCTTCTCCTCGAGCTTCGAAACTAGAGAATGGCGGTGGAGTTCATCGGTGCTCAGAGCACCTGAGCTCGTGTAAATGACCAGATTACCCCTCTAGGCCGGTTTCTTTGGTGCTTCTTCGACCGCCGCTTGAGAATTTGCAATTTGCATTTACTGACCCGTGGGTTGAAATTTATCTTTACATTTTGGTAGAGAGAATCATAAAAGAAAATAAAAGAAATTTATTTATGTTTTACTTTAAGGACCTGTTCGGTTGATTTCCTAGAATCAAAGAAAAAGAAACAGGGTAAGGGTATCACTAAGGGGCTGTTTGTTTTGTTATTTTTGAGAGGTTTTAAGAGTGGAAAGCTGACATTTTCTGACAAAATGTCTGCTTTTTACTCTTAAAAAAATTACCCAAACGCGCCCTAAAACTTGTCTTCCACTCATTTCCTTAAAAAAATCATAACATTAGTTTTCTTAAAATTGTGCCACATGCTCCAATAAGATGATGACAACTCATCTCATATATTCTCTTTTCTTAATTTTAGGAGGTGAACCAAACAAAAGAAAGGTGTCTATTATAGAAAATAAATTTCTCATAATAGATTTTCTTTTTTTTTTAACCAACCGAACAGTCCATTAGCTTCCCAAAAGTGCAAGCAAGGTTTGGGAGTTAAAATTGAAACTTTTACGGTAAAACAAACCCTTTCTTTTGGAAATGACATCTATATCTATGCAATATATAAAGAGAAGTCCTCCTTTTAATTTGTTGAGCCGATTTCTAAAATGCCAAAAGTGCTGCCATAGTTGAACAAATTACAGAAATACCCCTCACTCGGAAAAAGATTACAAGGTCTTGCACTAGAAAAAAACTCAAATACCCTTGGGAAAAAAACACCAAGTAAACTAATAAAAACATTGAACAATTTTTCACTGTAGACCCAAACAGATTTTTTATTACCAAAATCGACCGAATTTTTTTTTAATTACCAAAATCGACCCGTTTTATGCCACATAAGCGTAATCCCATTTCCTAATTAGTCGGGGTTGCCAACCCCGACTGTTTAGGAGTTGTTAAACCCCAATTAGAAGCCTTAAACCTGATTTAATTAGGGTTTAACAACTCCTAAACAGTCGGGGTTGGCAACCCCGACTAATTAGGAAATGAGATTATGCTTACGTGGCATAAAACGGGTCGATTTTGGTAATTAAAAAAAAAATCGGTCGATTTTGATAATAAAAACTCAGTTTGGGTCTACAGTGAAAAATTGTTCTAAAAACATTTCGTTCTTCTGACAATTCAGCATTCCTCCACGTTCCATGTCATTCACACATCGTGTGAACCAGGAGACTAGGAAATAAGGTAAACTAGAGTACATGATGTTGTTATATATATGGAGATTCTTCATTCACTAGTCTTAAATGTTTGCAACATGGAAGAACATAATATACAGTCCCAAGTGGATTCAAGGGGGGGGAAAATTTATTTGCAGCATAGAATAATTTAATATACAACTCCTAGCGGATTTAATAAAACAAAACACTGCTTCACGACTCAAATTTCGGCACATAAAAGGACTCTCAACCTATTTTGACTTCTCTCCTATTCCCCTCGTTCTCTTAATCATACACTGACTCCGAACATTCAACAACCTCTCCCTGTCATTACTCCTTTCTTCTTAAATATACTAAGGCGTTGGAGAACTTAATAATGTCAATTTAAGTTTACAAAGGCGTTGGAGCATACTCACACACAAGCACAAGGCAGTATTTTCCTTTAACCCTATATAAAACGGAAAAAAAGTAAAGCATCCTGAGAACAGAAAGCCTAAGCGTTATAGTTCAAATATGGAGAAGTTTTTTTTAAATTGACTACTTTTAATATTTAATTAGCAAAATCGGCTTAAAACTTTTTTACTAAGCAAAATTGACCTACTTCGGGTCATGTTAGCACACACCTAGCTAAAAATTGGTTAGTGTTGCAAAATATAATTTTTGAAAATATGCGGGACTAATAGTCCCGGTCAGTCGAATTAAAAATCGGTGGTTTTAATGAAACACCAACAATTTACTGAGATCTAGAAAACCTCACTCTTTATGGGGCCCAATTTAGCGGGTAAGATACTAAGTCCTTAATTTTTATAGGCGGGCGCGTTGGGCCCCACAATCGAATTTGTGACTTGAGATTTGCAAGGAATTATTCGAAAGCTAATTCTGAGACAAATTTATGATTAAACACAACTAACTTATAAAGATTAAATTTTGTAAAATCACCTAGCTTCTACCCACTCGTATTGATAAGACTCAAAACCGGTCGCTTTTGCTAGTTTAAATATTTTTGGGGTTTGATTTTGCTACTTTAATTTAAATAACGGTCCAAATACGGGTCACAACCACTTCCAACAAAATGCGTACTCAAGGGAATGGTAATGGATACAATATAGTAGCAAATAATGGTGAATACACGACACACGGTATCTGCAATAATCCGTCATCAACGAACAGATTCCGCTCGCATCGAACAGAGATCACATGGGGCATAACAAGCACCCAAAATGTCAAATACTTATTCACCAAACAATCGGAGAAACCTCCAGAATCCATTCCAACTATCACCGAACAAAGAACTCGCAAAACTGAAAATGCAGCGCTACCGTCAAATACTTATTCACAAATAATAATGAATACAATACAGTCGCAAACAATAATGAATACACAACATAAAAGAGTGCCAGCAAAAATCCCTCATCAACAAAGAAATAATCAACTCCCAACCAACAAAGATTGCATGGGCATAACAAGCGTCCGAAACGTCAATGTGGACAAAAAACACCCTCGTCAAATATATATCTCATGAACAAGTGAACTGCTGTGTATACAAGAAACCGATCCATAAACAAACCCGTCTTTTATATTTCCACATATAATCGAACACTCCGATATTGAAGTCACCAACAACTGGAAAAAACCTCTAGAAAGCATTCCAACTATCAGTACTTCTCCTTGGAGTTTCTGATGACCATTTGGGTGTATCTGAGGACCATTTGGGTGTATCTGAGGACCATTTCGGAGTTTCGGAGGACCATCTCGGCGTTTCCGAGGTCTTAAAAGGTCCGGTAGACCCAAACAGGTCAGTATCATCAAATGATGAGAAACCTCCACCATACTCAGAAGTGCTTCGCATAGAATCAAATCGTTGAAGACTACCAAGTGGAGGGATACTACTATGCATTGAGTCAAACCCTTCAAGGCCCCCAAAAGGAGCATCACTAGTGCTTCTCATTGAATCAAACCTAGCAAGGCTCGGAGTGCTTCGCATTGAATCAAACCTCGAAAAGTCACGTGTTGGAAATAATCCTCCATCACTCATGTTGAAGGAATCGAATCGACTGAAAGAATGGTCTTCTGAAGCTTCGTTGAATCTTGGTGAGAAGCTAGAGTTGTATAGTGGAGTACTTGGAACAGAATCGAAAAATGGGCCTTTCTTGTCTGCTCCATAGACACTTTCGGCACTTGGAGACCCTCCTGTCCTAATTGGGTTGAGACCAAAGTCTCCAGGACCGAAGAAAGAATCATGTAGACTTCTGTCATGATCAATCTCCTGCAGTGAGTGGTAAAGAGTAAAGCGCATGAGAGAGGTGTTCACTGAAAAATTATTTGTACAAGAGAATATTCTAAATGGTTTACCTTTGTGTTTGTTGAACTAAAATCCCACACAGAATCAGCATCGTCGGTATCAAACTTTGCACCCCATGATGGTTCATCAGGAAATTTGTCTCCAGATATTGTGGATTCAGCACCACCATGATCACTGCACCACATATAATTAATTCTATAGCAGTTTGAAGTATTACATAAAGCATGAACTAGCTAAAGAGAAGAGTATATATTTACTATTAGTGTTTGCACAACTTCAATGCATGATATCATATCTAGTTATCTTTAAGCAACAAATTCCATAAGGAGTGTTGAATTAGGTAGGCCAGAATGTACGACCTGCAGAGAGCTGGGATAAAAGCCTTTCTTCTTTTGTTTGATGTTGTTATTGCTCCACAAAATTGCAGTCAAATAACTCATAAGGTACAAAAAGTTGTTTATTTAGATTGTACGGTTTGAGGTTTGAGGCACCACACGGAGGTAAACTTAACTACTCCTAAGATGACTGTGCACATCTTCCTAATATCTTCCATTATTTACTATATGAGGTTTATCAGTTGAAGTTGATCAAAAAATAAGGAAATATTTCTGTAATTATTAGTACAAGTATTTGTTCAAATTCGATTCAAAGAGCATTTATACTAAATGTACTTTTTGATGTTCATATAATTTATGAATCACGTATCTGATCCTTTTTCTGTTCAAATATCAAATGTGTTCCTATTTATATTTTTTGATCTCCCTGACATACTTTAACGTAGGACTCCCTCCCACCTAGCGGGGAACACATTTCGGTGCAAACCGAATAACTAACCGAACCGACCAAATTTCCACGATTCAGTTTGGTTTTAGAAAAACTTCGGTTTGGTTCAGTTCTAAAATATTTGAAACCGAAATAACCGAACCGAGCTCTAGACATAATTGCCTAAAAATATGCTCGTTCAAGATGAATAGATAAGTCACACTAATATTTTATAAATGCTTGATTTTAGTTTGTATAGTCATTGATTTGATGAGTTTTCTCTTCAATTTTATGAGATGAGTGAAATATTTGGGAATAATAGTCTTCTCTTTTACCTAATAATTCTTTAACTATAATAATTCTTTAACTATACATATCTAAACTGAACCGAACCACCGATTTGACACGGTTTGGTTGGTTTTGAATCTAGCTCGGTTCGGTTCGATTTAAAAAAAGTAGTCAAAACTGACCGAACCAACTGTTTGCTCGCCCCTACCTCCCCCCTCTCTTTCACTTCAACAGATAATTCTCAGATCAAAAATTTTAATCAGATATTTCACCTACTGATTTGTACATCACATTCGTATAGGATTAATTTTCAAATATGAATTTAAATACTGTTAAAAGAATGATATTCTTTAATGAATTTGAAGATCTTTCTAATCAAGTAATTTCAGTCATGATCTATGTAATATAAAAAATTCAATTAAATATATTTTAGTATTTAACAAATATCTGAAGGAAACTTATATTTGAATTCATAATCATTAATTTTTATTTGGACTCAAAATTTTACACAAGTACAATTTGACCACAAAAATATTTGGTCTGATTCAATTCCAACCGTAATGAAAGCTAAGCTAAAATAAGGATACGAAATCAAATTCCTTATTGAGCATATGAGGTCTTCTATTCTTAATGTTTGCCATCAAAGACTTCTATCTAGGGTATGAATGGAGCATATTCTTTAAATACATCTGTATCACCAATAGTTTCACTAAAATTTTACTGCTGACTATTTCGATCCTCTTGGTTGGCGTCATATTTCTGGCAAAGGAAATTATGGGTCATATATAGCCTTGTCATCATCCAAGAAGATCAATTAACTAGCAGTGATATTCCAATCAAACTCATTAAACCAAGGAACCCAAAACAATTTTCCTAGACTAGAAGAGAGTCCAGAAAAGTAAAGGACAAATCTCTATCCAGAATTTCACCCACTGCTAAAGAAGAATATAAAGCCATGGAAATGCTAAATTTAACATACATTTTGCAGTGATCTTACATGCATGGATGGGGATATGGTACTTAATTATATGCTATATGCATGAAGCGGGCATACCTTTGACCATCTTTAGCATGGGGAGAAAGATCATGCATTCCATGCTGATTTGATTGACAATCGGGAGATGAGATCTCTAAAGCACTTCTTCTAGGACTCACATGAGGGCTTCTTGCCGAACCATCTTCACTGTGGGCATAAGTTGATTCATTTTCAGTGGCACGCTCCCCATTGCCAGAAGGGATCTCAGCCTTATCTTCTTCATTGGATGACATTGAAATGGTAGACACCTCATGTTTGCCAGACTCAGTCTTTTTCTCATCATTGGAGGACGAAGGAACAGTGGATATTTCTGCAGCAGAAGGTTTATCACTCCTAACAGGAGGCTGCTTGGGTTTGGCAACAGTATTTTCTACCTCAATTGTGAGCTCCTTTATAATTGCAAACCCTGAAAGGTGATTATGAAATGAAAAATCAATCACAACTCAATCAAAAAAATCATGCTATTTGACAATCAACTGTAAAAAAACTCACATCAAACACTAACCTAAACTTATAATGTAAGCACTCGATCGCAAAGAAAAAACATCAGAAACCAAGTAGAATTCAGAGCTGAGAGAAGTTGGGTAATCTTTCTAGAGATTGAGAATGTTTTTAAGTCTGGACTAGAAGTAGTTAGATGTTAGAACATGCAAAAAAGAAAAACACTGCTGTTTACTACATGTATGAAAGTATATATGCTTTGTTTCAGGACCCTGTAGAAATTATCTTGATCTTGCACTAACAAAAGTATTGTCAAAAATAACAGAAAACAAGAAAAACCATATCAGGACAAAATTATGATCTCTTCTACCATCAATGGAGCACACTCATGCTGTGTCGAAGACATTGTCCCGAAATTTCATGCTCATAAATAATTCAACTTCTCCTCAGTAAGTTAATAAGCTAAAGAAATTAGCATGAAGAAGAGGTCATGCTCCGGTGAATCAACAAGACATGGAAAGACATGATACTTATCCAACAACAGGAAAATTCAGAACAAAATTTGTTCATTTTCACCAGTGTCGATACTTATCTAGCAACCAAACAAAACCCATTTTCATTGTATTTCATATTTCATATTTTTAGTTGCAAACCAGTTTAAGTCTTCAAATTCCCACCCGTTGAGTACAGGTTGCATCCCTTTAGTGATTCAATAGTTATTAAAGACCAAAGTATATCTAACAAAAGTTTCAGCTTTCAGACATTGATTTAATAGTTGCAAACGGAAGATATGTTCTGATTTTTATTTTATTTTTTCCTTACAAAAAATGCTCAAAAAATGCCTAATGCCTGAAGGATGGGAGCTAGTATTCAGGATGGATATTGGGGATAGAGAAGGAAGATGAGGATAAAGATTGTGGGCCTTGTGGCAGAGGAAGGAGATAAGGACTAGTGGTGCTCGGATTGAATTACCCTTTCCCTGGTGGCTTTCAGAGTGATGGTTTGGGGTGAATGGAATTGATCATGCAAATTCAAAGTTAGTATTTTGGTGTTACAGGTTGAAACAAAAATGCAGAAGCCTAAGAGAATCAGTCTCACCAAGAACTTTGTATTAACGGGCTGAACATTCTTGTTCAGGCCATCTTACTGCAGTTTGAGTCAAGTTTAAGTGCTATGTAGAGTCAAAGTTCATTTATGTAGAGTCAAAGTTCAGGTATCAATAAGGCCCAAACTAACTAACTACTTTTTGCATCTTGATAAACAACATTTATAAGCAACATGGTAACTAATCTTGATTACAGGTAGAAAGAGCGTGGAAACACTGATCCAAATTGCTAAATTGGGTTCATCAAGGTAAGAGCAAGGACACAATTATAAACAAACAATTTACATGGTTGGGAAAGGTATACAAGTCATCAGTCTATACTTATACCCACTGCAATCATGCCTCGACACCCTTATCGGGATCACGGGGATGTGAAGCATTATGATTTATGAGAAGTATGGTATTGGCAAAAAAAAAAAAGTGACCGCAATACTTCCTTGCTATAGGCAAACTGTGACAGAAGAATGATAAGCATTGTGTCCCTGAGAATCTCAGTTGGACAAGCAGAAGGAGAAGACGAGAAGCAAGTAAGGAGAAACAAAATCAGTCATTTCCATATCTCTTGTCGCCTGATACTCTTTCTAACTTGCTTTTGTCAAATTGGAAGGATGACAATGATGAAAATAAAACCCATAAACTTTATTTTCTATACAAGTTCGTGCAAACACCATACCAACATATTAAAGCATAGTGATGGTGCCCATGATTCAGAAACATCATCAAACATTGAGTTTGGAGATTGCTTGAAAAAGACAATATATAAATATCAATCTTCAAATTGCTTAAAGGTTTCACAAGACAGTAAGTCATAAACATGAGTCAAAGTTATAGCTCTATGTAGACAGGACTACACTAGTAAACTGTCACAGCCAATCCAATTTACATAAGACTAGCATACTATACAATTCCAAGAAACTTCATAATTAAAAAAGCATTGCATTAGAGTTCCTACCTACAACATACTAACATTCAAAATTCTAATAAAATTACCTTCATCATTGAATTTGTCCCAGTCTTCATCCCAATCAGCAGCACTTTCTTGTACGCCAGGTTGCCAACCTAAAGAGCGAGGCACATAACTAAGAACAGTAAACTAAATATTATATATAACTTAAAAAGAATGTATAAGCAAAACCATGGTGACTGAACGCACCTGAACACCTACTACTAACTAGACAGACAGAATATACACATGATTTAACAATGATTGAAAGGTTTGCTACCCTGGTTAAATTTGAATAGCTTAAAAACGAGGAAGAATACACACATCATAAAAACTCAACCAGAAAAGCAAGGTTTAGATAAGTAATGCCTAAAGGCTGCGTTATAAACCACAATTCCTGATCTCCTATTTGGGATCAATACGGGACTTCAGCATTTTGGCAGTTACAGATCCGAGTTATCAAGTTGTTCGTATCAGTAGCTTTAAAAAAGATTAAAGAGTATATCAAAAGTACAAGATAACAATAATAGTAATTGCTAAAGTTATCCATGTTTTTTAGTAATTAATGAAGGATAAATTAAATATTAATTAGCACTTGTTAGGGCTGAGCAAATTTCAGGTTAAACCGGCTAAACTGACTGAACCGTCCATTTTTTTCCAGTTCGGATCAGTTTTTACATTTCATTCGGTTTGGATCAGGTTAGTTTCAATCAAACCCATATCCACCGAACCGACCCAAACCCAAAGTGCACCCATTTATCTACCTAACACTCTTATCTCACAATCCATGGGTCCCGTACATGCACCCCTGTCACTGATCCTACTCCCAACTAAACAGCTGTCTTCCATGAGAGAATGGATGGCTTTTAGTTGTCCCAGATGCCCAAAAAAGTATCTTCCCTCATGAACCACAAGGCAACATAATGCCAAACTAAATCCCAGCCGCTCTTTACTTTTGTTTTTTACACTTCTTTAACTTCACTTTCCTGCGGCCATAGGGAGGCTCTCGTCCTCTTGATCCCACTGCTTTGTGGCAAAGCTTGCAACAATCGAAAAAATCAACCGAACCGAGCCGAAATATCTCGGTTTGATTTGGTTCAGTTTCGTCCCCAATCCGGTTCGGGTTCGGTTTGGTTGAAAAGGTATAAAACCAACCGAACCGACATTTTTCTCACCCCTAGTACTTGTATAATCCAAAAGCTGCATGCAACAGTGCTTCCTAAATGGATAAAATATTTAATTATTAATCCAAATTACATGAACAATTGGAAAAGTTAAAAAATGTTTGGGAAAATCAACTACCAGTTGCTTCTTATTAATTATTTAACATGTATAGCAAGCCGTGATACGGTGCTTCTTTTGGATCGACAATGCATTTTTTAGTTGCAAAAAAGAGATAGGGTTACTGCATGAGCAAGACGTTTAAAAACCTCTTGATCTCTCTGTTTTAGACCAATCAAGACGTCTAGATCAACATGAATACTATGGATCATACATAGGACGGCTTCTGGTTACTAAGTGCTATGTTTTTACCACACTATATCATCAAAGCTTGACTTATCCATTACATACTTTGACTCCACGTTTATACTTCTTTCAATAGCTTCTGGCTAATTATGCACAATTTGGTTCAGAAACTGTAGCTGAATTCAAAGAATTTACTCTCTACACTTTCTGTTGTCAATATTTCCTAATGTGGAAAAAAGAATAGTAGAAACATGCCATTACATCTTTATTTTAGTTCAACAAGCATGGAAACTTGATACACATGAACCAGCAAACATACAGCTACAAACAGGGGATAACTAGATAAAATTTGAAATTCCAGGTTGTCTTATCCGTAAAAAAAATCATAATTATATTGTTTTAAAACTTTGGCAATAAGAAGCTTAGATAAGAAGTATCTTCCATCAGCTGGAGGTCAAAGCAGATGAAGAATAATAATGTACCATATAGATCAAAACAAAACTGACACTACCAATTACCAAAGACAAGTTCAAACAAAGAAGTTAGCTTAATTCGTAAATATTATAGTATATAGATCAGAAAAATTTTGGCAATACCAAAAGGAAGCTCGACCAATGAAGTTGGCTTAGCTCGTAATCCATATTGTTTGCATCTTTCATTTAACGTTTTCACTAGCTCTTCAAGATCAGATTGTATCTTGTCCACTCGATCCTAGAAATAAGACGAGGCATTAGCTGAACTAATTAGGCATTACAAAAGCAAGTATATCATATGCAAAGTCTACCTGAAGAACACCATCGGCAGTTCCACCTTGTTCCATTTTAACTATTGCATTGTATAATTCCAGTTTTTTATCCTATAAACAGATATTACACATTGAAACCAAACAGAAAACAAATAAATAACCGGTTAAACAGAAAAATGAAAAGTTGTGATCATGTTTGCAGTAATAAGACATTTCCTTAGGTAACACAATGAGTACCTGGATATCACGAAATGTAGCTTCATCTAGTGTAAGCTTTGACGCTACATCTCCAACATTCTTATATTTGTCTTCATATTTCCTCGCCAAAGATTCAACCTAAAGGAGGTTGTGGTCATATACAATGAAAACCTAAATTAATACATAAAATGATAAAAGTTCTGTAAAATCATTCAGTAAACTAAGAAACAATTTACTCCCCTAAAAGTACATGATCACTATTTACAAGCTATGTACACCGCAAGAAACATAAAGCTGGTTACAGAACTGTTCAATCAAGAGGACAATGCAGCATCTGAACCCACTGTTTAATCAAGAGGACATGCAGCATCTGAACCCACCAAATATCAAATACCTTGCACATATAGAATAGGAACACGACTTAAAAAATATTACCTCACGTTTATCAGTAGAGATCCTTTCCACGATTTCATTTAGCCTGTTGTCGCACCTACTTTTGTATAGAACCTAACGAACAAAATAATCAATATTACTATATCAGAGAAAGAACTCGATACTAGGAAAATTTTTATTTTTCTAGATAAGCAGTACAATAATAGTATAAAGCTCATAACACATGTATATTTAACTAGTTTATTCAAATAATAGATGATCACAGCTAAAATAATTTTAGAATTCCGAAGTTGAGAACTTCAGTAGATAAAATAATTTTGCAGAGCACAATCTTATGAACTGTTCGCAAAATTAGCTCTTATAAAGCATCCCCACAATATTACAATGCTATATCTTCCCTACTACTAAAATGAACTGCAACATAAGAAACAAAGACATGGCTGCAAACATATGAACACATAAATGACACAACAAGACATGATACAGTGTCCCAAAGAATATAACGAGAACTATACACAGATATAACAAAACAGAGCCATAATTGTCATGTGTTTTATGTGTGTCCTTTACAATTGAAGTGCCAATGCTTCAGACATTGAAATGTATATATTCATGGAGGAAACTTATGTGCCTATACGAATACCTAAAAAATTGTTTGAACTCAGCAATGGACCAAATACATGTGTATACAATCTCAAGCTGAGCGTACATATTCACAACAATTTGGAAAGCAGATAAGCGCAAAAGGCATGGCACAGATTTCAGAAACTTAGCAATAACAAAGTATGAGGACTTCCAAGAAGTAATAGAGTAAACAAAAACCAGAAATAAATTGAAAACGCAGAAATTAAAATAACTAGCAAAAACAATTATGTAATTCAATTAAATCTCAAAGGCAAATATAAACATGAAGATAAAAAGAAAACACATACAACATGAAATTGAATATAATCTACCTCTCTTGTTAACGAAGCAATGGATTATCCAGTGTACAAGAGTTACAATTTCAACAAACATAGATCAAGTTGGAACTGACCAACCTGTAGTTTATTCCTGTTGAATAACATAG
Source organism: Asparagus officinalis (assembly GCF_001876935.1). Taxonomy (NCBI): domain Eukaryota; kingdom Viridiplantae; phylum Streptophyta; class Magnoliopsida; order Asparagales; family Asparagaceae; genus Asparagus; species Asparagus officinalis. The sequence goes on from NC_033800.1 coordinate 83,268,177, forward strand.
TTAGCCATGCTAGTTCCCTATCTACATAAATTATTCAAATAGTCCTATAACAACCTTTTTTTCCATAAAACATCTAAAATTTAGCCTAATTTAGAGAAAACTTCTATATTAAGGTATTCTATGTATTTCTCATTGACAACTTAAGAAAATAGCATCCACTTTCACATTTATATTTTGCTACCTTTCATGATCTCATCTTCACTCATAAATTATAATACAGCTGACCTTGGTTGCTGCTCCTTTCCCTGATTGGTTAATACTCCTTTCCATGACTGTTAGCTGACTTATGTGGCATGATTTGTAAGTAACACCAAAAAGGAAATGATGCTGCTCTACATGAATGTGCAGTTGTGCAGTGTAGACTACTTTTAAGTATGCTATTAACTACAAAATGAAAAGATTGGACACAAGAACTGTGAGTAGCCAACAGCAAATTGAAAAAAAACAAAGCCAATCAGCTGAAAAGACTATACCTAGAAATGCTACTTTGAATTAATTATATAAACAAGCCACAGGCCACAGCAGTAAAGCTATTATCCTTATTTGCAATGACATGAGGTATGCACAAAAATTTCAGATCACATAAGAATATGGGGGCACTCACAAGTTCCTGCATCTTAGCGCGATAAAATTCCGTCTTCTCTTTGGAATCAAGGATCTCCTTCTCCAATTCTTGTACCTTCCATCAAAGAAGAAAAGGTAACGATATTTGATATAACAAGGAAACCACGAAAAGCTCTTAGGCAGGTTCAAAAGCCAAGACATATACATATTAAGAATTAACTACGTAAATATATGTGGCTAATGCTAACAGGTACTTTCAAGCTGAATTCAAATGGACTCTAATACCATTAATCAACTTCAAATTACAATTAATCTTTTCCATGTCCGACATCCGGTGCAACATGTTTAGATTTTTGAAGATAGGCATCATAATTGGCACCAAATTTTGTAACTATGACACCCCACCCCAACCCCGCAGGAAAAAAGAACACACAGTGTACATAAGTACTGCACACGAGGGAGGGAGAGGGGGAGGGAGAGGGAGAGGGAGAGAGAGGGAGGGAGAGCCTTCTTCAATAACTTTTTGGCGGACATAAACTCGAAGACTCATATAAAGTGTCAAAACAACATATTTATTTGTAGAAATTTTTCTCCATATTTTCTGATTTCCTCTTTGTTCAAAATTCACTCCAATCCCCCTCTCCCATTTCTGATTTTCTGCCTACACTTTCTCTTCAATTTGAAAAATTGGTGCCTTTTGCATTCTTAAGCCTTCTAAAGCCCTTAACACTTAAAAGTGGACCTTCCGCTTAGATCCACTTTTCGATTCCACAACCTTGATTGACTATGATAAGACATTGACATGAAGGGAAGGGTTTCAGATATAAACGTGTGAGAAGAAATAACGTGGGAAGGTTGCATGAGGCTTTATCCTTGTTTATTGAGAAAATATCTGACTATTTCCAATAAAGTATCAATAAGCTCTAGCTAAAGCATCTGAGAAACAAAGCAATACGCTTTAAAACTAAGAGATGATAATTCGAGGATATAGATAAACATCTAGCAAACCAGAAATCAAAATGTACTAAACCATGGCACCTAATAGTTGACTATTAAGGTTCAGCACTAATAATCCCATATTAGCAGTATGTATAATATAAAAAGTGATTATAGCTTAAAGGTAGAGAAGCACCAACCAAATGCGAGACCGAATTCACTAAACCAGTGATCTTATCAGCCACTATTTAGGTTCAGCATTAAGTATATGTATAACATTAGTAGCATGTATATTAAAATTGACAATAGTAACAAACAATACTTCAGGCGAGAAAAAAATCAAATAAATTGGCCTGTTGCTGTAGGAGAAAAAAAAAACCTTTTTGTCTGCATCTGTTGCTTCTTGGAATTTTAAGTTAATTGTTTTCTGCTCATCCTCACTGAGTTGGTTTACCAGATTCTTTTCCAAAACTGGTACTCTTGCCTTTTGTTTCTGCGGCACTGGTTCCTCAGGTAGAGATGGTAATGGAGCTCGAGGTGGCTTCATCATGTTAGAAGCCATTACAGGCCTTGGACCAGGAACTCTTTGCTGAGTTGATACTGAACCAAAAATAAATAAATAAATAAAATCATGAAACAATTTCTGTTGCAAAAAAAATAAAAATAAAGATGATGATGCTCCTGTGCATTGGGTCAAATCTGAATGCATCATGATGAACTACATGCTCGTGAATGATAAAAAAAATTACCTTGATTTTGCTGCCAACTGGAACCACTATAAGCATTTGAGGATTGACCTGTAGCCAGTGATAATGTTTCATCAAACCTTAAGCTATTTGGAAGAACGGCTGGAAGTGGACGCCCTTCACGGTAGCGCTCCATCAAATAAAGGGCAGTACAGAACTCCCTCAGTGAAAGCATGCTATCATTATCCTGGTCAGATAAGTCCCAAACCTGCTTTAAGACCTCTGAAAGATGCATGAAACAAATATCATTAAATAGAAATAATACGTATATCATGAAGACTATCACCTTAAATCATGAAGTAGCACATTATGCACTCTTTCAGACATACAAGACAGTATAACTAAAAAAATTATATAACACCTATGAGGTAAATAATAGACAATAAAGCAAGTCACAAAATCCAAATTAGAGACGTGGAGGTGTTCTTTTCGTTTTGGGGGAGGAAGGGAGCGAGATACTCACCCAACCTCTCTGTGCAAATATGATGATAGTAAGTTTTACTTTTTTAGATGATGATATAAGACAGAAGATGTTGTGCACAACATTGCTCTAAATCTCACAGGCGAGTGCAATTCTAAGTAGCATATTGTCTTATTCTCATTGAATAGTTCAAACCAAGTGTGAGCAAGATAGGCTTCCATTCTAGCTGACTTGACTTCTGGGTTCCGTACCACGCCCCACTTTTGATCATCCCAGGAACTAAAAGCAACTCGAGGAGTTTTGATTAATTAACAGCTGGTCTAGAATTTGGTCAAATTGTGTGGACCTTCATAACTTAGTGTTATAATCCACAGTTCACCATACTTTCACAGGAAAGACTTTGATGGTGATAGTGATACTGTGAGAAACCTCCCATCATTTCTACAACTGATCAACTCAATACATTAGTACATGAAATGCCAAATTCCAAACAACCCTTCATTGAAAAATGTTTACCTCTGGGTAGTCTCCAACTAAGGAACAGATTGCGTGCTTCTTCTCCAGTGATTTTTCCATCTCTGTCCTTATCTACCTCCACAAACACCTTAGTGTACTTACGAATATCAAACTGAGTAATCTTCGGCCATGGAACCTGAGAATCACTAGAAATGGGAGTCGAAGGTCCAACTGACAGATTTGATGTAGCCAAGGCCAATGTGCCTTGTGCAGTGTCTCGTTGATTTTGCTTTACCAATGGCTGACTTTGTAACTGACTGCCACCTTGATAAAGGTGCATAGGATTGGGTTGGCCTGGCTTAGTAAGATTCTGGGATGCAGAAATGATGTTGGATGAACCAGACAAACTGCTGGAAGAAAAGGAAGATGTTGAGGCTTCCTGCTTAGCTTGAGGAGCAGCAGAAAACATATCCTCACCAAATGCTGAATCAGATGCAAAACCATTTCCAGACAGAACTAGTGCTTTTGAATCAATAGAAGCAGGTTGCGATGATGGCAAGGCTGAATCTACAGGATTTGGCTGAACTGAAGAAGAAAGAATGGGTGCTTTTTGCTTTGCAGCTACTCCAGAAGCCATCCCCAATTGTTCTAACCCTGATCCATTTTGGCTTGCAGGAGCAGCTCCTCTAACAGGAAGTTGTGCAGTAGACCTAGCAGCAGCTCCACTATTCCTACCAAGCCAATCAGTTGATAAATTCGGTGCACTTGAAGATGGAAGACGTGGACCAGTTATACCTCCCCCAGAAGGAGCTTGACCAAGTCCTTGCATTGGAAGTGAAACAGTAGTTGCCGTGGCTTGAGGTGGCCTCATCAAATGGTTATTAGGAGAAGGAAACGACTGTTGATTCATGCCCATATTGGGAAGGGCTTGTTGTCCCCTGACACCAGGATTTTGATAGACACTTGGTCTCACAGCTCCCACTTGTGTGGACGGTGGCATGGCATTTGCCTGGGTTGTAGAAGAAGCCATGGAACTCATCTGTGCTGAAGGAGCAGGCACCGGATTTATCTGAGGCGCAGGAATTTTAGCTGCAGCTGGACCAAGTGCTGCCTTCACAATATCTGGTGTTAGTTCTCGCCCACTTTGGGCCACTGTTATAAGTCTCAATGCATTGAAAAACTCTGGGCGACCAAGAAAAGCAGCTTGGTTATGATTTGCGTGCATCCATATCTACAAGAAATCAAAGTAATTTGGTTAATACTGCATCCATCAACACATCAATACTAAAGAAACAGAATACAAGCAATGAAAAAAAAACAACTAAATAACTTTTCCGCAAAATGTAACAACGCAAACTCTATGTATCGATGAATAGAACGGCATACCTTTACTCATCGTGATAATAAGTTCTGGAATTTAGATGTACATGCCAAAAGAAAGTGAACAAAACACAGCAAATAATCTTCTGTGATGAGCAAGATTCCAGGATTATTGACTGAACTCATTGTTGCCACATATTATAATCCTTTTCTACCTAAGACCAGTATAAAAATCACACAGCCATAGCCAAATACCCGCTAACTTGCCTTGACAAGCTAAACTAGTTACTTATATCCTAACTCCTCAGTTATCCTGACACCTTGTCTGGGCTCCAGAACCCATGTCCAACAATTGCCGGCTCCGACACTCCTTGAATATGCATACATTCATTTAGATGTGTACTCAACTGCATAGTACATGTTTTAGAGTAGAACACTTGTCGTACACTTCTTGAGCATGTATCTTATACTTCACATCCACTTCCTACAACTCGTTGGACACTAATCGCGTTCATTAGCCCTTATCCAGTTCAAAAGTATGATTTTAAAGGGTATTTTACGTATCTAGTGTAAACAGGAGCTGTTTTCCAAATTACCCTCTACTTAATAAATGAAACACAAAAACCTCATAAAAGTGTTATTTTCAATAACATGTGAATGAAAAAACAAAATCGTGAAAAAACAAAATCGATCTCATATATGTAATTAATTTCAGTATGTATATATAACCATGTCTCGATATATCTATACTACTATAAAAAGATGATTGGGGTGTTAAAACTTTTAATTTTCCTTTTTGCCCTCTCAAATTTTGATAAATTCTAACTATGTCATTATCTCTAATAAATCTTTCATTAAATAAATATAACCTCTTATTAATTATGCACCTCCTCACCTTCCTAAATAACTATAATTATCAATAATATTATAACTATTAATTGTTTAAATAAAATATATTATAAAATAAGTATACACAATTATTAGTAGTAACCAATTAAATTATTATAATAATTATTTATGAATTAAAATAAAATAATTAAAATAATAGTATAAATAGAATAATATATTACTAAATACTATTAAGAATTATACTATAATTCAATGAGCAATAAAATAAATAGAATAAATTTTGATTCACATAAATAGTGTAATTATTTTAATATTATCACATAAATTATGAATTATACTATTTATTTAGTATTATATTACTAAAAATTAAATTAATTAATTAATATATATTTTTACAGTATTTTCTCAAAAATTATTAGATGATACTAGTAAATCTATACTTGGTAAAGATTGAAAACTAACCTTTTTTACGACAAAATTATATAATATTAATAATAATCTTGTTAATTGTTAATGATAGTACAATAAAAATTTATAAAATATTTATAGTACTAAATTGTTTAAGAGCATAATTAAAAAATTAAATTAGATAAACATTTTATAGTAGATACACAATATAATTATTTTAATAGTATTACTTGAACTAAGAATTATAATATTAAATAAGGTAAATTACAGTAAACCCCAATGAACTTTCAGCATTTTACAGTAAATAAACTCTATGCAATGTTACAGGAGGCGCTAGATAGACTACGCATTTGAGTCAACGCCTAGCACCTAGACGCCTAGGCATTTGGCTATTTTTTAAATTATTTAATTATAATAATTGATAAAAATATGTATTAAATTTATATAAATTTGTCAAAAAAGATAGCAATCTTAGATCAACAATAACTCATGCGTACTTAAATACTAAATAGCCAAAATAATAACTAACAAGGTTATAGAAAGCGCTAGGAGGTCTAGGCGTTGGACCTGATGCTTAGAGTCTAGGAGGCTTTCTTTTTTTATTTTTTAATTATAATAATTGATAGTAAATGTTAATATTATAGAAAACTTAGGTGTCGGACTAGTGTCTAGGCGAATTTCTTTCTTCATTTAAGTGGTAGTCGAGGAGGTTTTGCTAATGGTTGAAGGAGATAATGAACGTGTTCATATTTAGAGGTTAAAGGAGTTTGAAGGAGGCTAAAGGACGTGGAACCTACAACACAGAAAATTACGATCAAGGCCTAAATGGTGCAGTCCACGTTAGCCGACAATGCTCCCCTAAACACTCCCAAAATCTAGGTGGGCAACATAGGTAACGCCTAAGTGCTAGGCGCTAGTTAGACGGTCTTGATACTACCTAGGTCTAGGCGTACGCCTAGGCAGACTAGACGAAGGTTTTTTAAAATAGTGACTCTATGAACTTTCGAAATCACACTGAACCCCTAATAACTTTTGTAGAAACCCCCAATATCTTTTAGATAAATTATACCTAACCCCCAAAAACTTTCAAAATGTCTTGTTATGCCATTCTCTAGTTCTAATTTATAGGGGTTATTTGTAAAATTTAGAAAGTTATTGAGGGTCTTCTTTGAAATAGAAAAAGTCATTAGGGGTTTAGTGCAATTTTGAAAGTTCACATGGGCTAAAAGTACATAAGGATTTAGTGTAATTTACCCTATTAAATAATTATAATGAGAAGTAACTATTGTAATATCGCAGGTATTAAGTGTAACTATCTAGAAAACATCAGAAAAAAACTAGCAAAATTAATGCAACTTAGTTAATTTAGAGTTAACAACTTTTAAGTTAGAGGGGCATATTTAAGAGAACTTATAGAATTGACGGCTTCATTTAAGAACAATTTTAAATTTGGGGACTTATTTAAAAAAAAGGTTAACATTGGGTGATCATTATAAGAAAAATATTTAATTACAATAACTAAACAATAATAACTAATTCATATATTTCTTTTTAAGCAATCTTATTATACAATTTTATTTATTAACACATAGTTTTACTATTCAATAAAAAATTCAAAACTTAAAACATGTATATTCACATACAAAGCACGTGCATTATACGAGTCCTACTAAATACAAGTTTACTGTGCCTTTGTAGCTGTAGTTGCACCTGTGTAACCTGTGATTTTTTCTATAAGATGCCTCCACATTCACATAAATAACAACACCATAATCACAGAAGAATACGACCAAGTCTAGCTGTTTTTTATTTTTATTTTTTAATACATGATGATAATCATCAGAATAGAATTTTTGTTATCATCCATTAAAAAGAAAAGGATATATATATATATATATATATATATATATATATATATCATGATGATATTATGATAAAAAAAAAAGTCCAGCTATTTAAATATATCATTACTATATTTAAAAAAAAAGTCTAGCTGTTTAAATATATCATAATGATATTACGATATTACAGACAACCCCTTTCTTTTAGTGAATTGTATTTTAAAATATATACATAACTGAGTCTGCATATCTAATTATGACCTGTGTATTCTATGTTACCAGGACATGCAGAACCATATACCATTGCAATCTAGACAACATATTTCATGAATCTATGTTATGGAATATTAACAATTTGAAATGGCAGAGAAAAACATTTTATACAGGATGAGGAAAAGTTACTTCAAACCAACTAGGAAGAGAGGAGACGAATTGGACATTTTGTTAATAAAGAGAAAGAGAAACAAACTCTTGGTAAGATTCTGCATAATCAAACTTATATCCCGAAATAACCACTGCTTCACGACCTTACAAAGAGTAATTGACATACCAGGTAATGTACCTCATTCAAGCTAAGCAATCTAAATATTCCCTCTTCATCTGTACCAAGATCGCCAGGAGCCCAAATACGCAAGTGATTCACATATTGACTAACCATGGAGGCAGCATGGATAGAATTATTTCATGCTTCATCCCATGATCCTTAGGTTGTTGAGCTAACAACATCTACCAAGCCATTTTTAGAACAAATTTGAACATCATAATGCAGCTCTACAACCAGAACTATCAGAGTTGGCATCTTCACTAGATTTCGTAGTGAAAAGGAGTAACCTAATCTCGAACCACATCAGATCAAAAATATACCCTTCCACTTGATGCAAAATTGATAATAACAGAAATCCACCTGGTAGGTCTGTATCATGGTCTCCTGATGGGAACAGTATTGTCAAACTTCATTTTCTGAAACTAGTATAATGCTAAATTGGATCTACGGTTCACAAAAAAGTATCCAAGTGTTGATTTAAAGCAAATCAACTAACAGTTGTATAATCACTCAACAACAAAAAATGTTAACGTTTGAGGTTCCTACCATCACAAACCCCCAAAAATATCGTCCAATTTAAAGCAAATCAACTCACAGCTGTATAATCACTCAAAAACAAAAAATATTAAGCGTTTGACGCTCCTATTATCATAAAACCAACAAAAATATCATCAAAACTATTCGATGTCATACAATCTAAGAAAGACATAAAGTTACTACAATCTCATGACTGGATCTTCCATACCACTTCCAAAGAAAGAACAAACACACATACGTATTACTTATGACTAAAGACCTTCAGTTTGAATTTCTCGCAACTTCCGCAAAAAAGAAACTAATACTGCAAGATATTCGCGCCAGCGATCAAAATCGCATCAAATGGATTCCCTTCGAAATAACTTCTCAAAATTCTTACAGAAGAGAGAGGAGAACACCTGCTCTAAGACGCGATTGGGCAACTACTCAATCTACATGGCAGATCTGCATCAAGGTCTCTTGACTGGAACACTAATGTCAGTCTTCACTTTCTAAAACTAGTAAAAAAATCCAAAACTGGTTCTACCATTCACGAAAGGCATACAAGTGTTAATTCAAGGCAAATCAACTCATAAATCATTTCCAAAAGCAGTATAATCACCCAAAAGCTAAAAATGCTAAAATTTCACTACAGAAACCAAAATTACATCAAATCGATTGATTTCTTCACAAGTCTCCAAATTTTATCTGAAGAAAGAGAGGATCACACCTGCGCTAAGACATGCTGGGGCAAATTCGATCCTCGGAAGAAGGCAACAGCCTCAGATCCGCTAATTCTCCCGTCCTGATCCAAATCCGCTCGCTTGAACATAACCTCGAAGTCGTTCATGTTAGGGCTTTGGGGCGGTCGAGCTGCCGCCATTTCCCACAAAAATCTCTGAGATCGGCACCAGAGATCAAGATTTCCACCTAATTTAGGACGAAGATGAGGAGATCTTGGATCGTGAGGTGCTACGATCGGGCGAATGATCGAGAGGATCCTCGATGAATCAAGGATTGGAGAGAGGAGAGAGAAAAGGGAGACATTTGGGATTTGGAGAGAAGAGAGTGTATATGAAAAGGGACGAAATTACCACCGGTTACTTTCGGTAATAACGAAGGTACCCTTGATTTAGATGCCGGTGCGGTACAACAGAGACAAGATGACGTGTCGCCTAAACTTTACTTATTCCGCCATAAACATTTTCACTATACTTGGATAATGTTTTTTAAGAAAGATTATTTTTATATGTACTCTTTTAGATCCTAGTTGAGATGCATTTGTAATGCACGTGGTTGAATATCATGATTATTTAAATTAATAAAAATAGAGTAAAAATAAAAAAAATAAAGTGTTTTGTGAGATTGATCATCAACTCAATAATCTCTCTCTCCCCAATATCTCAATTTATTCGTATCTTGAAGTTTTCAAGACATTTGTGATCATTCAATTCACAAAGAAATTTTGCATATGAATTTACTTATAATATGTCTATTAAACTTTTACTTATGGTTTGACTCATGTTCACGTTAATTTTTAGTTGTTGTTTCACTCATATTTATATTAGCTAATGTTCTCATTCAATTTTATAGCTCATTATCTGTATTATAGAAGTAAAACTGAAAGTATAAAGAATTTTTTTCTTGTGAAATTAGAGCAGGGAGATTATAATATATTTTGTCATGTGCTCTAAATATAAAAATTTCTTTTTCCTTTGATGCAAGCTCCCTATCAAATCTTACCACAAATGATGTGAATGAAAAATATTATTATAACTCACTTGTCTAGGGTAATTGTATTGTATATAGGACACATAACTCATCTGGAATATCCACATATGCTAAGTGGATTTTGCTGTTGTGAGAGCAACATGGTGGACACTCGTATTCAAACTTTTTGGTTCTATAAAAGACACAAGAATTTGAAGTGCATAGATTATATATCATAAAAAACATATTGGTTCATGAAGAATTTTTCCTAATAATGATAGTATTACAACAATAATATTATTCAATATTAAATTAATTTTATTATATAAGATTATATGACCATTTTTAATAAATTATAAAGTATATGTATGGAAACCTTGATGCTTATACCCAGTAGTTGGGCTCCAAAAAATGGATTAACTTTACATTATAGTTTACTATTTGTAGTGCTATTGGCAATGCTATTATCATTCCTCTTTGTTTTATTATTCACACTTTTTTTTATGTAAGTTCCCTTTTGCTAATCACTCAATTGGTTATATTTAATTATTATAATATCAGAGGATAGAATATTATTTTTTATTTAAAAAGTGTTACCATTATTTTTTAAATATATATATATATATATATATAGTAGCAATAGTATATACTTCAGTTCAACTCAAACATTACCTTGAATCCATTTAGAGTGAGGTCCTTTCTACGCTAGAATGGTGATATAGTGATTACACAGTTCAAAAGTCAAAGAAATAATTTCTGCAAAAAAATAATAATTTAATATGTCAAATTAAGAACTAATTTATAAAATATACATGTACAGTGCAAATAGCTATAGAAAGTAAGATATATATCTTTATGAAAAATTCCCTAGTGAGTGACCAACTACAGTCATCCTAATTTAAACATAAATAATTATTATGTTAGTTACTAATTTGACACACGTAACTGCGGAATAGATCTCAAGCCAAAAATAGGATTTGAGATTGTATTATGCTGTAGATAAATAAAAAATGTCATTACAGCTCATCTTTATATTAAATGTAAAAGTAATAATTTAAATTATTAAACACCAAATATTAGCTCACGTGAGAAAGTAAAGTAATCTATAGTCTATATGTATATATAATCAATCAATCAAACGTATTAAAATTATGATGACCATAGTCAAAATTATATGGTGGATCACATTAAATATAATTTATAAAAAATAGTACATTAAAGTTAAAATCTTTTTAACCACTATATAGATTGTCTAAATTTTTTTACATATATAAACTATACTACCTAAGAATAGTGATATGCACACTTAATAACGGTCTAATAATCTTAAGAACGACTTATTCTATAAAATCATCATTAATTGACGTATCTGTGCATTATATTAAAAACACGATAAAAATTTAGAAATTTACAAAATAAACACTCTCAAAAGTTTTGAAACTTATAAAAAAACACTCTAAAATTTTGTAATTTATAAGTACACAAAACTATTAAACATTACATTGAAATTAAGGAATTACAAAAAAAATTTAAAAATTTTTAAAATTTGGAGGGGCAATTTGCATGTATTAAACTTTAATGGTGTTTTTTTTGTAAATTCCTAATTTAATAGATTTTCAATTACTTATGTTCTTTTCAAAAAAATCATGTGTAATATTGACCACGAAAAGTTTTTCCTAAACCAATACATTTAAAATGTGTATGATATTTTTTGTAAAATTTTAATTTTTTAGGGATTGTCAGTAATTTTGCATATTCATTTTAGTGTCTTTAGGTTAGAAATTCACATGGTGTTTTTTTATAAATTATGAATCTTAGGTATTTTTTATAAAATTTTAAACTTATAGGCCTTTTCTACAGATTGTAAATTGTTTATAGACTATTTATACTTCCTATGCTTTTAATTTACTAATGAATTTGAAATTCTCAGTGTGTTTTATGTAAATTTTGAGTTTTAAAGTTTTTTTTTGTAATTTTTGTAACCTTAAGGGTGTTACTATAAATTGTAAATTATGTAGGGGATATTTATAATTATCATATTTTTAATATACTGTTAGGTTAGAAATTATCAGTATTTTTATAAATTTTATAATTTTGAGGGTTTTTATTTTGCAATTTTTAAAAGATTTAGAGTGTGTATTGCAAATTCCATAAATTTTTGAGGGTTGTTTCTGTTATTTGTAGGTTTTTAGTATGTTTATAGGTTTGAAATTTTCAAGGTGTTTTTTATAAATTTTAAAATTTTAGGGGTATTTTTGTAATTTTTAAAACTTACAAGATATTTTCTTCAAAGTTGAAAAACTTTCAGTTTCTAGCTAGTATATGTTTTTTAGATTTCTTACTAAATTAAAATAAGTAAAATTTATAATTTTTAAGATACTTTAATAAAATTTTAAATTTGTAGGGGAGTTTTTACAATTTAAAAACTTGGAGAATATTTTTTATAAAGTCCAAAAACTTTTAGGTGCTGGTTAGCATATGTTTTTTAGATTTCTTAATGAACTGAAATAAGTAAAGAATTTGAATTATACGAAACGTATCTCTTTTATCCAATAACATGTTAAGTCTCATTATGAATAAAATAAATTATTTAGCTGCCAATTCAATAAAGATAGAATAATTAGAATATATTAGGATAACAATGTAATATTCAAAAAAGCTAAGAGTAATATTGACCATAGAAAGATTCCTCCGAACTCGTACTTTTTAAGGAAGTATGATATGATTTGTTCCTTAAATGTTTAATAATTTCATGTTAGTCACTCATATCTGGAAATTGGATGCTAGTCTCTAAAATTTGCAAAATGGCCATGCAAGTTAAATTTTATTTTAGATTTGAGGGGAATATTCCATCAAATCTAACTATGGGAGGCAAAGTGACTGTTTAACCCCTATATTATGCCCGCCACCCTGTTTCTTGATGGTTTAAACCAATACCCGCTTAAAAAAAGAACCAAATCCACTTTAGTTTTTCTTCTGCAATGGTTAAACCTAATCCAAAGATGAGTTTCACAAAGGTTTGAAACATCGACATAGGTAGTTTGATGATTGCACATGTTAGGTTTGAAGTTAACCCAACCATAGTTACGTTTTAAATTGAAATACTAACTAAGGGACAATTTTGCAAGACCCTTAAGATTTGAGGGCCTATAATGCAATTTCTAAGATTTGAGTGACTAATATGAAATTATGGAAGATTTAAGGGACTAATATCTGAAAAATCCTTATTTATATGATTTCAAATCAACGAATGTTTTTTCACAGAAGACGACAAACTTTTGATACAATGGTACATGACAATAATAACAACAAGAAGCTAGTTGGTGTTAAATTATTTATATCACTTATTAGTTTATAAGAAGTATGCGGACTATGCCAAGTTATTATTGATTGAAGGTTGACAACGACTCATACTAAGTTTATTCGCAGACATGGTCTTGACAAACTCCAAGTTTTAAACTTATAATTTCATTTCATTTTATTTTTGCGAGTTTGGATGTGTCATGTGAAGGGGGAAAAAATCCTTACCTCTATTATTTGTTTGTGCTAAAACTCCACTTTGACATTAGGCGCTGCTGATCCTAGATCTCCACACTTAGGGCACGTTTGGTTACGGGTTTTGGAGGAGGTTTTAAGCCCGAAAGCCTGCCACAGTGTCCCATCTGTGGCAACTTTCGGACAAAATCGTCTTTTTTTATAGACGATTTTGCCCGAAAGTTGTCACAGATGGGACACTGTGGAAGGCTTTCGGGCTCAAAATCGCCCATCCAAACGCGCCCTTAAGTGAAAAGGGAAAAAGAAATATTTTATCATGGTTATATAATAAACAACTTAGAGGTTCATTAACATAATCACACCAAATAAGAAAATGTAAAGGGGTACATACAAATTAGTCATTTGCCGTTTATAGGCAATGTTTCCCTCCAATTTAAAAATTTTCTCCTCTAACATCTCAGTTTGTTCGACGATTACATAAACGTGGAGGGTCTATTAGGAAAAATTTAAATGATAGTTGAGAACGATTTTGTGTGATGAAAACATTCAGGGGGTTACGTGCAAAAAGCCTCCCAAGCGAGGAAATAGCCGCCGTTACAATTCATCAGTGCCTTCAAATTTATTATATTTACACTGGCCTCAAACCCCAAACCCTTGCTCTCCGATTCCATTGAAAAAAAAAGAAAAACAGATCTTTTTACATGGAGATGATGGTGAAAAAGTTTCAGCAGAAGTATGCTAGGGTTCGAGACGAGATGGGGAAATGGGACGATCTTCAATCTCGTTTAATCTCTCAGTTCTCAAACGCCGCCTCGATCGTAGAGCGATTGCAGGTAACTTTTATGATCAAATCATCCAATAGAACAATCCCAATGAATCAACCAATCAATCGGACAACTGTCTTCAAATCCCAGAAAAAGTTCGAATTTTTTTTCCGTGAAAATTGTTCATTTATGCAAGCAGGTGCTGGGAGAAGCCAAGAATTATGGTGGGTTGCAACGCGTGCCCGGAATTAAGGAGGCGGTCCTTGGGAAACAGTTGGAAGCATTGGAAATGATCTATTTCTCCATCAAAGAAACAATGTCAAATGCTTTCGCTTTTCAAAATATCGATTTTTTTTTGTTAACCTTGCTCTTGATATTTAGATATCAATTGGGTATCATATCTATTATTTTAATCTCAGTTATTATGGTTGGCTACCTTTTCATGTCCATTAGTTATTATTCTGTTTTATGTTATTTGTATTCTTTGTTCTTGGATTACATCGTAATAGAGATGACTATATCAGAGTAGTTACTTGTCCTAAATCAGAGACCTATTTAAATGTGACTACCCTCTCTATGATAAAATACACAGTGGTCCTATTGAAAAACATGTTATATAGGCTGTAGGCAATGATTTCTCACTTTATGGTTCTCTCTTCATAAATATGGAAGGACTGAATTGAGTTATAGCTCGCGACATATATTCCTTACTGTCTTTGCTGATCTGAATACTCCGGAAGTAGGATACTAACCTTTAGTCCTTGAGCACCGGTATACCTTTTTGAGAAAATTGGGCACTTGTGTTGCCCTTCAACAATTTGTATTATTATTAAAGTAGTTGTTTGAAACTCCAAAACATATTTAGCATGTATATAAGTATGTAATAAGTTATGGTCAACCAATGTTTCTCATCAATCCATTTAACCTTTCTTGGAACAAATCAGGAAAGAATTTCATGGGATTGTCTCAGCGCTTGATAAGATTGCCCGGGATGGAGGCCAACTTTTGAAGGGAGGATCAACACCTACCACTCACCAGATGCGACAAAGAATTGGAATAAAGCCAAGTCTTGCAGACTGCCTAGATGGCCTTAGATCAATACACGATATGTACAAGTCTGAGTAAGTATGAGTTATCGCTTTTCTGTGCTTTTAAATTTATGTTCAATATCCAAATTTTGATTTTCTCTTTCTTATCCTTTTTATTTTGAAATCCATGATATTAATGCATAGAATATTAATCATGTTACAAATCTTTTTATTAGAGATAGAATCTTCATATTCATGTCTGTTTTATTAGAGTACACCATATGCCTGCAGACACACACACACACGCATACACACACATGCATCACTCATGACCCTGAAATTGTTTAGTTTTCATCCAGTAATTAACACCTCATCAAGATTTATATCTTATTTTTCAACAATTGGCCAATGCCTTTCTTATTAGTGCAATGGTTTGAATTTTGCATTTGATCGTATTTGGTGCTGTTAAGTTAATTCTTTCATTAATGGTCAGTTTGATTGTGATTTTCAGGTACCTTCTTAAATCATCAGTTATATCCTCATTAACATGGAACTGCAGGTCAGTTGATCAGATGCCCAGTTATTTTCTCTTCACCTCTAAGCTTTCACTGTTATGCCAATGGCGTTAGAAGAAAAAAAAAATGAAGACTCGTGCTTCTAGTATTGGTTGTCCCGTGCATGTTTGCATATTTACTTTTGCAAGTGCATCAATGCATGTGCCTATTGATACAAAGCACACATGCTTCTAGCTGTGAAGTCGTGTCATATTGGACACCATGTAGCATGAAATTTTTGCCATGTTATTGTTGTTATGCACACATGTAGTCGTGTCAGTCTCCATGCAACATAGGCCAATTTTGTTGCATGTATGTATACTTGCAATGGTTACTTTTGTATGCCTTATATTCTGAGTGTGCGTGAAAAGTTACTTGATGCCATCTCACATGTGCGGGTGCATGTGGATTTGTGTATGATGTTTGTTAAATGCATACCTTTTCTTTTCTTTCTGGATATACATTGTTAAATGCATACCTGTTAAATGATATTGCATAATCTATGGGTTAATAAACTTGGCAACTCTTATTATGCTTCAACTTACATTTGATCCACTCGTGAATGATTCTGGGTTCCACTATCTGCAGTTCTAGTGATATCACCGCCCTACGTCAACTCTTGATGGACCAGCCCAACATCCCCAGAGATGAAGGTACAAAACGGAACAGCGAGCTACTGACATTTATTGTGCAAGAAGAGTTCATAATGTATCGTCTTTCCACACATGAAGACCAACTTGTGTTTAGTTTGGCCCTGATTGCTTGTTTCTTTTCTGCAGTGCAATCAATTTTTGACGTAATATTTGCTGAGGAGATCTGTTGAGTGCTGACTGAATAATAGATCTTGCTCAGTAGAAGATTCCGTTACTATCAAAAGGTACATGAGGATATCTATAGAGTTTTGTCTCTGTCTCCTGAAAAGGGATGGCCAACTAATCTGAAGAATTTCCAGTGCTATTGCTGCTCTTCAAATTATCATCGATCTTGATAAATCCTGGAGTCCCTATTCTTGCTTAATACAGTGTTAAAGTGCTTGGAAACTGCAGAACCTACGAGAATTTTGTTTCTATGCGTTACATATGTAAAGGGTACTATCATTATCAACTTGAGTCCATTCTTGCTATGGTAAGTTTATACCACTACATACCATGATTCAAATTGAAATCTTGTACACTGTTCTTCGCGATATAGTCCCTTTTCCTCTTTCCATGCTTTATGGGAAGGATATATTTGTTTTCTTGCTTTTATAACTTATACAACCTCAGGTACTTAGACCCTACAAGTCGTCCTCAAATTGTGAATCAAAATGACTGTTGATTGTTACTTTTTTTTTTTTGTTTTCCTCTCGGAGCTTAGGGTAGTTCTTAGATAATCAGAACACATAAATAAACTTACAGGAGCTAGACTGTTGCCTTCGATTAATTTCACGAGTACACGTCTTTGATGCTTTTGTTGGTTTCTTACTCCTGCGGTGGATAATTAAATGAAAATTTTACTCTTAAATAATTTTAATGTAGCCAGGCCATCTAAGGATGACAAGGCTTGTTGGATCAAGAAAGGATCAATGCATAAGGGGGAAAAACACCATCATGTTTTGGCATCATATTGGTCCATTAAGATAGGAATCGCAAGCACTTTCTGATATGAAGTCTATGTATTAAATTAGTCTTCGCATCCAAGTATCAACAGTAACCGGATTATAACTATAAGCTAGGTCATATGAAGACCATGAATAATGATATGAGAACTAAAAATAACGCATGGAAAAGATCAAAAATTACTATAGCAACCATGGACATTGAAACTCCTAAGTTGTATGGTAGCAAAAATAATTTATCAATTGAAGAAGCTCTAGCAACTGCATATAACATAACAACCATGGACATTGAAACTCCTCAGTTGTAGTTGGTACCTAAATGGGGGACGACATGTAGGGGGAGTGGCTCACAACTATTCAAAATTAGGAATTTGAAAACAAATAAACTCAGTTAAATTGAATTATCTTCATATGAGCTTGTCCTGCGTAAAACCAAGCTTGAACTGGACTCATTTGTTTGAACATGATCCCAGCGAGCTATTAGTTCAGACTTCAGACCCATCAAACATTGAACAAAAAGTTTTGCCAAGAACAGGGAAATAAAATTGTGCTCACAAGAGTTCTTTTAGGCAAATAAAGGACATATCAGGCATTCTAATTTCTAAAGCCTGCAATACTCTACAATCCAGCTTTGAACAACCGCAACAAAGCATCTGCATTACCAATGAAAAAAATTGACAAGAGAACTGATATCATATCTTTTACCACTTTCATGTATGGATCATAGCAGGCACTTGAGAGTTAAAAAGCGTGACAAATTTGATGAATCTACAAAAATCGTAATTCGCTCAGTTTTCTCCTACATTACATTTCTGGCTTTGAAAACAGTAGTTCATTGTTCAAAATTCTGTCCACAGTTATCTGACATGAAGTTGGTCATTTGCTTTCTGATAGCGACTGTACTTTCTCCCAGGACAAATCCCTACTGAAATAATCCATTGCAAAGAAGGTTGTGCCGTGTATATACCTTTGATATTTCAAGCCCAAATCATGGTCTTATATAGATTATAGATTGATCGGTTACTTGTCTGTCAAAAAAAAAAAAAAAAAAAAACTTTAGACATGCTCTATGCCGAGTAGCCTAGGAGAATCTGGGCCCAAAAGAAATATCCGCCTGTGTGTTTGATGTCGAAAGACCACAACGCCTTTATATGCTGTTCTTGGAATGCCATCCTGGAAAAGCAACAAACTTGAGATATAAAGCAGAAGAAAAGATGAATGCTCCCACTCAGCAGCAAGCTTTTAATGAGCGGCGCAAAACATGAACCTCAACTAAAAACCTTAGGTACTTCTAACAGTTTTCAGTCATAATATTACCAGTGCTCTGAACATAATAAATTGCGCCATGGATCTTTGACCAAAATCTAAATGCCAGACTAGGTGCTCTAATCAAAAAGTTATAGGACCCTCCTATGTGATAAAATAATTTGTATTACCAATTTAGTAACTTCGGTACAGGTCTTAGTAGAGATCATTTCACACTTCCTGTCACTAGGAATAATTTTCCTAATTCTGCAGGTTACATAGGTGAAGGATCCTGATATATTCCTAACCAGTGGACTGACTTAACATCACCAGTACCATTTATGATCTTTGGTCATAAGTATCAATTAACTTTGTAGGGATTATTTGCAATCTTTGCTGCAGGTATCAAAGTGTAGAGGTCATGGGAGTTTGAATCTTTCTGACAAAGCATAAGTCAAAGAATAGTCTAAACATAATGAGAAAGACTTCATTCTTCTGACGTTACAATGAAGCCAACTCTATTTTATTGCTCCCCACCCCTTCTGTCTCCCCGAATGCACACATTGAGTAACCAGGCAATGAATTTGACAGCACATGTAAGCTAGTTCTAACTCAGTTCTTATCTGGCACACTTAGCATTCATTACGTTTGGACATTTTTAAATATTTCAACTTTCCTGAGAAATGCAAGCTAACTAGCTAATGTTTGAGAAAGTCATGCTTAAGAAACTTTAATCATAAACAAATGACAAATGATGCTGATTGCCAAATCAGATCAATTTGAAATATCTCCAGAACAACAAAACTGAGTAACAAATGGATGTGCAATTCTTTTAACTGTATGACAGAATGTGCATGTAAAAAGAGGGGAGAGCTTGCCTTCCATTCTTCAAATACTCCAAACTGTCGTGCAATTCTTTCAAAGTCTGCCTGATCATTGTACTGAATCCTGACATCACCGTCTATATTGAATGCTTTTAAAACGGCATCAGCTCCGTAGGCAGGTTTGGCATCAGACACAATTTTTGCAAAGTAACTCAAGTATTTATCCTGCAACATTAGAAAAATTACTTGATTAGGGAATCACATATAGTTTCTTGCCACATGACAGATAAGAGTAGTATTACCTCCATCAGGTAGGCCAAGTCCATCGACTTCCAGTCAACCTTAGGCAAATGAAAATACCCAATATAAGCAACAGCAGAAGTGTAAGCAGGAACTGAAATTTAAGCACCTTTTACCTACATGAACATCATTTAGTTTAATAGGCTCCAGGTATTGCTTAAAGAACTGACCCATGCTAGAACCCTGTTTGAACGATGGCCAAAGTCAAAAGATATATGGATTAGATCAAGTGAGATAAATATACAGATAGAAGAATTGCATTGACATCTCCAATCAGCCAGAATAAGGAATCACTTTCCATATCCATGAGAGGAACAAGACATTCACCACTTCCAGAGTCTGTCCTGGCTAGCAATAAAACAGAATTTTCCTATGCATGAAAAAACTTTATCTAGGAAACCTCCCACAGGCAAACAGCTGAAACAAAATACACAACCATGCGATCTAAGAAGGCTAAATTTACAATCAATCAGTAAACTGTTACCTTTTCTTTAAATCCTCAATTGCTAACCTATAGATACCCCACAATTAGAAAACTCAAGAAGGGCAATGTGAAAGATCTATGCAGTTGACCCAGCAAAAAATTTCCTACTGACGCTTTAATGATCATGTTTCCATGATTAGATGATCTTCTCCTTACAATGCCTGAGAAGAGGGGAACACAATAAGCAGAACATAGTTATTTATCGTGCAAAGATGTGTGTCAATTGTCATCTTCCAATTCTGGATCGTTGTAATGTAGTTCATTGAAATAAATTTCCTGATAACATTGTACTGCTACAAATCCACTGTTTTTGGCCGGGGACAGCAATCAAGGAACTTATCCATGTCAAAGTTGATCTAGTATTAATTAGGAAGATACTAATCAGCAACTATGATTTGTCAATAGATAACTAATAAAAAGAATGCACAGCAAGACAAGTAATGAGAGTTAGAGAAAAAAACGCAATACTAGTGAATGCAATAGAACGGCCGCATTCAACTTCCAGTTATTTTCACGTATTGTGAACTAAATAACAATCTAGATCCACTACACATAGTCTCTAAAAGAAGAATGAAAAATAAATAGACAAACAGCTATTGAGAATAATTAAATGATGTTAGAATCCTAGGAAGATAGTGAACATACATGCTCGCCAAAATTATATGTTCTGCAAATTTCTGGGCGGATAAATTGTCGATCTTTGTGCACCTCCTTCAATCTCACCCAATCATCCCAATAAGTATAATTATGTCAAGGAGCAAACTCAAAAATTTGTGATAGAGATGCTCAAGTTATTAAATAAGAAACTGAAAAATATGGTATATAGACAAGGATATGCTTTGGGCCACTTTGGTGATAACTCATCCCATATGGATTTAGACAACATCCACCCCAGTCCGGGAAAGAAATCAGACCGATAAAGAGCTCCTGCAGCACATATTGAACAAATCTAATATATATACAACTTTCTAACTTCTATCTGAAACTAGTCTTCATGGCACAATGAACAGGAGTAAAGAGAGGGTTCAAAATCTTACGGGGATCATGAACAAACTGCACTTGTCCATTATCATTCCAGGACGAAACAGCCATTATTGTCCTACAATAATTAG
>NC_033800.1:83292390-83310781 GCF_001876935.1 Asparagus officinalis
TGCCTTTTGTGAAGGAGGATCGAGTTTCTTTCACGTTTGAGAGATCAAAACGAATTCTGAAGGCAAGTTCATCTTCTCCGAACTCATCCCCTTTTTCCTTGTTTTTATTAGATTAAAATTCTTTAAATGTGTAGAGACCACTCCTTAAAGCTTGGTGATGCAAAGATCTAATTTCTGAACTTAAAAGTTTAAGAAAACGAATTCTTTAATTAGGGTTAAAGATTAATATTTGATATATTGCTAGTTTAATTGTTTCAGGATGAATTTTTACAACCATAATCATGTTTAGGGTTGTTAGATCCCCTCAAATTTATGTATGTGGTTTCATATATCAAAGTAAACCTTATATACCATAATGAAGAATTAAAACATGTTACTTTCGAAGAATTTTCGACTTTTGTGAATTTTTGAGAAATCTGTCGACTTCGATTCGTCATCGGGTCGGTCGACTGATCAGAAGGGTCGGTCGACTGATCAGAAGGATCAGTCGACCGATCGATCTTTAGGAAAATTGAGTTTTCTCTCAGGTCGGTCGACCGACATATGTATCGGTCGACCGATCGAGACTTGTTGTTTGTACATGTTTGTGCACGTTCGCTGTTCGGTCGACTGATCAAGTGTCAGTCGACTGATTCCCAAGGGCCAGTCGACTGACTTGATGTTGTCTTTGCGTGTGTTGATCTTCCACGCACGTAAGATCGTGGACACGATGTACGGGCCCGCACGTCGATACACGTGCGTGACCCTGGGAGTATACGTGTGGAGTTTGAGCATACACGGACCCCTTTGCAATGGTGAAGCCTAATGTGTTAATTCTATCACAATAGGAGACGATAAGATAGAGTTGCATATGTTTGCATGGGTATCGTTGATGAGCATAGCTCAATATTACCTAGGATAGTGCGTCGGTACGCTACACTGAAGTAGGCCGATGCGCCCATGCTCCATAGGATGTCTGAATAGGTAGTCCGTCCCGTATAATGATGCGATGAGGCCGGTGCGCCGTACCTGTAGGATACCCTAGTGGTAGTCTGTCCCGCATGGTGATGTGATGAGGCCGATACGCCTATACTATGTAGGATGTCCTAGTGGGTAGTCCGTCCAGTATGATGATGCGATGAGCCGCGAGATTTTGCGAGCGACAACACTGTAATATTTGATCGCCTGGGTCTCAGGTGGGTATTGATTATGGACGTAGTCCAACATTAAGGTATACCTTGCGACGATGCATATTTTTGGTAAGGATCACACTGAATGGTGTATTTGTTCCCGTGCTACCTACTCGAGGGTAGGGTGAGATACTGTGATTCAACACGCTTGTCATGTTCTGATTAAGGTTTGGTGATGTATTTCTTTATAGCTTATTTATAGGAATTGGAGTTGATATTTAGCGATTCACAATTTGAGATACATAGTATATATATGAGGGTTTTCTTGTTTGGATTATTCGCTTGTAGTACTCATCTCGTGTTGTGGATTTCTAAATCTTAACTCCTCTTAGTACATGATATATGATTTATATATATGCTATGTGTAGTATTCTATATGCTATACCCCTTCACCCTAGGGACGGTGAAGATGTTCTTGCTAGCGTTCTGACGCTCTTTGTTTTTACCTTTTTCAGGTAGCGGGTCAGGAATTCGGAGAGCCGCAGGTTGACGGAGACTCGGTATAGTTTACCGTTATTTATAGGTAGCTAGTTGGTATTCCACAGTAAACTATTTATGGTTTTAGACTTTTAGAAATGTATTTTATTTTGGAGGCTGAGTGCCTTCATACTATTCAATTGACTCTTATGTTTTAGAGACTCTTTGTTCTTATCTCAATTTATCAGATGTATTTTCTTTTCCTCTGTTGGGAACAAATTTATGAAAGTTGTTGAATATCTCTTTCCATCATTTCTTGTATTCCCACTATTATTATATCTGCTTGCACCCTTACCGCTCTATTTTTTGATATATGCTAGAGTGATAGCAACGGTGACAGTGAAACATGTTTATGCATAGTATTGGGTGCATTGATAGGTTTGGCATCTCTGGGTTGACTGCAGCCATGTGTGAAAACATGGGCGTCACAGTTGGTATTAGAGCTCTAGTTCCAATATCCTTAGGGTATCCTGTGTCGGGTCGTGCAGCTAGTATAGAATTTTCTTGGGGCTCGTGTATAGAGTTCGCTAGGGATTCCTAGATTGAGTGAGGCGGTAATGCGCATAACTCGAAAACTTGCAACTTGTCACTGAGAAAGAGTAACAACTAACAGCATAATAACATTAGAATAGGGCAAAGTGAAGGTGAAACAACATAGAAGCATTCTATGTTTCTGACCTAGGAGGTAGAGTTATTAACAGGCAATAGCTGTAGTTGGGATGCTAGCTATTCCCAGTCAGGGGTATTTGCTGGTTGCTTCTATTCTACTATAGACAATCTTCACCGACTCTGACTATAAGCTAAAGTGATATTGCGAAAAGAGCAACCGCAACCTTCTGAAGTAAGCAGCAAGCTCAGTCCTCATTTGGTCAGCATTCTGCAAGAGCATCTACTACAGTGACAAGACTTTACCCATTTTTTTATTTTTTATTTTTTATTTATTTTGGGCTGAATACATGAATCCTTTTTCTCTACTTTGCTAAGGGCCATTTCTGTTTTTAGATAAGAATCCACGACAATTCCCCCCTACTTCAATCTGTGGTCATTTTGCTTTCTTCTACCTGCTCCTTCAACTGCAGTACTACCACTCCTAGCTGGCCCATTAATGGCTTCTTGAACATGTTCAAAGTATATCATCGTCAACAAAGATAGGGTTGCAAAGGTGCAACAGCAATCACTATCAGAGAATGACAATTTAGAAAGTGCATTCTAGCATTCTGCATGTCCATTTCCGTTCCTGTGAACTCTTGAATTTGGCTTGTCACTTGCTTCATCTCTTGTACCCGGTCAGTGAGATAATCAAAAGAAAGGGAACGACAGCATAAAAATTCACTGGGCAGTAGTGACCACCAAACCCAAAATTATGTACACAAAGCTTAGATGATATCATGTTAAAAATTATCATATTATGATGAAGCCCTTGTTGAATATTTTCCGCCTGAAAGAAGTTGAGACTTGTTTCAACAGAATGCAGATTTGATGAAAAGTAGGATGGAGCCCTTGTTGAATATCTTGCCAACATGATAATTACATGGATTAACTTCTACCAATGAAGATCATGTTATCAGAAGCACATGAGCAAACAGACAATAAGTTTCTTTATTTGAGTGCCGGAGCCTGTGGCTAGAATCGTATGACAATCATCTGTTACTTAGTAGGAGGCATAATTTTCTATAAAAAGCCACAAAGGCACGGGACAAAATGATAAGCATTTACTTTATGTATTCTGGTTATATACCACACAGGAAAGCAGTCAGAGACAAACCTGCATATAAGTTAGCTGACTATAACTTAAGGCTTTGGATTTAACATCAGGATTTGTCCCATCCTGCAAAACCAATTAGAGCATGGAAAAGTCATTCTTCCCAACCAGAAATTCAAACCAAAATTTGAGAAAAAGCCAAAGACCTGCCTGGGAGACAAAAAGTGGAAATTTTGATGCAACTGCACTCTGATACCTGGAAATTTGGGCGTTGAAAACAATCTCATTCTACTAGTCATGTAATTCTTTTTTTCAAATTAAAGAGTGCAGCAACCTACTATATATATGAAAATAAGCAAAACATAAGCATACTTCAGTATAGACTCAATGGTCCTCTGCAAATAGTCAGGACGATTGCAAGCCATTATCACAACAGCTGCAACAGGCTCCTGAAAAGACGAGTATAAAATTAGATGGTAGAGATGCATTGACCGTACTCCAATCCTCCAGAAAATATATAAGCAAAAGAAATGACCTAATCCTCAAAATGCTACAATCAGAACACGCATTATTTCTAAAATAGCATACCTTTTCTTTACTAACTATGCTCTGCAGACCTTTTCCTGTACCCAAAATGCATAAATACAAATATGAGATCAAATGCAAATTTCACTTTGAGTAATTATAAAGCATTTATTGTCATTCTTCAACAAATAGAAGGGCTATTTTAATATTGCTTTTTTTTAGGGTGCTTTTGCTTATTTTTTCAAAAAACAGGCAATAATGGTGTTTGGTAAAACTTTTTTTTACATGATTATTGAATCTGCTTCTGCTTTCAAGAAGATGCTTTTAGGAGCAACTTGAGGATAACTTTTAAAAGGAGCTTCTACTTTTTGTATTTTATATACTATATACATCCTTAGATGTTGCCAATATCTCTTACTTACAATAAACATGAAGCTAAAACTATGTTTATTTTAGAAATTTTCACTTAAAATGAGTTTTAAGCATAATTTTACCAAATACCTTAATTACTTTTGGAAGCAGCTTTTGATATATGGTACCAAACAACTATTTTCGGCAGCTTATATAGGTTGTTTCTATAAGTTGTAAGCTCCAGCAATACCAAATTAGGCCTAAGCTACAAAATGAGCCTCATAAAGTGAGTTGCTCGTACATAGTATGGTAAATGCGTGTATAACTTTTCACTTTTCGTAGTTAAGCAATAAAAATTATTTGTTGTAAAGAATAAGTTATACGGGGTTTCACAGAAATAAATGATATAAAGGGGCACTAAGAGAATTTTAAAAGATGTTTCTTAAATAGAAATAGCTGCTAGTGCAAATTGAAATAGACAAGAAAGAATATAAATCTATTAGGCCAGTGTTACTAATTTGATTTGGCTAATTTCAGCTTCTGTATTCCATTATTTGATAATTATAAGTTTATAAACTTTTTCCTTTTATAAATTATATTTATCCAAATGGACAAATATACAGAAATGTCAACACGCTAAGATGGTGGTGATGAGAAAAGAATACAGATAATTAACTGCAGAGTAGCGATAAAAATGAACCTCAAGGAAAGGAAAGTAAACAAAAGACTATACTTTCAAGATCTCGAACTAGATTCTTCAACTGTGCACGCTCTTCATCTTGAAGTTTATTCGCTTCTGAAACATTAATATAAAATCAGAATCTCAAAATTTTGTGTAGGAATTTTTTTTACATTGTTGCATAGAGAAATTAACACAGGATATCCACCCGCTTAACTGGAATCATGTAAATAAAAATTCATGGGAAACAACATGCTTTAACCAGTTCTAAAAAAATTATTCATATGCATATAAATTGCAATGTAGCAATATCATGTTCAGTACGCGTATTTGAACATAGATGTTAGGAATGTGGGGTGCTATAGCGAACTGCGACCCGGATTCAATCATCCCAAATTCATAGTGGAACACGACCCGATTCACAAACTCTAGCGACCCGATTTAGAATTAAAACAAGTTATTTTTTTTTAAAATATCTTTTTTCAATAGAATAAACAACAAAAAATGTGAGAAACTAAGCAAATAAAGTATGCATATCTTAATTGCGACATGATTCTCAATGATCTTTTACCATTTCTGATATCAGCTAGTATATTTATCAAATTTGACTCTTGCAAAACCATTAATTCCTACATCTAAGAACTGAACCTAAAATGTCCACGTTCCATAGCGTACCATATAAGCCTATCTCCCTCGTATCTGACTCCTAATGAGTGGTGTACCTGTACCACGCTCCCGTTCCTGTCCCGTGAACCAAAACGAACTGGGTTCCATGTAACTATGGTTTTGAATTACATGTGCTTGAATTATGACCTCACAATGTACAATAAATAATAAATATTTAACTTCCTCATAAAACATTCTTAGATCAACTAGAAAAGTTTCACTTCAATGTGAACAGAAGACTTAAGGTGAAGAAGAGAGCAAACTGAAGTGTAGTAACGAAATATACTAAAATATGATGATAAATTGATATAGATCGTGAAGACAAGAGTATCTTAATAAGGAGAACGTATCAGCCAATATGGATTGGGAAGGAAAACTTGAACTTTCTTTGGAAACAATATAAAAAGCTTGTAGATGAAGCAACTGTCTTTTTATTGGCTAAGACTAATACAGGATGTGCTAAATCAGGCCTAGAATATTGGTAAGGCTTTGACGATGTTGTTGATATAATTTCAGAGCGTCCTGCACAACCACATAGTTATGCAGTAACACACCACACATTACTAAAGCAGCTTATCACTCAGTCATTACATAAGGTGAATGATCACACAATGCAGATGAATGGAAGGTGGCTATAGATTTTAAGCAGGAAAAATGCAGAAATCCTATTTAACTATAAATTTTAAAAAAATTGGCAACTTATTACTCAATACTTAAAATCGGGCGAAACAAACTTATATCAACATGACACCACTAAAACAGAGGAGCAAAGCATCCAATCTATCTTCCGAAGTAGAAAATTTTGAAGCTTCCTAGTCCTCATTAAAACTTTCGAAGATAAATGGCCTTCATTCCACTGCAATTCATGTCATCAGCTGCTTACATCTTCTTGTCATGGTTTTAAAGACCATAGCAGTAAAATTCAAGACACATAGAGGCAAAGGAGTTTTCTGCAGTCTAGCTTGGGCATTATATGGGCATATAGTTACTGCTCTCACACATACAAATCCACCAGGATCAAAGATAAACTCAACAAATCCATGTGTCTGTGAGCCAAAGTGAACGTTCATAGGTAATCCAAGGACCAAAACCCTATTGTTTCAGAATGATAAGTTTTCTGATCAGAAAAATAGTTGTTTGGAGAAACATAATATGCTGAAACAAACAAAGCAGAAGTTTGCAGTGGGAAATGTTGACTAACTCTGATGTTTTAGTTTCCACTAGATATAATACACCTTATGCAGGTTCATATCTATAGGCTGTCTACGCTGGCAAAAGTTTTGTTATAAATTCAACAGATTGAGATGAAGTATAGGTGCACCTTCCAAAGAAACAATTTTTTCTTGCTGCATGCTTATTTGGTCTATCAACAACCGCATTTGACTCGTACATCGACTTTCAGATTCAACCTGTTCCAAATACATCTGCAATGAGATTACGAATAATAATATGCAATACTTTAAACAAATGTAAGAATATAGAAAAGAAAAAAAAACCTTGCCTACTAATAAAGAACTGGAATATTAGTCATGCATGCATGCATGTATGTATGTGTGTAAATAATATCAGTATGTTCCCTATGACAATTTGATGTATTCCCCTCATGAAAGCAATTTGATTCCATGTTGTTACCAGAAAGTGGTTAAGACATCTTTTCATCAAAAGATCCAACAAAAATGTTTGTCATATGGGAAACCAAAGGGAAATTAATTTTGTGACAAGGAGATGGAGCTTTTCTGACATACTATTCTTGCAGTTCCCTAACCAAAACTGTCTTCTTCGCTCTTTGGTATCCTTCATAATTTTGAGTAAGTTCCTTAGACTTCGCCTCAGTATAAATGGCTAGAAATGCTATGCAAGAGCTTCTAGAAAGATGAACCGACAATATCATAAAATTAACCTAATCCACCCACTACTCAGATTTCTGGCTGACAACCCTTATCAATGAAGAAATGATTTCTTTTTTGTGGGAAATGATTGAAAAGTGATAATGATGATGCGCATCCAACCTTGGAATTCAATTCTATACAGTACAAGCCCCTATGTAGTGCTGTGATTTATGCATCTCCATGTTGCAATTCTTGTTCAAGATTTGTTCAAGGACTGGAAGAATAAACGAAAGACTTGAGAAACCAGGATAGAAATGTAAGAAGAAGCCAAAGGGCTTGCATGGACATTTGATATAACCACTGAAGAAAAAAATCAGAGAGCAAAGACAGAATTTGAAGGGCAAAATTGATGGGCCTAGATGTGATAACAGGCAAATTATTAGTATTTAGTAAGAATCACAAATTATCAGCTTGTATCTATTTATTACGATATACTTAAATATGACTGAAGCAAAGAGTTGTTAAGGCTCAAATTTTGGGGGATATAAGGGCATGTGATAGCCCTTTAGTTAGTACGTCAAACAGTTGCAAATAGAAAACATCAAGTCACCAATTTTAACATTATGGTGGTTAGATGTGATTAACCTGAACCTGGAGAAGTTCTAGAATATTCTAAAGAGCTAGTAAAAAAGTGCTAATTTAGAAGGAAAAATAGGGCCTCTTTCATGGGTTTACAGAAATACAGATATGATGGAGTACTAGAAAGACATTACGAACCTGAATAAGAACATCAATATCTCTGAAAACAAAGTCAATGGTGCCTTCGACAACAATATTCATTAGAGTTATTTCTTTAAAAGCAAAACTCATTACGTCTTAGGATTCTGACATCAAGGAAAAAACATTGCACTCAATCAAGTATGCAATTATAGCAAGTATGCAATTATAGCTGAATCTTCCCCAAATTGTTCTACTGAAAGAATAAGAATGTAACTATTCAACTCAAAAACTCATTCGTGTATTTGAGACGCATCAGATATTTTCAAGTATTTGATAGTTGTTGATTTTGGTTAAAATATCATGGTTAAGTGATTATCAAGCAACATAATTTGAAATGTTTAAGACACATCCATCTTAAAAGTTTTGATATTTTATTCATGTTTTGCATGAATTGATAATATAATATAAACAGCGATAAACACCTATCATGCCATATTTATTTTTTGAGGATGTTCCTTTAAAGCTTCTTAAGAACAACCACTCTTTGAAATTTCTGAATATTTTGTTTGTCCACATTCCACATATGAAAATTAAAATCCGTTATTTGTACCTCAAAAATATATAATTTACCAAAATTGCTCTTCATAATTGCCACTTCTATAGCTACAAGTACCTTATCGAATAAAAACTATGTAACTTCGACTTCAACAAACAATACCGGATTGCATCCATATGACAGTAGTAAATCCAACTCGTCATACAGAATCTCATAGTATCTTCCTTAAAAACTTCCAGCTCCCAGATCTCATAAAATCTCATAGTTTCTTTAAGAAATCAAAAGTAACTAGACAATGGTGCTATACTATGAAGCACGGACACGCATAACATGAAGCCGTGTCGTGTCGTGTCCGTGTCGGACACACGTGTCGAACACACGTATCCTATGTATTTTTTAGGATTTGCCTCGTGTCGGCGTGTCGGATGGCCATGTCGGATCCGTGTCCGTGCTACATACTGCTATATTTTAACTTTTTAAGAAATCATCATGAACTTTTGATTGCATCTAAAGAACTATCATGAAGTTCCTCTAATTCATGTATTCATGGCTGTTTCTACAAAATACAAGCATTTTTCTTAAAAAGGTCATGAAAATTTGTGATAGATATGCGAACAGAAAAAAAAGGTTCATGATAGTTTGTTCAAGAACAACCCGAGGTTCATGATAGTGTCTCGAAATTTAGTCAAAATAGCTCTCAATTCAAGATCAAAAGTGAAACTCAAAGTAAATGTAAACATATTATTAAGCCTTCATGTGTTGAAGATAGACTTCTTAGAGACAAATTACGAACACTTGATCATGTCAACTATAGCTATTTCTTAATAATATGAGTCATATGACAACATTAGTTAGACCACGAAAAGAATAATAATAAGATGGTGTTCATAGTAATAGCAGCATTGATCAAATTGTCTCTGGTTCGTCGCAGGAAATAATGAATGTGACTACACTGAACAAGGGGGAAAATATACACATTCAATACGAGGAAAGACTGTCTCACTCACAGCAGCTGCCATGCGATCTGCATACTCAGATTGTGTGGAGAAAAGACGTATCTAGGCATAACAGCAACAGACACAACTTGTTAGCACTAACCAAACAAATATGAAACATGAAATCAGGTGAATTATATACAGATATCTGGATCATGTTAAGAAAGAAAGACTGTAATATAACAACATAGTTGGATGCTTTGCAAGGCGAGTAAAATTGTATTACACATGAGGTGTAGTTAAGAAGTTCAAAATACCTGCGAAAACACATGTTAAATCATCCATATTGACACCTCAAGTGGTCATTATTATCACATACATCAAACCACAGGGATAAAAAAGATCAGACAGTGATAAATTTTCCATCCTCTAACTTATGCAACTTCAAATAATCACCTTTCATCACTCTACAACTGCACAAGCTATCCCTTCATTTTTAGAGCATAATACGTATATGATAAAAGTACTCAAATTGTACTGCTTTCAATCCTGACAAGTTGTAGATCATAATTATCGGTTTAGGCCATTAATCTAGATGACATAACATGCATTTTCGTAGAATAGGCGTGGAGCTCTTAGTTGCATCTTATGTGTACTATATACTTACCCTTTAAAGGTGCAATTACAACATTCTAACATAAATGCCACTCAAACACTTAATCTAATAATTTTCATCTAAAATGCCTCCACTAATTTTTTTTCCCCTCAAACTTTCCGAAGCTTTATTTAAACGACTAACAAGTATCAGATTAAGAAATTGCATAACTAATTATGCAAATCAAGTGAACACAAAGAGTAAAAAGCAAGAATTAAACAACAACAAATCGTAATTAGACTTCGCAATGAACCGAACTATTGAGTGGATTCCTTATCGGAGACGAATCGTTATCAAACGTGGGGGGGAAAGATCGAGAAAAAAAAATGGAGGAGAGAGTGAGTACCTGGATGAAGATGAAGGCGGCAGCGGCGGCGACGAGGAGGAGGCGAATGTCGCAGAGATTTCTCGCCATTGGCGATCGATCCGAAGCTGCTACTGCTGCTTCGATCCCAAGATTCCAAGATTTGGGCGACTTGGACTTTTTGATGTAAGGCCTCGGGCTCTATGGACTATTAAAAGGGCTTTTTTTTACTCCAGTGGCTGTTCTGGTTGTGGGGGAAAAGACAACCCTATTTATATTTAGATTTAGATATTTAAATTTTCAAAACAACCTCGTTTAGAGTTTTATTTTTCAAAATCGACCGGTCTTTTATTTATTTATCAAAACCAACCCGATTTTGTGATTAACTAGCTAATCACCTTCCTAAATAGTCGGGGTTGGCAACCCCGACTATTTAGGACCTTAATTTTTAGTGTTTAAGACATCTAATCAGGGTTTAATACCCTCCTAAATAGTCGGAGTTGCCAACCCCGACTATTTAGGATGGTGATTAGACTGTTAATCACAAAATCGGGTCGGTTTTGGTAAATAAAAAAAACACTCGATTTTAAAAAATAAAACTCTAAAGGGGTCTGTTTTGAAAAATTGTTCTTTCCAGGTTACGTTTTAATTAGAAAACGTAAACGAAACGTAATATTTTTATTAAAAAAAAGTTGGGGGAAATGCTCCCAACTTCCATCCAAAAATCAAAAAGGAAAATCGCCCCCCAAAAGACTAATGTTGTGTTTGGGAGCTTCAAGGGGAGGAACGGGACGGGAAGGAATGCAACTTGTCAATTTTCTCTCTCTCTTTTATCCTATTAGGTGAATTGCACGTGCAATGCACATGGTATAAACGCTTAGATTTAGCTAAAATTGATAATTTAGTTTAGCATTTCATTCTAATTTATTCATTGAATCCTTTTAACCTAATCTAGAGTTTATATGCATGTTTAAACAAACATATGATAGCCTAGTGAAGACCAAGAAGGAGCACCGTTTTTTTGCAAATCTTATATCACTATTAAAGGGATAATTGTATAGTAAGACTTAGTTATATTTTAACATGTAAGATTGATTCATTAATCTGCATTTAAGAATTTTTAGATTTTTATTTTTCAATGTACAGAAGAATATAAATCAAAACAGTTTATTAAACTTATTTCTAAATGAATATTTTCTCGTAAATGGAGTATCAAATTGTTAATGTTAGTATGTAGAAAGGTCCTTTAACTCGGTTCCAAACCTTTTTAGTGAAAATATAAATAAAAGTGTAATTTTACAATCGACGGTTTTATTCCTCTTTATAATGACAAGAAAGGATTGACGCACACATGCTCTGCATAATTTTATATAATATGACTATAAGCAAGAACAAGAATATCAGTTTTAAACACAAATCTGTATTATAATGTGCTTCTCAAGTTACTTCTCCTCCATGTTCTAGTACAGTGTCTTCAACAATATCACTTAGCATTTCAATGAATTGTCAAAAGCCAAAGATGCATAGTCTTCTTCCACTGTCATGACCCTGCACTAAAAATGACAACAAATTTTGTCAACAAAATGCCATATTACAGAGTAAATAGAAAGATAAGTTAATATAGGGGTCACTACTTATATTTGTTGCGGCAATATTAAATAGGGCACCAAGACAAAGACATTGATCAGTACCCATGTAATCACTCTCCTAAAAACATTGAAGTTTATGTAACGACTTCGATCTCCCTTTCCCCTTCTACACAAGCATTATAAGAATATGTATCTCCAACATAAAAGGAACGTTTGAAGAAAAAAATATAAACTACAAATAAATGATGCCAAAAGGGAGAAATTGGAAGAATTTTCTGAACCAATTTGTTAGACAAACTAACTATTTAACTGCATCATAAAACCTTTTTACATTATTAAATTCATTTGTTTAAGAAAACAAACAAATTAATTGAGAGAATGTGCTTCTTAGAAAATGTCACATTTTATTTATATGAACCTGTGTGTACAAGCTTCGCTTTCTACAAGGATTCATTACCCTTTCTTTTTGGATATAAAATATCATCAAAAAGATTCCAAAAGAGATCTAATAGTAACACCTGAGTTAAATAAATTTTAAGATATTAATAGAAAATTTTAGCATGTCAAAATAATTCTAATAAGAAAAAACTTTTCCACGAATAGCCTTACAGTTTTGAATTTGTGAATAAATTCCTGATAAGTTCTCAAGAATTTGTAGGCCTTCAAGCAATTAACAGTCCATGGTGCATTTCAATAGAGGCTAGAGAGAAATTCATAACCTCTTTTAAAGGAATCAACATCTCCAATTACTTTTCTAAATTCATCACTTTTTGTAGCTCCTTTATGCTTGTTGGCATTGCAGGCCCATACATGAACAACAAATTAGCGACATTTTGGAGATGATGATCTCAGATATGTGTTGTACCAGTTAATAACATTAGTCTTTTGAATTGTTCTTTTCTCCTCTGTTTTCAATTTTGAACCTTAACCAGTGGTGCTATGTGATGCGTTGGGAATTTAGTCTCCCTACTACTTTTATTAGGTAATAGTTGTATTTTATCATACCTTTTTTGCATGCTTGAGGTTTATGATGTTTTAGCAGATCTGAATATAATTCAAAGAACTTTAGAAAAGGGCTATTGAGATTATTCTATAGGCACATACATGAAGTTTAACGTGAAGAGTATGCTTACTGAATCATTATCAAACTTAGTTGTTGTCGATTAATATGGCATGCTAGTTGTAGTACTATGGCCATCTTTTATTTGATATCTGCTAATCATGCAATACTAACATTCTACAGGTATAACATTTTGCTGTATTACATGCCAAATAATTATAGTATGTTGTCAAAACTATGAGGTTTGAATCCAGTACTTACAACAAAAGAAGGAAAAAAATTATACATCAAGCTGAACTTTGACATTTTTAGGGACTGTCATATTATCATTATTTAAATATTTACATTATAAAGAAAAAGACAAAACAATGTTAGTGTTCCAAGTTTGTGTTATAGAACTATAAAACCCCAAAAATTTGAATGTTATATAAAAAATAATAATAAATATGTTATATGGTAAAAATATAATATATTTTGATGTTTGAGTATGATAGGAATTGATTTGAAATCAATTCAATGTATATTTGTGAATATATGAGTGCAAATACACAAAACATGCACGAAGAGAAATATGGAAAAATGACCAGTTAAGAGTTTATATATTTTACATATCGATACAGATTGAATCTGGAAAAACTCAAAAGATCAACATTGTAGGTCTCTTCAACATCTTTCCAACAAATCTTAAATCACCCTATTCTGAGGTCGTATGAGAAAGTTACAGCCCACATATCGAATGTTATTTTCCTAGTCAGACTAGGTTTCCTGATTCGGGTCAAACGGATTTATTTCGGGTTTGTATATATATATATATATATATATATATATACATGTGTTTTCATAAAAATTATCATCTTTTCATCAGAGTTTCAAACCCTAGCAGCTCCTCTTCCTCTCTCTCAAACCCTAGCCCTAAAGTTGAGATTTTGGGAGCGTCTTGTGAGGAGAGAAGCGAGGAAAAGGCAAGATCTACGACGTTTGGTGATGAGGAGTCATTTCATATTAGTTTTAAAGACTTGCACACGTGATAAGGCAAGATCATCTGCATACAAACTCATCCCTATAGTGTTTAATGATTATAAAAATATTTAAATCAATGTTTTCATGCTTAAGGCTTAACCTGATATGAAAAACATGAGATTTTTTATGATAAATCTTAACCTAATGCTAGATCATTAGCTTTTCCTAATTATTTATGATAGTAACATGATCATGATCATTAGGGTTGATTAAATTTTTATTTTTTAAACTTTATAATTATTTTTAACTCGTGTGTTAACCCTAGTTTATTTTCTAATTGAATTATAAAGAGGTTTAGTTTTTATTTTCATCATAAATTGCAGAAAACTGCTGCATATATATAATATTTAACTAGAAATTTAAAATATCATATAAACTCCAAACTGAACAAAACCAGTGTCAAATGAAAGCTATATGAACCTATTTTTCAAAACAGAAAACCATTCTAAGAAAGAGTTTTTATAGAGAAAGATATACTCAATTTACTAATGACATATTCAAAACAGAAAACCATTCTAAGAAAGAGTTTTTATAGAGAAAGATATACTCAATTTACTAATGACATATTCTGTAGAAAACTGCTACACGTGTGTAACCTTTAACTGAAAATTTGAGATAAAATATAAACTCCAAACTAAACTAAACTAGTGCCAAATGATAGCTATGTGGATCTAGTTTCGAAAATAGAAAACTATTCTTAAAAAAGTTTGTCTAGAGAAAGATATGCTCAATTTACTAATGATATATTTTACAGAAAACTGCAGATATGTTGATTTGAAATAATTGATATATTACGTAAAGTTTTCTTTGAGTTTTCATATTAATTAATCATGCTTAAACCCTAGGTTTATGATACCTAAGTAAGATAAATATGTTTAAATGAATTTTACCTCTGTTCATGAGTTTAAACCCTAGGTTTATGATACCTAAGTAAGATAAATATGTTTAAATGAATTTTACCTCTGTTCATGAGTAGTTTTTATCATGTGTATACCTAAGTAAGATAAATATGTTTAAATGAATTTTACCTCTGTTCATGAGTAGTTTTTATCATGTGTTTATAATCACTTTGTTTACATATGAGATAATTGAAGAAATTGTTTAATTAGGATGTTAAACCCTAATTTAGAAGATATAATAATTTAATTTGATGTTTCAGATAATTCTTGTTGCATATGCCAAGTATAAAATCTTGTTTTAACATCATGATATGTACATTTGATATAAGCACTGTTTGTGCACGAAAGAATGCGTGTCTTGACAGAGTAGTCGACTACTAAGCTTAGTAGTCGGCTACTCGTGCCCAGTTGAGTATAACAGAAACTGTGTGTTTGCAGAGTAGTCGACTAATGTTCTTAATAGTCGACTACTAATACTGATATATGTTATTACAGAATCTGGATGGACTCAGTGTAGTCGACTACTAAGCTTAGTAGTCGACTACTAAGGCTGTTGCCTGAATTTTTATTTTACATCTGTTTGAGATATGTTTGCGGGTTTCAAGCCACACTTCTTTATATGTTAATTCATGAATAGTGTAGTAGCACATACATGGGTATGCTGAAAGGAATTATGATGGGTTTTGACCTGATTACTTTGAGAAAGAGTTTTGTACATATTATACACACACCTTCTGGATATCATTGATGAGCTCAGTTCAGTACTACGGGGGTAGTGCATCGATATTTTATTTGTACAGACTATTGAGTCAGGTTTAGGATGCTTTATCTAGCAGTCTGTCCCGTACTAGGATGCGATGAGGCTTGTGAGCCGTATTTCTAGGATGCCTACTTGGTAGTCCGTCCCGCACTCGTGTTACGTACAGAGATGCGATGAGACTAATGAGTCGTGTACACTATTAGGATACCGATCGGGTAGTCTGTCCCACATGATGATACGATGAACCAGAATCTTACACGGAGTTGTGTTGAGATAGTTAAATGATAGCCCGAGTCGTTGGCGGATGCCAATTATATTTTTGACTCATAGCTAAAATATATGACCAAGAGTACTTTGCATTTGAAAGTACACGAGATTTGTGTCGGTATTCATTCTATCTTCCCAGTGACAGTGGAAGATATTATGAATATGATATGTTGATGTATTTACTTTCTTTTACTGCTTTTCTTTATTTTCTTAGTTGGGATCAATAATTAACGATTCATAATTTGAGACATATGGTATATACATGAGGCTTTCCTTGTTTGGATTATTTCGCTCGACGTACCAGTCTCGTGTTGTGAATTCCTAACTGTTAATTTTATTTAGATTATTTATCTTTAGGTTGGTATTAATGTTTAGATGTTTACAATTCGGGACATATGGTTTATACATGAGAGTTTTCTTGTTTGGATTATTTTGCTCAACGTACTGCGTCTCGTATTATAGGTGTCTAAATATTAATTCCATTAGATATAAAGAAAAATAATTTAGGTAGACTCTGCTTAATAGATAGAGCCTCCACTCCATATAACAACCCTTCCCCTGGGGGCGGATGGAGGTGATCTTGCTATAGAGCTCTGACATTCTTGTTGTTGCTCTTTTTCTTCTAATATTCTTTTAGGTAATTCGAAGTACCGGAGAGTTGCAGGATGATGAAGTTCTTGCATAGTTGTCATTACATGAGATTTATTAGAGGCTCCACTGTAGTTTTATATTTTTGTTCAGACCTTAGAGTTTATTTTATAGTATAAATGTAGTGTACCTTAGTACGATTTTTAGTTGTTTCTTGTCGAGACATATTTATTTATTTTGGATATCAGATATATTCTAGGTTGTTCATTGAGACATGGTTTATTTATGAGATATTTTTTTCTATATCATGTCTATTGTAGTTATTTCATTTATTTTGCTTGTTTTGTACCTACACTTTATTTTAATTCGACTAGAGGATATTGTTGTGATTGGTAAAACTTATTGTTGCACAGTGTGGGTGCATGGTAGGTTTGACATCTCTAGGTTTATCTTGGATTGTAGCCATGTATGAAAACAGAGGCCTCATAAGAACTGTCATAGCATATCAAACAATAGTCCCCTACGACTTTACTCATAGCATGTAGAAGTTAAAGTCGGCTATTTTGAGGTTGCTAACCCACTAAACACATAATATTCAATCCTAATTGTTTATTATGTATATTTAAGTGTAATTTTTTTAAAAATTAGGGAATCAATGATTGTCTGCATGGGTGCTCACCGGGGCCTATTGATGTGTGTGTTTTCGTCAAAAAATGGTTTTGTTGAGGAATTCATTATATCTTCAGTCGATTACAACAAATTCAAAGGAATTGTCTTTTTATAAGACATTTTCTACACAACAAAGCAAAAATTATAACTTTTGAGAAAATAACACAAAAAATCGTCTATCGATTCTTGTTTTGTGGGACTTTGCCTGTGCCGGGAACGCTTTGGTTCGTGGACCGCCGAATCACAGATCGTGAAGGGGGTTTAATGATTCTTCCTTCGTTTATCGAAGTGAGAATTTAAAACGATATCTTATCAAAGTAAGATAGTCGTTCTTCTTGAAATCAAGTCAAAGCTCGAATCTCAAGGGAATCCAAGAATAACAATGTCTGCTCTCTCTGCTCTGAATTGCTCGAAAATATGCTCGATCCTCGTCAGAAATGACCCTAGGGGGTATTTATAGCCTCAGGGGTCTGTAACTGCAAAACTCAACAAAACGGCAAAATTAGGCCACGAGACAGTGTTTACTGTCTCGGCGGGCGAGACAGTGTTTGCTGTCTCGGCCCGCGAGACAGTAGCTGGCGAGACAACGAAACCTGTCTCGCTGGCGAGACAGTTCATACATGTCTTGATTTTCCAAGAACAGTATGAGATCAATTCTTGTGATTTTTTGAGTGATCTTCTCTATGTTTGGGATACCTATTAGCATTTTTTGACGCCTACAGTGTGGAATAAGCTTATGTTGCAGGTTTTGAATAAAAGATGGGACAACTTGATTTGTGCAAGAGTGTATTCTTTGCTTGGAATATTGAATAATTTTTTGTGGAATTCTGAATAATTTACAGTATTGATTCTCCAATTCCATTCAATTGACAAAGAAGATTTGTGTGAGTTTATAGTCAATATAAGAAGATTTGTGTAAGTTCATAGTCAATATCTGCCAAAAATGGACATGAAGATAGGAAAGAAACATT
>NC_033800.1:83311354-83314502 GCF_001876935.1 Asparagus officinalis
AATATTGGGGAATATATGAACCATGTTATACAAGAGCAATTTAAATAAAAGAAAATTTCTTGAATCAGAGTTTAATGTGTTTGATATATGTAAGTATAACTCTGGATTTTCAAAATTGGTCATATATCCACTAATCTAATACCCAAATAATTTTAATTATATGACCTATATATGTATATCCAAATATGAGAATTTGGATATAGATATTGAACTTATGTTTGTCTTTGTATCTTTGTCCTACCAAAAGTATATCCATATTTAATATCCATAGCAATCCTATCAGATACAAATATGAATATATCCTTAGATATTTGTATATTTCATCCCTAAAAAATATGTGCAATCAATTATACCATCAAGATGAGCAAAAATCTATTTGAAAAGTTAAGACATGAGAGAACTGCTCTACCTACTTCATCCCAAAAAATGTATGCAATCAATTATACCAACAAAATTAATAAATATCTCTCTGAAAAGTTAAGAAATGATAAAATTATTCTTCCTAGGACACATCTTTGTAAAGCTCTCTTCCTTATGTAGTCATCCTCATTAAGATAAAAATGTAGAAATTTATGATTAAAAAGATCAAGTTGCTCTATTTTCAGCTCAAATAAAAACCGAGACAAAACATTTCACTAATAAAAAGACATAAACCCTCTAAGGCTTCAACTACTTATTTGATCTGCTACGTACCTGTTGGATAATATGTTCCTAATATGTTTCCTAATTTATTTTGGTAACAAGTTATTGGGATTCCTAATCTGTTTTGGTAACATGATTCTAAATCTGTTTTGGTAACAGGTTATTAGGATTCCTAATCTGTTTTGTTTTTTATTTTATAATTTCTAGTATGTTTATGATTTTAGGATTTCTATTAGTATGGAACAATTGGAAGAGAGAATAGAAAAAAAATTTGGGAATATTTGGAGCACAGAAAAAAAATATTTTCTAAGCTATTGGTTAAGGTTTTATTTGGAGAGAATTAGAAATTTATTGGTGAGATTAATTGGTGAGTTTGAGTAATTTATAATCTCAGTTTGTACTCTTCTTCTCTATTAGTGAAAAACCCTATCTCCTTCTTGCCCCGTGGACGTAGGCAACTTGCCGAACCATGTTAAAATTGGTTGTTTGTGTTTATGGTATTGATTTGGTTTGTTTGGCCTTCTCTCAACGTTCGTTTGATTTGATTTCTCATAGCATGTTGGTTTGGTTGTGTGGCTTCCGCAACTCTCAACAATTAGTATCAGAGCTCGGGCTACGCTTGGGCTATTCGGAGGAGTATGTTATTTTGGAGGCTCGTCTAGAGCTTCGTTTGGTGATAAAGGTGTGATCTTTTTGGTAAAGACTCTATCTTTTTTAGTTTTGGATCTATTCTTCATTTGTTCTGCATTTGTTTTGGTGCTTTGAGAAAGATGGTCGGGAAAGAAAGAGTTATGGAGGATACTTCTAGTGTGAAGACCATCCAAAGTTTGAATATTCACTCTATGAAGATAGATGTGGAGAAGTTTAATGACACAAATAATTTTGATACTTGGAGATGTGAAGTCTTGAATGCGCTCAATGCGCAAAATTTGAAAGATACTTTCGAGTTGGACGGGAAACCAGACGACATTGAGGAGAAGGTTTGGAAAAAAATGAATAGAACGGCGTGTGGTGTGATTAGATCTTGTTTGACTCAAGATTTAAAATATGATGTGATCAATGAGACTTCGGCTAAGAAGATTTGGGAGATCCTAGAGGGCAAGTATTTGACCAAGAGTGTAGAGAATTACTTGTATTTGAAGAGGAAGCTTTATCGCTTCCAATTGGAGAATGAGACCTCTATTGGTGATCACATGAACCACTACATGAAGCTTCTTACGGATTTGGCGAATATAGATGTGATGATTGAAAATGAGGACAAGGTGTTGTTATTGTTTTCCTTACCTGACGAGGAATATGAGACCTTCGTTCTTACTCTTATTAATGAGAAGTCATCTCTTTCTTATAGTGAGGTCATCGTTACACTTGTGAATTATCAGCTTCAAAAGAAGGATAAGAAGACTTAAGTTGAGCCGATAGCGGGGGCATTGGTCGCAAGAGCAAAGAGTCCAAACCATGGTAAAAGGTCACAGTCTAAAGGGGAACATCTTGGAGTTCGTAGGAATCAGTGTGCCTTTTATAAAGATGATGGGCATTGGAAAGCCGAATGCCCAAAGTTGGTTGATCGAGCCAGGAAGAATAAGGGGAAAGCTATTCAAGCTTCAGAGGTGAATGTTGTCAAGGCTAGTGTGTTCGCGGGGAAAACTGTTGTCTTTTTCATTGAAATAATTGTCATCTTGGATTACAAAGATCCGGTCTTTTATAGATCCGGTTACAACTAAGTCAAAGAAAAAAAAGTAAAAATTACAACTTTCCTCTTGTGAACAAATCGCGAGCTCCTGTTTTGCGGTCGCTCGCTTTGGTGGGTTCTTTGCCAACGCCGGGGTTAATCCGTGGACCACCGCGCGATCTAGATCCGGTCGGATCTACACGATTATACGGGTATTATTCCACGAAGGGAATAATAGCCGGGAGGGATTAGTCCACCAAGGGAATAATCGCTCGGATCTCGAGATCTAAGACCAAGCTTAGATCTGGAGTGTGATCTCGTGTAGATCTCAGATCTGTTCTTTCTTCCTCTCGAA
Organism: Asparagus officinalis; assembly: GCF_001876935.1. Lineage (NCBI taxonomy): Eukaryota > Viridiplantae > Streptophyta > Magnoliopsida > Asparagales > Asparagaceae > Asparagus > Asparagus officinalis. Next base: position 83,314,021 of record NC_033800.1, read on the forward strand.
ATCCTGCCTTTTCTGACGTGGATGCTCGCCGAGGATCAGATCCGAATGTGCAAGTCTTCAAGTCTTCAAAGCTCCGAGTTCACTCTTCAATCCGGCAGAGTTTCGGCTCTTGAAAGTTCGACCCCCGAAAATGAATACCACTTGGCCTATTTATAGGCACCCAGATCTGTGCCTAGGCACAGATCTGGGCCGGCCACCTCAAGGTGGCTCGGCTCTGGGCCGAGCCACCTTGAGGTGGCTCGGCCTTGGCCGAGCCACCTTGAGGTGGCTCGGCGCCTCGCCTTCGCCGAGCCCCTCTAGGGGTGGGTTTGGTTGTTCCCGTCTTTCGGTCTTGTCCGTGATTCCGTTTGTGCGGTTGATTGACAGTTGACCTGATTGGCAGTAAATCTGGATCCCTGATTAGGCAGTAAATCCACTTCTGAGTTCGAGCCCGGAAAAAAAACACGATCTTGATTCGATCGTGATTCGTTCCGAGTATGCCC
>NC_033800.1:83314675-83315010 GCF_001876935.1 Asparagus officinalis
TTTCTAACTTTTTAGCTCGAGTTGGTTGTTTCAACATAGAACTGACCATCGATTGTTGGCGTTGAGTTCTCATTTGTGACGCGTTGTCCGGCGTTGTGTTGTTGAGTTATCCTTAAGAATATTTATAAAACATTCTCCAGGAACTTCTCAACAAAATTTAGGGAACAGTTTATACTCGTATACCTTATTGGAGTATTAAGAAGCAGTTTATACTCGTATACTTTTCGGAGTAATGATTCTTTCGTTGCAACGCATTGATCGGCGTAGACCCAGGGTTACGCGTTGACCGGCGTTGACCTTAGGGTTTTGAACGTCGTACGTTGAATTTTTGCTCG
>NC_033800.1:83316010-83341398 GCF_001876935.1 Asparagus officinalis
GACGATGTTCGACGAATCGTACGCAAGCACGGAGATGCATCATACCGCGTTCGGAATCAAGACCAAGTGTCAAAGATCAAATGAGTCATGCCAACCAAAGGTCATACTCGACGAATCACGATCGAATCCCCCCCAAGAATCGGTTTCGGGCTCGAACCTCAGAAGTGGTATTACTGGCCTAATCAGATCCAGATTTACTCGCCAAATCAGGTCACTAGTCAATCAAGTACCGACAACCGAATCACGGACAAGACCGAAAGACGGAAAACAAGCCAAGCCCACCACCTAGGGGTCGGCCGAAGGCCAGGCCACCTCAGCGTGGCTCAGGCAAAGCGAGCCACCCAAGGTGCTCGGGCCAAGGCCGAGCCACTCAAGTGGCTCGCCCAGCCGAGCCACCCTGAGGTGGCCGCCTAGATCTGCTGCCTAGCAAAGATCGGTGCTCTATAAATAGCCAAGTGGTATTACATTTTTCAGGTGGGTCGAACTTTCAAGAGCCGAAACTCTGCCGGATTGAAAGTTGAACTCGGAGCTTCGAAGAACTGAAGCTTGCAACATTCGATCTGACCTCGGCGAGCATTACCAGTCAGAAAAGGAGGCATTTCGAGAGGAAGAAAGAACAGATCTGAGATCTACACAGATAACACTCCAGATCTAACGCTGTCTTAGATCTGCGAGATCCGACGCGATGTATTCCCATTGGTGGACTAATTCCCCCGCTATTATTCTTCGTGAATAATACCGTATAATCGGTAGATCCGACCGGCATCTAGATCCGGCGCGGTGGTCCACGGAAACCCCGTCGCGTTGGCAAAGAACACCACCAAAGCGGAGCGATCCGCAAAACAGGAGGCTCCGCAGATTGTTCACAGAGGAAAAGTTGTAATTTCTTTACTTTTTTTACTTGACGTGTAGTGTAACCGGATCTATAAAGAGACGCGGAATCTTTGTTAATCCAAGATTACAAATTAATTTCAATGAAAAAGACAAAAGTTTTTCCGCCAGCGAACAGCGGGACCACAGTGAGGCCAAAACGATCTCGCTGCGAGATCGTTGCGATCGCAGGCCGCGGATCTTGATCCCCGGTCGACGGAGAGGTCGACGTGATCGATTCACCAACAAAAGTTCGAGGCAGTACTTCATCCTCGTCCGGATCTACCTCAACCCTCGCCAGTCAGAAGGTCCAAGTCTCTTCCAGCAGAAAGGTGCGTTGGTACGAAGAAGTTGAAGCTAACCAACGAGACCTACACCTGATTGACGCCGGAAAGTTGCGTCAAGGTGAGCTCCACCAACCTCCAACCAGATCAACTGGTTCCAAACCAAGTTCCATCCGTCACCAAAGAGCCGGTGACCGTCTCAAGAGAGCCCGCCAAAGACACCAGAGAAAAGCTGGCCCAAACACATCGCCAAAGCGATGGAGTCCACCGAAATCCGCTACAAAACGCGATTTGAAGAACGGCAAAAAACATGAATGGCGACGTCCTCAAGCGCCACGGAACGAAATGGGTGGTTCAAAACGGAAACCGTCGACACTGGAGGGCGCAATTTCGCAAACGGGCCGCGCAGCGTATCAGCGCAGGCAGGCTCTCAACTGGAAGCCGCCATCAACAAATGACCAGAAAACAGCTCTCCACAAAAAGTTCAACCACCGCGAGAATCACCAGTAGCCGGTAATTCCAATAGCTTTCATTTTTTCGGCCACGTCACGAATCGTCCGAAAGGAAGAAAATCAGATTTGGGAGCGCCTCGGCCATCCGACGAAGAGACAACATATCCAAAAAACAGTCAAACAAATCCACATGCTGGGGTCGCCTGCAACCACTCAACAATGACAGAAATCATGGCAAGCGCACCCCAACATACACAATTCACGCCACAACACGTGTTCGGCGCGTGACCTTGAGACCCTAAAAAGGCAATTTGCTCTCAAGAGGAAACGTTGTCGTTGAGGACGACAACGTTATACCTGAGAGATCGTGCCAACACACTGCGCGGGAAAAGTTGTGGTTTTCTTCCAATATCGTGTCAATAGCACCTCAGTTAACACTTTATGCGTTACAAAGAGATGCCGGTCTAGTTTATAAATCGCGGCTTTACAATGAAAATCAAAATAAAACAAAGAAATCAAAATACATTAACTTCTCTCTTTAACAAATCAAAGATCCTGTTATCCGGTCTCTTGCCTTCTGTGGGTAACAGGGGACCCCACGTGATCTGGATCTCAAGCAATCTACGACGTATTACGGTATTATCCCAACCAAGAGATAAATAGCCGGGAGGGATCGTTTCACCAAGGAAACGACCGCCGAATTCGGGATCTAAGAAAACAAGCTAATCCGGAGTGTACGACGGTAGATTGAGGATTAGACTCCTTCGAACTCCCTGCCTTTTGTGCGGGTGCTCGCTAAGATCAAATCGCGGGTCTCCAAGTCTTTCAAGCTTCAGATCTCCGAGTTGGAGGTGACAAATCCGGCAGAGTTTTGCTCTCTCAAAAGTTTCAGCAAGCCCTCCAAATGGAAACGAGTACCAGCCTATTTATAGGATCTCAGAACTGTGCGTGTTGCACAGTTCTGAGCCCTAGCCACCCTAGTGCTCGCCATAGCGAGCCACCTCAGGGTGGTCGGTCTGGCCGAGGCTAGCAATACACCCTGGGGTGGCTCGCCATCGAGCCACCCTAGGTGGCTCGGATTGGGCCGAGCCACCTTAGGGTGGTTCGATTCGGGCCGAGTTCCCCCAGGCGCTGGTTTTGGTCGTTTTCCGTTTGTTTCCGGTTGTTTTGGTTGATTTGTTGAAACGTTGAATTCCGGATTTGGATAAAATCAGTGCGTGTTTGAGTTCAAATCCATCTTGGTGGAGAGAACCCGTCGACTCCCGAACCACCTAACATTTGTTTCCACATCAGTTCGTTAGCTTTGTAGCCTCTTAGTTCGTTTCGTGCTCTGAACGTTCGTCGATTTTGTCGATATGTGCGACTTGTGTCAAGGGACCTATAACAGTTTATACCCTAAACAGAATACCCGCCTCAATAGGCTTTTCAGCCTCGTCTCTTTATAGAAGAGTCTGGCGAATGCTTTGGAACAATATGACTTGCCCTCTACCCTTTGCGTTGGTAACGAGCCTGGAATGATTCGTTTATTCTTAATCCTTGGCATTACTGCTTTGTAGAAGCTGTAGGGGTTCCGGTGCTGGGCATTTATGGTCTACCGTTGTGGAATTTGAACTTTGAAAGTCGATTTCCGATCTTTAATCTTTAACTCGTGTTGGTTGGTTCGACCGTGCAACTAGCTCGATTGTCGGTGTGAATCGCTCACTTGCTGACACGTTGTCCGACCCGTGTTTATTGATGATCTTAAGAATATTTTGAAATTCTAGGTCTCACGAAGCAAAAGAAAAAAAAAAAAAAAAAAAAACAAAAAAAAAAAAAAAAAAAAAAAAAAAAAAACAATAGGAAATAGTTTATATTGCTATACCTCTATTGGATGTATTTCCGTGCTCAAAATATACTGAACCGCTAAAATGAGCCAAAAAAGGGCAGTAATTGTCAAAAAATTTGTTTATCGTTCCCTCGCGAATGTTGTGAAGACAGGAATGAAATCAAGGATGGAGACCCTTGTTGATTTGAAAGTCGCTCGACGCTTAATTCAGTCTCTTTTGAACCTTGAGTTTGGATTGGTCCGTTCGGTCAAGCTGGTCCGGTTTCACACTGGTCACATTTATAAAAGGGGTCTCTCTTCCTCTATTTTTTTTTCTTTTTCTTCTCCTCTCTAGGCCGGCCCCCCCTCATCCCTATTTTTGATTTTTCTTTCCACTAGAGCGTCCTTCGCAACATCCAAACATCGTATTGGTCCTAGAGCGTGGGTCTTCCTTTGATCCTTGACGAGAAAAATCCTTCAAAAAATCATTTTTTAGATATTAACTCTCAACCCTCGAGCAGCGTGGTGAAAGTTTCCTAAAAGGTCTCATCTTTGTTGGATCTCGAGCCTTTCTTCAGGTAAATTCCACAATTTGGACTTTTTCATGCTCAAATTTAATTCATGCGCATTTGTGGGGTTATACTGTGAGGGTTGAGGGTGTGATTGATGCCTCCTCGAGCTAACATTCAGGGGGGTAAAAATTCAATTTTGAGGGGTTTTTATCAAAAAGTTAGGGCTGAAATTTATTGTTGTTGAAAAATCTAACGCCTTTGAGTTATTTGCAGGCCGTCATTCTCGCGGCTCGATGAGTTCGTTCCCCTGCCATGTCGGTTGATGGCGCCGCCTCCCTCTTTATGTTGGTGAGCTACTTTTTGCAAATAAACCCTTTTTCTTACTAATTTTGTAAATTGATCCTTTTTAAAGCCCCACGTTGTCCTTGCGATGCAATCGGGAAGACCTGATTCCACTTGTGAGGATCGACGCTCAAAAGATATGGTTTGCTTGGTCAAAACCATATCTCAACATTTAAAGGGGGCGATTTGGACGACTACATGGGCGTTATAAGCAGGGATATGATTGTCGAATACCCTGTTTTGTATTGCCAACTGTGGCCAAATCGTCTCAACCCTTTATAAGGCAAGAACTCTATCTTAGCTGATGTTGTAAGATGAGTTCGATTTCCTTTTATAATCGAGACTAACGCAGGTGTTTAACTGTCTATTTGCAGGGGGTACCGTTCTAGGATCAATTCCCCGTAACACGCAATATATGGACCAGTGGGCAGAGCATTATTCGAACTCCAAGATCCTTCCCTATTCCAGCTACCCTCGTCAGTTGCTTCGGACACGTTCGACTGAGGTTGCCCAAGTGGTGAGGGGATAGTGGTTCATCGAGCTATTCGCGAACAGCTGATCACAGACGCGCCTTTTGTGAAGGACGGCCAGCTCTAACTCAGCCTCTTTCGGAAGAGTCGATTCTATTTGGCTGATTCTGTCGAGACACAGAGCCGTATTCATTGATGTGCTGAGCATTGCTTCACAAGACCTGGCAATGCTATCATCATACTTGCCGGAGATTCCTCGCAATCGTTCATTGACTGAGCCAGATTCAGGGCTGTGACACGGGAGATGTCGGGCGCTTGACAGAGGATCATATGAGTGTCCATTGCGGCTATATCATCTCAATCCGGTTCTGGTTCGTCAGAAGTCGTGTTATCCGGGATTGGCGTCCTGGTGTATTGGGCTGGACGAACCACCACGTAACGAGTTCCTTCTACCGGGCTCCACCTTGAGGAATGCTCGCTGTTCTGGGACGGGAGATGCCAGCGACAGCGTTACAGGTTTTTTACGGTTGGGTTCCACTCTTCGACAATCTGGTGGAGCCGCAGACGACATACGTCCTTGAGTCGATGGGGCGAGGAGTTGCAATGCTTGCGGTTTGTATGCAAGTCGTTCGTGCACCGTGAGTGGACAATAATTTGAGACTATTTCTGTGCTTGTTCGACGCTATATAATCCAATACAGAAACTTTTCTGACCACGGCAGGGGGGAGTTAGGCTTGGCTCTTCAAACGAGATCGCACCCGCACAGGATTTTGGATTGTCATGGGACAGATGCTATACCGGACCTCCAGTCATGAGTTGAGGCCATTACAATCGCTACTGCCTGACCAGTTATGAGACTCTATGGGACGTCACTTGTCATACCATAAACATTGCTTTGGCACAGTCGGAGCCCTTAGCAAAGAGGACCAAGGTATGTGTGAGATACAATAGAATTTGGCGAACTACTTTGTTCAAGGAATCTGGAGAGAATAACGAGGATATTTGTGAGCTGGCCGTCATCCCCTTCAGAGGTGAACCAGTCTACTGAAGAACGGCGCCTCTCTTAACCAACCCAGGCCGGTCCTGAAGGGTGTTTTCCTGCTCAAGACCAAGTTCAAGTCATTCGTTGTTGGCACGCTTACGCACCCAATTTCGCCGAGCGCTATCGACAACTCTGCCGGCTTTCTTGCTACTGGTTTGAAAAAGTGTGTGGTTGCCATATATCTGGCGACGAAGCCTTTAACCCGAGGCACAACCAGCAGTTCAGCTCGCCTATAAGAGAACTCTTACTTCTCTTCGGTGCACGGTGCCTAATCATTCACGCGGAGACTGCACATTTCCAATGCGTCGTCACACGGAAGGAGACCCGATTTACGCAGGTCATCCACGCTTAGGTGGAGCTCCCCCCGATCAAAATCTGATGGCTCCTGGTTTCCTTCAATCCACGGATATGATGTGTGACGAACGCCCAACAGACCATCTGTTCCGACTGGCAGCAGTTCGCTTGAAGAATGCAGGTGGGAGAGGACCGCGGATCCCACACATACAGGCAACAGCACAGCTCATTCCAAACAACTCAAGTGTAACGACAATACCACTCTCTACTTGTTTTCGCAGTTCTCCGGTCGGATAATGCTGAATGTTGATGATGACGAGAGCCTAGAAGAGTACCGACTTATTTAGACATCGGCTCTTCAACTGGCTAGTGAATATAGGCCGCTATCTTGACTTTCGGGTGAGGGATCAGTGCTTCATTGAACCATATCTACGCGTGCCGATTCGCTCGCCAGTTTTGGCTATGACCCAGCTTTAACATTGGGAATCCTCTCAGCAGCTTCGTACTCATAGTGGTTTGAATAACGGTCTCCGCGCTTGGTTGTTGACCGTGACTGGCCTTGTACTGGTGTTAGATTTAGTCTGCGCGCGACGTGCTGACCGGACAGTTGAAGCCTTACTTTCTTGAGCTGGCAAATTGGGATGGTTTAGCAAGCCAACAAGACTATCCCTGTGAAGCCAATCGCAGAGTTTAGAGCTGAGGCACTCCCAGGTTGATCCCGCAGGAATTGGGAAAACGCCCGACGACAGAGGCAATACGGAAGCAAGACATCGTCGATTGACGAATGAGGACAAGGACATTCCAATTCCACACAGACAGAGCTTCGGGCGGGGATCCCGAAGATTACGATGACATTTCCGAGCGAGTTGCACTTCATCTTTTCTTCTATCTCCAGACAGTGTTGAAACTGACTATGGGGTTTTATGTTCCAAGATACCAACAGTTATCAAGATGAAGATTTCCGTCCTCATCCCCAGGCGAGACTTCGATCCTATGCTAGGCGAAGAGATTGGCCCGCAAACCTCGTTAGCTGTCACGAGCATCTGACATGGATCTGGCTGGAAGATGACGCCTATTAGTAGACAGAGGTAATGTCTACTCTTTGAATTTGAAGAGCGCATTTTCTTGGTTATTCTGAACCATTGACTCATGCTTTTCATTTCTATATAGGATGCGTGGGGAGGATGGAATGAGTCCGAGATCCTGTCCGTTATCTCCCCTGATCGAACCCACTACCCTCCTGTAGAGAGTCTACAGGGTTGCTGACTCTTATGGGATTGGGGCGGTGAGGAGATAGTGTAGGACAGATACCTGTGATCAAGTACGTCTATACACTGACAGGCGTATTTCTTTAGATAAACATTAGTGAATTTGTGTACCTCTAACATGTCCGCCATACTCCTTGCTACCCTTCATGATAAATTTGCAGGAGGCGAACCTGGAAAGACGAAGAGCTCCGATAGCACCCGTGAGAGTAACTGTATTCATTTCCATTAGTTTAGTCTCTTCATTATTTCTTGGCACTTATATTCTTTTTATGTCAATTTCTCCATCGAAGATTTGACGAGGAAGCCTGTTTGGCGACACTCCTAGATTCAACTACATATATAGCGTACACCTCAGAATTGATGACTCAGCTACCTGGAACATGTTCCTGAGCCGTATTTGCAAACAATCCTGAGGATGGTTTCCTTTGAAGGTATGTGCCTGCCTGCTTGAGTTGATTATAAGACTAGTCCCCGACCTGGACTAATGCAGCTATAATGTAACGCCTCTGCGAATTCTGTTTGAATTGACAGGAGGTCTTTGTTGAGAAGATCCAGTTGAGCCGCGTGGCGACCAAACTCCACTAGCCGATGCAGTGCTAACAGTTGTTACACTCCATTCACCCCCAGTGAACTCGTAGGAAGGAGGTAATAATTTAATAGCTGAGTGAGCCGTTACCATTTCCTACATGAGGCTTTGACGAACATTCTCTTCTTTTGTGTAGGGCTTCCCTTCTGCAGCTCATAATCTCGTAAGCGAGTTGTTATACAGGGATGATCCTGAGAAGATCTCCATCAAGCGTAGTAAGTCCGCTCTTATTTCTCCTCCCTGACTGGTATCAATGGCAAACTGCCTCCACGGACGGACTTTCTCTTCGCCAATTTTAAGCCCGTACCGTCGATTCTCAAGATAAACTTTGATTAGGGACATAGGATGTCCGATCTAGCGACGGCTATGGTTGATGACGCTTGATCGCCTTAGAGCGTGACTTCAGTATTGTTTCATCGAGCTCCGGGATAACAGGTGCCTCTTCATTCGTTTGCTGGCGAGTGGATGCTCGCTTCAGACATCGGCGCAGGGGTCGGATGGTTGCGGAGCTCGAGATCAGGTGCACGGCGGGACCGCAATGATGAGTTGAGGCTGATATTCGACACCTGAAGAGTCTTCTTTCCTCCGAGGAGGGCTTGATTCTCAGATACGATCAGCTCCGCACGAGAACTCCGTGAGAAGGAAGACACAAAGGTATGCAAATCAGCAAGCAAAATGCTGCTTATTCTGATGAAGGCTGAGGTCCTTAGGAAGCAGAGACTGCTGAACAGAGGAGGATGCTGTGCAGACTTTAAGCTGCGAACGAAGAGTCCTGTAGAGCTTGGTGCCAGGAAGGCTAGCACCCCTATGAAGAAGTTATCTGAATTCAGTCAGCAGATTCTTAGCCATGGCGCTTGATGTAATGATTTTATTTGTGCTGAAAAAACCTTGACAGTTTGATTCCTAGTGGAATAGGTTTTTATCTTTATCTTTTATATGATTCCTCATCACGTTTGAAGATGATTTGAACCATAATACCTCATAGGATTTGGCAACGCCCGCCAGCGCTTTTCAACGAGTTTTGATTAGGCCTGTACCAGACTAACCAGTTTGAGTCGGGCTTAGCATGCCGGATTATGCGAATGCGCGTTCCGCAATGTAAGTTGTGGGCCTAAGGGAATGAACTCCCTTAACCTTCGTGCTATGATGTCGAATACATAGACTCGCACAATTGGTTACGGAATAGGCTACCCGGCGACACGTGTTAGGTGTTGACATTTTAGGATTTTTTGCTAACCCCCAGCCTTCAGGCGGGTTTGCTACGCCTTTAACCGACTACGTTTGATCGGGCTAGCATGCGATTAATCGGAATCCGTTCCCATGTAACGTTGCTAAGGAATGTAACTCCCCTTAGACTTCCGTGCTATATGTCGAAATACATAGACTGTCGTCCAACTGTGTTACGGGAATACGGCTACCCGCGAACTGTTATGGTGTTTGACTTTGGATTTTTGGCTCCCCAGCCTTCCAACGGTTTGAATTCGCCTTTACCGACTAACCGGTTTGAGTCGGCAGCATGCGATTATCGAAAAATCCGTTCCGCATGTAACTGTTGTGCTTAAGGGAATGAACCTCCCACTGACGCCTCGTTGGTTCGTCGGTTTATGCCGAACTGTGCTAAGGGACCTATAAGCAATTTTATATGCCTACATAGTGGTAATAATTCAGATTCAAATTCTTCGGGCTACTCGTTATTTGCACTACCTTCAGTTTGTGTTACCGAATCTACAGAGTGGATGTTGAATTCGGGTACTTCTTACCATATTTGCCCTAGGAGGGATTGATTCTCTAGCTTTCAGGAGTTGGAAAGAGAGGAGATCGTGCTCATGGGTAATGATCATGAATGTTCTATTGGTAGTATAAGTACCGCTTGGATTAGGATGAGTGACAGAGTGATTTGGGAGTTAGTTGGAGTGAGGTTCGTTCCTCAGTTAAAGAAGAACATCATTTTACTTGGAGTTTTGGAGGCAGCAGGTTATAGTGTGACCTTGGTCGATTCACGGTTGAAGGCCATATTGGGGTCCATGATTATGATGAAGGATGTCAGGAGGAATAATTTGTATTATTTGATTGGGAGCACAGTGTTTGATAGAGAGCTGACGACTTCTTTGGATTTGACTAGACTGTGGCATTTGTTGAGGCTGAGTTATTTGATTGGTTATGTCATGCATGGTTTGTTGAGGAGTGCTTTGACCTGCAGATTGAAGTCCTTTGAGCACATTGGTATGAGCAAGAAGATCGAGGTAAAGTTTGACACTTCTATCCATCGATTGAGGGGTTTTTTTAGGTGGTGTTCAGTCAGGTATTTGGGGGCCTTCCAAGAAGGTATCGTTAGGAGGTAATCAGTATTTGACTTCCGTAGTTGGGGATTATTCTAGCCATTGGTGGGTTACAACCAGGTCCCGTTGGTGTGAAGTCCTAGAAGTCAACAACAATTGAAAGAAGTGTATTGGCAGAAAGGTAACTTGTCGTTCTAGCTTTGGTAGAGGTTCTTTCTTGTATTTGTGCCGAGCTCATGGCAGTTTAAGACACTTCATTATGTAGAGATATTAGGGCGATGAGATGAGATGACAGTTTTGATGGGTCGTTCCTTACTGGAGGGGGATCGATGTTGGTTGTCGAGCATTGATTTTGATTTTGGAGCTTCAACATATTTGGATCATCTTGGTCATAGGTTGCCGACTGCTGCGTGTGGAGATTTTAGATCTGGTGGAACTGCTTTGGATTTTGGGTTGCGTTGGATATTTAGTTGCCTGACATTTGGTCACATTGAGGATGCGAGATTTGATCTGATTGCACGTTTGAGATTCAGATGTTCGTTTGATTATCAGTTAGGAGCTTCTGATTTTGTTCTGAACAGGTATGTCACATTTGACTTTCGACAGGTGGAGAGTGTTGATCAGATCATTGGGATATCACAACGGGTGGAGGGTGATGCTACTTCACATTGGGTGGAGATTACTCCACATACTCCAGATCATACTGCATCGTTTGAGATTCTAACTGAGGTGACACAGTTTGGAGATCATTTGGATTTGGATGCAGATGATGAGTTGGTTTTAGATTCGAGTGCAACTGGTGGACATGTTTTGGATACGGCCATTGGTTCACCTCAGATGGAGGTGTTTGATTTGTTTCAGTTTTGGGCCATTAGGAGCGCTATCAGTTACACATCCGTTGGTTATATTTGTTAGGAATCTTGACCCCAAGATTAGTTTTTTTTTATGATAACAAATATTATATATTGTGTGTATTATGTGCTAATATTTGTTTTGCAGTATTAGAGCTATATCAATAATTATATTCAAAGAGATACTCAAGACATAGATGAGTTCAAGGCAAAATGAAGCAAAGAAGAAGATATACTTTATTATCAAAATGTAATTTTATATTTTCTTTGCTTAGATATTTGTACAAGTCTTGATCACTCACACACATGCACACACATAGTGTTAGAACATACTAACACATGCTTAGTGTGTTGGTTAACAATAGAAATCCCCTATGTTAGCCATTAGAGTTTATATATATTGAGTGAGTCTTAAAATATTTTATTTATACCCCATATCATTTAGAATCTAGAAAACCTCAAAAGATTAAAGTTGTAGGTCTCTTCAAGAGCTTTCCAACAAATCTTAAATCACCTCATTCCGATATCGGATGAGAAAGTTACAATCAAAATACTAAAAAAAATTCCAGAATCTAACTTTACAGTGTAGTCGACTACTATGCCTTGTAGTTGACTACTAAGCAATTTTCTGACTTCACGATCTGTTTAGACTCAGTGTAGTCGACTACTATAACTTGTAGTCGACTACAGATACAGTTTTTCCAGATTTTAGGTTTTAAATAAGTGACTGTTTATAGCCGTTTTGTGGACGTTAATTGGGTTTAAAATTATGTCATTTCAGAGGCTATAAATAGGTTTAAACATCAGAAAACAAGCACCAAGTTTTGCACTTATAAGATTCACATATAGTGCAAATTAACTCTCTAAACTTTTAATTTTTCAATCTATTTTTCTATAAAAGAGAGTTTCTGATATTGCATTTGTTCCTATCATTCTTAGAGCTTGTTTAGACAATATTCAGAGAGTTAAAAAGATTAATAAGCCACTGTTATACATTCACATCTATATCAAGGCTTATAGGATTGGAATTGTACATTGCTTTAAAGAAAGGTTCTCTCGATTTATGAGAGGGGTTGATCTCTTGGTCTAGAGATCAGTGTGACGATTGGCATGGTCTTGTCAATTGGGTTTGCAATTTGCATGGTCTTACAAATTGATCAGGTTTGCTTTTAATTTTGTATGGTTTCAAAATCATAGTGGAAACTCTCAAGCGGGATTTGCTTGGGGACTGGATATACACCGGGGAGGTGGAACCAGTATACATGCTTGTGTTTGTGATGTTCATTTTCTGATATTGCCATTTTTCTTTGCAATTTATAATCTACTTTGCATAAATTTTAAAAGGACACTATTCACCCCCTCTAGTGTTCTAGTGTATCTATTTCAGATTCTACATTTGGTATCAGAGCAAGGTGAAAGATGGCATCAACAAATACATCACAATTCAAAGAAGGTCATTCTACAAATCGTCCACCAATGTTCGATGGATTGAACTACAACTATTGGAAGTGCCGAATGAAGATTTATATTCAATCAATTGGTTACGAACTTTGGAGCATTGTGGAAACAAAATATGAGAAGCCAACCACTCCTTTCATGGAATAGACTACATCTCAAAGGAACAATGCAAACTTGGATTCTAAAGCAATGAATGTCTTATTTTGTGCTCTTGACAATAATGAGTTCAATAGGGTGTCAACGACCACATCCGCATATGATATTTGGCACACACTCGAGGTAACTTATGAAGGTACAAGTAATGTTAAAGATACTAATAATAATTTCATTTGTTATGGTTGCAATAAGCCAAGACATATGAAGAATGATTGTCACCTTCTAAAATCAATGTCAAAGTCAATAAAATTCAACAAGAAAAGGAAGGCTTTGACGGCTACATGGGATGATAGTGATGATTCGTTTTCGGATGAAGAAATCGAAGAAAATGAAAGCGCTCATATGTGTTTTATGACACAAGATGAAGTAAGTGACAATGAAGAGCTTTTAGATGCTTTTAATGAATTATATGAAACATTTTTTAGATTAAAGGCTTCATATAATTTTCTTAAAGGTGAAAATAAAAGATTACTTGAAGAAATTTCTAATTTTAATTCTTCTACTATTTCTTATTCTCAAGTAATTGAATTGAAAGAGGAAAATAAATCATTGCTTAAAGAAAATCATATTTTGACTAATGAGAATGTTTATCTAAAATCAGAATGCAATGATTTAAAAATTCGCATTAATGTTTTAGATAAAGATATTTCTTCTATTAAATTAAAATATGATGATATATGTTTGAATGTTAGTAAATTCAATAAAAGTAAAGAGAATTTGAATAATTTGCTCTCATTTCAAAAATCTTCAAACAATCATTTTGGCATTGGATTTATTCCTAAGTATTTTACAAAGAATGATTATGTTTTTAAGAATAATAATAAGAATATTCATGCTAAACAAAATAAGTATATATGGATTCCGAAGAATTTGAATATTCATGATAGGAATGATTATATTTCATCTTATATATATGAAGTTTGCAATTCAAAGAATTACACTCATGTTAATAAATGAAAACCAAATTCCAAGTGGATTTGGATTCCTAAGGGCTAATCCTAATGATATAATATAAAAGGGTACCAAAGTGCTTAATATTTTTATTAAGGTACTAAAGAAAAGAAAATTTTAATTAGAATTATGTTTATTTCTTTTTGCTAATGACAAAGGGGGAGTTATATAGAAAATTTTAAATTTTTTACTAATGCTTTGATGCAGGGGGAGTAAAAGAATTTATTCAATGATTTCATGCAGGGAGATTAAAATTTTTATATCTTAATAACATTAATTTGTCATCATCAAAAAGGGGGAGAATGTTAGGAATCTTGACCCCAAGATTAGTTTATTTTGATGATAACAAATATTATATATTATGTGTATTATGTGCTAACATTTGTTTTACAGTATTAGAGTTATATCAATAATTATATTCAAAGAGATACTCAAGACATAGATGAGTTCAAGGCAAAATAAAGCAAAGAAGAAAATATACTTTATTGTCAAAATGTAATTTTATATTTTCTTTGCTTAGATATTTGTACAAGCCTTGATCACTCACACATATGCACACACATAGTGTTAGAACATACTAACACATGCTTAGTGTGTTGGTTAATAATAGAAATCCCCTATGTTAGCCATTAGAGTTTATAGATATTGAGTGAGTCTTAAAACATTTCATTTATACCCCATATCATTTAGAATCGGGAAAAACTCAAAAGATTAAAGTTGTAGGTCTCTTCAAGAGCTTTCCAACAAATCTTAAATCACCTTATTCCGATATCGGATGAGAAAGTTACAGTCAAAATACTGAAAAGAAAAATTCCAGAATCTGACTTTACAGTGTAGTCGACTACTATGCCTTGTAGTCGACTACTAAGCAATTTTCTGACTTCACAGTCTGTTTAGACTCAGTGTAGTCGACTACTATGACTTGTAGTCGACTACAGATGCAGTTTTTCCAGATTTCAGGTTTTAAATAAGTGACTGTTTATAGCCGTTTTGTGGACGTTAATTGGGTTTAAAATTATGTCATTTCAGAGGCTATAAATAGATTTAAACATCAGAAAACAAGCACCAAGTTTTGCACTTAAAAGATTCACATATTGTGCAAATTAACTCTCTAAACTTTTAGTTTTTCAATCTATTTTTCTATAAAAGAGAGTTTCTGATATTGCCTTTGTTCCTATCATTCTTAGATCTTGTTTAGACAATATTCAGAGAGTTAAAAAGATTGATAAGCCACTGTTATACATTCACATCTATATCAAGGCTTATAGGATTGGAATTGTACATTGCTTCAAAGAAAGGTTCTCTCGATTTATGAGAGGGGTTGATCTCTTGGTCTAGAGATCGGTGTGACGATTAGCATGGTCTTGTCAATTGGGTTTGCAATTTGCATGGTCTTACAAATTGGTCAGGTTTGCTTTTGATTTTGTATGATTTCAAAATCATAGTGTAAACTCTCAAGCGGGATTTGCTTGGGGACTGGATGTACACCGGGGAGGTGGAACCAGTATACATAGTTGTGTTTGTGATGTTCATTTTCTGATATTGCCATTTTTTCTTTACAATTTATAATCTACTTTGCATAAATTTTAAAAGAATACTATTCACCCCCCTAGTGTTCTAGTGTATCTATTTCAGATCCTACAATATTAGTGAAGAGTTGCAAACTTTTCTATTTGATTGAGGACCTTTAAAGCCCGTTTGGGTGAACTACGTGAATGCTTGATTCCTCAGGCAAGAGGATACGTAGGCAGTCATTTATGATATAGCCGATTTGGTGAGTTGATACCGACACTTGGAGTTTGTCGCATTCTCGTTTGGGTTCGACTTGTTGTAGATTGAATCTGTTGTCATGCATTTGTTCCACTTTGTACTGGACGCAACAAGTGAGACGTTTGATTGGTATTGGCGTTGGCTCAGTTTTGGAAAAACTTCGCTGAGGTGGAAATTATTGGATAACAGGTTCCTAATATATTTCTTAATTTGTTTTGGTAACAGGTTATTGGGATTCCTAATCTATTTTGGTAACATGATTCCAAATCTATTTTGGTAACAGGTTATTAGGAAGGTTATTGGGATTCCTAATCTATTTTGGTAACATGATTCCAAATCTATTTTGGTAACAGGTTATTAGGATTCCTAATCTGTTTTGTTTTTTATTTTAGAATTCCTAGTATGTTTATGATTTTAGGATATCTATATATATGGAACAATTGGAAGAGAGAATAGAGAAGAAAATTTGGGATATTTGGAGCACAGAAAAGAGATATTTTCTAAGCTATTCGTTATGGTTTTGTTTGGAGAGAATTAGGGATTTGTTGGTGAGATTAATTGGTGAGTTTGAGTGATTTGTAATCTCAGTTTGTACCATCCTTCTCTATTAGTGAAAAACCCTATCCCATTCTTGCCCCGTGGACGTAGGCAACTTGCCGAACCATGTTAAAATTGGTTGTTTGTGTTTGTGGTATTGATTTGGTTTGTTAGGTCTTCTCTCGACGTTCGTTTGATTTGATTCCTCGTAGCACGTTGGTTTGGTTATTTGGCTTCCGCGGCACTCAATAGTACCTTGGTTTCATTGACTACCTAAGTCCTTAAGGTTAAGGAAAACACCGTTATTTTATAGTTACAAAATAAATTCAGTACCTTGAACAACTACCTGAAAGTATGACTCAATAAATGTCAAATGTTTTCGTCAAAGAAGTTAGGTTGATGGTGGTATGTGAGAGGTATTTAGCATATAACCATGTAATATTACAAAGACAAAATAACCAAATTGTATATTCTAAAGTCCAATGAATAAAATCCATTAGGGGTTATTAGAAGTGGTCGGAATAGTAAATAAATTCACAACACTCATGTAGACCATAGCATACAATCTGGAAGGGTTGCACGAGCAATGCACGTGGTAAAAATTTTTAGATTTATTTTAACTTGATAATTCTATTTAGGGAATGTTGTTGAAAAAAATTATTGAATGTAAACGATGGAGCAAACATATGGACAGAAGCTAAAAATTCATAATGTTTAAACAATGAAATTACGTTTAGGGATGAATTGAGCGATAGTACAGTGGGTGCATCCTCAACAATATAAAACAAACTATGATATACAAGCCATAATAATACATCAATTATTTATCAATGATATACATTACTAAATAAATATGAAAAACAAGTATTATTCATGCTACAACCAGAATCAAATCATGCAATGATATAGGATGATGATATTCAGACATTTGGATGAGACAAATAATAAATGTGTATGAACAACTCTCTTAACTTGAAAGCATAACAATCCTCAGTAGACCAGCAATAATAATATTATCAACCATCTTCCTCAATTGAGAACACTAGGCGAAAGTTAGAAATGTTAAAAGCAAAGAAAGGTAAGTCAATTCTGAAACAAATTACAAAATAATCAAATATTATCAACTATCCTCTTAAATTGAGAGCGCTAGGCTAAAGTTACAAATGCTAAGTTGGATGTTGACTTTTAGATTTTTTTTTCTTGAAATTGTGTAATTTTTATTACATTGTGTTGATTTTTTTTGTTCTGAGTTATGTTTGAATTAGAATATTATAAGGAGTTTTACATGATATACTAAACAAAATAAATATGTTTCAACAAATGGTATCAAAGTAAAATATGTAAGAAAATTTGAGGTATTAAAGTGTTAAAAGTATATTAGGTGTACCAAATTGATAAAAGGGGTAAACTTTAGGGTACCAAAGTAAATAAATATCCTTTTTTCATTTCCACACAACGTGAGTACAACTTCATCATTTATGATAGGTTTGTGTCACTCCAGTAAGTCTTCACCTAATTTACGGATCTAATAAGGCTTTTAGAAGAAACATCTTAGTTTCTGTGTGACCTATATCTTTCAGGAAAGTCCCTTCTATACTACTTTCTTAAATATATCAGTCTACCAACCTGCTTAAATTTCACCAAAATAACATTAGGCCACTGTAATATTCCTCACAAACTTTACCATTTCCTGCTTACATCCTAACATTAATCACATAAATTACATATCAAAACCAGAATATACCCCACTATCCCTCAAAAGCCTCTTCTCCTCCTCCACATAGTTCTTCCCCTTGCTCGCTTGCCCAAGATCCGTCTTCCTCTTCTCCTTCTGCGAAAACAACTTGCTCTTCTCTTTCTTCTTAAAGGAATAGTATTTACTACAATACCCATAACATTTTATTAAAACTCTAGCATTTGAAGTTATAGCAAAGGATACAAATGTGATATTAGTAATATACGTGAGCATATCAACAAACAACTTGTTTGCATGGGTTCAACTATTTCTAGTATGAAAAAATGTATGATAATAGGGAACAGCATCAAAGAAAGGTATGAATCAAGAAAAAAAGGATATAGACAAAGAAATTTTAAAATCAAAATCTAAGTTAAAATTTTGCAGAACTCGTATCCAAAATTTTCCTTTGATAATCACCTTCCTGAATTTGTTTCCTTCCTGATGCACTAAAATTTAGGATTTGAAGAGATGATGGCAGAGAAGGCATAGTATTTTTCTGAAAACTTGATTTTTGGTTATATCTAAGATGATAAGGACAATAATAACCATCATTGTAAATTGATTGCCCATTGATGAAGGCAGAGAGTGAGGATACATTGAAGAACCTAAATAGTAACCGAAGGAGAGGGAGAAGAACAAAGGTTTGAGACTTTTGAGTTTCTAGTTTATGTGTACAAACTTGATTATGTTTTCGACTATTTCCATGAATAGGAAAATGATGAAGAGGCTCCAATTAAAGTAATGTTTTATCCATAATATAGTCATATTTCTTTATTGTTTTTCTTTGTTATTTTCCTATATCCGATGAAAGATTCTAGTAAACAATTTCTTCATCCTTGCATTGATGAGTGCCTGAACACCATCATCGATTCTACATGTGAAGCTCCGATCAATGCTATGACATGCAATCTCACAATTTTTTAAAGAGATCAGAGGTTAAAACTAAAACAGATAGACCATATCCTATATTCTTTTATTTTAGACACCAACTTATCAATTAAATTATTCATTAATTTGGAGCCGAGGAAAGTTGAGAAGCCTGATCGTGAATTTGTTTGAGAGAATATCAATTATAAGATTAATTAGTTAGAATTTCTTTTTGATAAATAATTAATATGAAGTTTAAGGGGTTAAGTATGAGAACTTCTCACAAACCTTAGTTTCAATCTTCAAATAGCCTTACTTCTCAAAGTATTCATCTCTGGTTTAGACTATAAAAATTTTCTTAAAAATGAGCTTGTAAATTAATTCACATGATGAAGTAAAAGAAGATGAAATTATTTAGATACAACACACATAAAATTATGTAATCTCTCCTCATTTACAGATCCTAAAATTTTTCCTAAAGTACCAAAAAATCACATTAGATTAAATTAAGCAACAAAATAAAACCGACTAATATTTATCATGATGGATCAAGAAAAGGCAGAATTATATAAACTTAATATGTACTATATCAAAATTCCTCATCATTTGCAATTCCTGAAAGGCCAAAAAAAAAAAAAGAATTAGAAGCAAGTGAAATAACAATTTTCTCTAAAGATTATATACTATCTACTTTTTTCATCATATGCTTAGAATATTTATAACTACAAATGAAGACTATCAGAATTCATTACTAAGTTTTGAACCTTAAAAGAGTGACTCTTGGATACCATTCCAAAATAATTGAATGACACATAAAGATTAATAACAAAATGTTGTTAGGTCTCATGTTTATGAGCCTATTATCTAATCTAGTTTTTGATGATTAACAATTAATTCCTAATAATGTTTGTCGAGTATTTATATTTGATTGTTAGGTATTCTACACAAGGATTCTCCATTGGAGGTTGGTTGGATTGCGCTTACACGATCACATTCAACGGAGGTTGGCGGGATACCGAAGTGAAGTTATGCATAATTCAAATCAAGATTTATATCGCTTTATTCCTGAAAATCAAGATCGAGCTTAATAAAGATTTTTATCTTGGGTACATTAGTTTAGGTTTATATTATGTGTGTTAATACTTTAAAGCTCAAACTACACACATACACGTTCCATTTTTATCGTATTATATGTTTTTGAGAAAATAACTTGTTTATGGATTAAATACTTGATTATAACTATTAAACATCTTTTATAAAGTCCATTAATCCATTTAAAAGAAGTTTTAAACTTGTTTGGGCACATTTTGTCAAAATCAAGTTTTATCAAGTTCATGTTCATGCATGTTTTTACAAAACAGACGAGTTTTCACATATGGGAAATAAAATTTAAAAAATTCTTTTTCTAACATGTTTCATTATATATTTATAACCATTTTACAAAATTTTATTATTTTTGGAGTTTATTTACTATGTTAAATTGATTTTACAAAATAGGTATTTCAGCAATTTTTAGAATCTAAAATATATGTATTAAAATATTTATTTATCACAAATAGAAAGTGATATTTCATAAATTCTTTCTCTAACATGTTTACATACATGTTTAGAAATATTCTAAAAAATTTCATTATTTTTGGTATTGATTTACTACTTTTAATTGATTTTACAAAGCTAGATATGCATATTTCTAAAATCTGCCGACACTGTTCAAACGGCCGATTTAGATTGACGAGTCGACTCAAAAAGTCCATGAGTCAACCCATGACATTCATGAGTTGACCCATGCCTGTTATGAGTTGACCCATAGGGTCTTTTCGGTCTGTAACGGCTAGTTTTTATTTTTGGGGATTTGATGTGTTTTTGTGGGTTTTTTTTGCTAGTTTGAGAGGCTATAAAAAGCCCACTTCTCTCATTTGTTTCTTATAGATATTTAAGAGAGTTTTTCACAAGTTTGTTTCAAGTTTCCAAGTATATTTTAGTTGATACAAAAAGAGGTTTACAAGAGAAGAAGATCAAATTTATTTTGGGCATTCAACTTCAATTCTCTATCTCTCTTGATCTTAGAAAAGTTTTCTTGAACTCTTTTCTTCTAACTAATATTATTTTGATTCTCATTTCATAAGCTAGAATTATTTAAGTTTATTTTATTTATTATTTTTTTCACATACAACCTATAGAGCTTAAGTATTTTACACACATAGTGTACTTGGGTTGTGAGTGTGATTAGTTGTGTGAGCTTACATTGAGTTCTCACCTATTGCAGAGAACAAATCTTTTTATTTGTGCTTAATTGTGAGATACACCTTGTAATACACTTGTACACCTAGAGGAGTGTGTGGTGAGAGACGGTGTCAATTCTAAGAGGAGTGAGGTCGGTGGTAAAGCCTAGAGAGAGGTAGTAATTTTGAGCACTTGAGGAAGACGATACGGGCTAGGCCAACACTTAGAGGGTGTAGTAGAGTGTGATTACAAGTGTGATATTGTGATGTGTAAACGTTTTCGATGAGCTTTAA
This sequence comes from Asparagus officinalis, assembly GCF_001876935.1. Lineage (NCBI taxonomy): Eukaryota > Viridiplantae > Streptophyta > Magnoliopsida > Asparagales > Asparagaceae > Asparagus > Asparagus officinalis. Next base: position 83,337,058 of record NC_033800.1, read on the forward strand.
AAACCGATTGATATAGTGGAGTTCTCTTCGAGAGTAGGGAGCGGAGACGTAGGTCGGAAGGACTGAACTCCATGATCATATCGTGTGTTTGTATTGTCATTTACTCTATTTTGTTCATCTTGTTTCATGTTTACTTCACCCTTGTGTTAACTACATATCCTTACTCATATTAGTTGTTGAATATCATACTTGCTAGGATATATTTGTTAATAAGTTTTAATTGGTACTAATATCAGATTAGATTAGCATATACCCTATTCACCCTCCCCTCCTCTAGGGTAATTTTAAATGTAACTCCTATTCAATTAGTATGTGTTATTAGATATTAAAGTTGTACAAACATTCAAGCTTGTAGTGGGCTTTGCAAGCTAATCCACGTCCATAACAATATGCTTTGAGTTATAACAAATGTACCATTGAAAATTATAGTACAGTTTATAAAATACATTATAGTATAGTTACATATAGATATATTACAATATATTTTAGTATACATTCTTGGTTTATGTATAATACACTATAGATATAAAGTTTAGTATAATATAGAGATATCAAACTATGATAATTATTTATATCATACATTAATTTTAAGTGTAGATATTTGTTTGATTATAATTATAATTATAGTATAATGTATAATATAATATAGATATAAAGTTCATTAATTATCAATACCTAAACTTCAGTATAAACTTTTTATGCTATAGTTTAAAATTATATACCTAACTATACTAAATATAAGATTGGATGTTATGTGAAAATTTTGAAGGGATATAGTTTATGTATGTATGGATGTATATACACTTGTTGTCTTTTTATTGGGATCTTCAGTGAACCATAGAGAATAAGTAGCACAAAGTTTTATACGAAACACATCAATATAATTAGAACTACACATTCTAAAGTAAATGATACGTGACAAAATTCTTTTAGCATTAAAGGATAGACTCGGTGACTATCGCACACAAAGAGTCTCTCTCTTTATGGAATTATCTTTTTTTCCTAAATCTTTTTGCGTTAATTTACCCTAAATATATAAGATGAAAAAGAAACAAAGAGATGTGGATAAAAAATGAGTTTCTCCTATTACGACAACACACACCATACTAAAACTTCAATTTAGATAATATAAATGTATTTATCCACACACAGAAGTACTAAAAAAATGCGAATGGATGGAACTCATATTCCAACTTCATCATGAGCTCCTCCGACACCCTCCTTCTCCACCGAAACCTTCATCACTACCTCCAAATCCACATCCCCTTCCTCGATCGAATTACCTACCACACTTCCTTTGTTAGACCCACCATCTTCATTGAATCAACCACAATTGCCCATCGAACCTAGCTCCTCCGCCTCCTCTGAGATCGTCTCCGGTCCCTACTACCGAAATCGCTAAGATCGGTCCAACCACCTTCACCAAATTTACCTCACTGCTAATGCCGAGCTTGCCTCAATGGCAGAAGTAGGTCTTTTAGTATTCGAACTCCCCGTGTTCCTTCAATTTCCTTGCATTGGCAGAGCAAAGAAGAGTAGTAGAGGGGGAAAAAGTAAAACTTGGACACTTTAATCATTTGATTTGACCTAGTATTGTTTATGTGAAGAGTGGTAGAGGGGGGACCTGGGAAGGAGATTATATAGGGAGTAAAATGAAACACATGAAAGTTGGAGGGGTTCATGATAATTTGTTAGAGGTATCAAGAGGAGCTCACTTGTCAAGTGTGTTAATGAACGAAAAGAAGCTTTCCAAACTGCTAATTTTCTTCTTTATGAAATATTTCCATTAGATGAACATAAAATTTTCACTCATTAGAAAATCTAAGTTTTGTGGGGACCACTTAAGGTAGAATTAGAGAAGTGTGAACTATTTTCTATCTTGATTAGTGTCTCTTAGCCATTATAAACTATTGAAGTCTGAATAAAACGTTTTATCTATGACTTTACATATACGCACATAAACACCAAGTTATTGTTAACAATTCGATTAATAACAATTGATTTATTAATTTAATAAATAGTTACATAATTAATTATTTTAATTTTTATTTAAAACCACTTTAGATGAGATACAAACGTTATTTGCAGCTGATAAGTACTAAAAAATTGATGTTTAATTATAATCTTATACTATTAAAAATCTAATGTTTAATATAATTTTGTATTATTATAATCTAATTGGAGTTGCATTATTACATAAATAATAATTCCTACAGTATATTCAAACATCATACACTTGATAATCTAATACTATTATGATAATTGATTTAATTACTATATTAGATTTAATTTATTTAATAATCTAAAGAATAGCTATACTATAGTATAAACCTTTAATTAATGTGAATTAATAAGATTGAGAGCTATGATAATAGAGTAAATTGGTTAATTTTATAAAAGATGAAGGACATTTTGAGAAATGAAAGTTTTTGTAGTACTCTCTCTTTTAAAGGGAGAATGATAATTTGGGGGTGTAAGATTTTAGTATAAAATTTCCCCTCATTTCCCTCCTCTAATTTCCCAATAAAACTCCCAAATAAGGTTAAACTTAAATTTTTCTTCCCCTTCCTTTGTCTACTCTCCATCCAAACACATCATAAGTCAATAAAGCCCTTTCCCCTCAAAATTAAGTTTTGTACGTGATTAACCCTCTACAGCTCATCCGTATCTTCCTAGTGTATTGTATTCTCAAAAAAAAAAAAACCCAAAATGCCCCTCCCGTCTCCCTTAAAACAAAAAACCTCTAGTGATCCTTAATTCCTCTCCTTCGCTCTCACTCTCATCTCCGATCGGTGACGGTAGAGCTCTGCTCTCCCCATTGATCTCTAGCCCACTACTTTGCTCAAACTTCACGCGATGAAGCTCGGACTCCCCACTCCACTCCCCCAAACGATGGTTTCCCCTTTGATTTTGAGCCGCCTCGCCCCCTCCTCCTTAGAGCTTGACTGTTGAGCCCGACCTTCGAGCAGTCTGGAATGTCACTACCAATGAATCTATTTCTCTCAATCTTAGTTTTGATCATTGTTAGTGCAATCACTAACAACAGTAGAGGAAATGAAGAGGGAGAGAGTATTGCTTGCGAAATATTTTGTGGGTTAACATTAATTTTATTATCTATTGTCGGTTTATGGCGTAATGGGTGGTTATGAAATATGTTATCAGAATGTTTTCTGTAATTTCATCTGTTCCTCCTCTTTTTATTGTTAGCTAGTTATTTTTAGTTCATGCGTTCCAATATTTTGAAGTATTTCGATTGAACATTCAAAGCTAAAGAATCAACTATCAATTTTGTGAGTTAATTGTTAGACTTATAGTTATTAATCTTATAAGTTAGTTGTTAATCTTGTGAGTTAGTTGTTAAAGTTATGAGTTAGTTATTAAACTTATGAGTTAGATGTTAATCTTCTAAGGTAATGATTAACGAGTCAGTTATTAAAGTTATGAGTTATGTGTTAATCCCATGAGTTAGTTGTTAAAGTTATGAGTAAATTATTAATTTTATGAGTTAGTTGTTAAACTTATGAGTTAGTTGTTAGAATTACATCATATAACGCAAAGAAAATTATATTATAAACTTTAAATAAAACAAATAACTGTTTTTAACCCTAGTTAATCACAACAAAGTGTTTTTAAAAAAAAGCTAAATATCTTAAGAGTTAATCACAACCTTAACAGAAAATATTCTGATGTATTTGCTTGAATATCTAAAGTTAAAGAATCAGCTGTTAAAGTATGGCTGCTAATATTGTGAGTTAGTTGTCAAATTTAAATATTAGTTGTTAAACTAAAGATTTGGTTGTTAGATTTAAGTATTTATTGTTAATATTGTATGTCAATTGTTAAACTTAAGTGTTGGTTGAACTTATGAATTACTTGTTAGATTTAAGTATTTGTTGTTAATGACATTTCTCAGTTATTAAACTTAAGGATTGATTGTTAAACTTATGAAATATATGTTAGATTTATGCATTAGTTGTTAATCTTAAGAGTCGAATGCTAAGTTTAATCATTAGAAGTCCAAGCATATCGAATAATTTTAGCTATAACCGCAGGTACTGAGTGTTGTGAGGGGAAGGGGGGGGTATGATTATGCGGTGTTGGTTGTCGACGACAACATACAGTGATGGCCACGAGGGTTTGAGTTTGGAGAGAGAGAAAGGGAGATAAGAGTAGGCCTGTCCATTTGGGCCCAAGGCCCGACCCCGACCCGGTGCTCGAACCGGACCTTATTAGACCTAAGCCCGGCCCGAGCCTGGGTATGGCCTGGAAACTCTGGCCTAACCAGGCTCCGAGCTCGGGCCCAGGCCACTTTGTCGGCATTGGCACCGGACTCGACCCGAC
>NC_033800.1:83341408-83391599 GCF_001876935.1 Asparagus officinalis
GCCAACGATCACATTCGTGACCGTTTGCCCGGCCCGGACCCGGCCCGGTCCGAACGATCATAATGGTCATATTTGTGATTTGAACAAAATATCCCTAAAAACGGTCAAAAAAGGCTAAAATTTAAGGGTATTTTGGTTATTTGGCTAGGGTACCACCTCTATAAATAGAGGGAGTTTTCATTTATTTTTTTTCATCCAAAACTCATCTACATCTCTCTAATACTCTTTAATACTCGCTTTTGCTGTATAATTCTTCAATCAAATGGCTTTCTCCTCTGATTGTGAAGGGAAAATGCTAACTCCCGATGTTGAAACGAGTCCTAATACTCTTAATACAAGAGTGTACGCAAGAAAAATTACCTTTATTCCTAGCAAAGAAGACCTAAGTTCACGTAAAGACTGAGCTTTATCTGAAAACTAAAGTTCGCCTACAAAGGAACACTGAACTTCGCCTGTAAGACTGGAGTGAGCCTGAGCATTGAAGTTCACTTGAACAGAGTCAAGTTCACCTTAATGAAGCAGAGCTAAGTTCGCCTGATAACTTAGTTTCGTCTAAATGATCCATGCTGATCCAAGCTCCTTTAGAAGATGAAGCTCGTCATTGAAGACGATGCTCGTCATTGGAGACGAGGTTCAAAGCTCATCACTGGGGACAAAACTCCTCTAGGAAATGAAGCCCTTTCAGGAGGCGAAGTTCATTCACAGGCGAACCTCGTCAAGCAACGCCTCACCCCTCAGAAGACGAACTTCATCATTTGAGACGAAGTTCGCCCAGAAACGAAGTTCGTCAGAAATGAAGTTCGTCATTAAAGATAAAGTTTGCCCAGAAATGAAGTTCGTCATTGAAGATGAAGTTTGTCGTGGCCATTACTGACGAACCTCGTCTGCTACCATTTTCAAAGGGCTATATTTATAGAAGGGTTAATAACCACTAGCTCACCCATTTAAGGAGAGTTAATGACCACTAACTTACCCATTTAAATAGGAGTTAATGGCTACTAACTCCCTCATTTTAAGGGGAGTTAAAGCCTACTAACTCACTCCATAATGCTCCTAAGCCTATAAATAGGCATGGTCAACATGAAACAAAAGGAGGGAGGTGGAGGAAAGGTCTTTGCCATGGAGAAAAGAAAGAGAGAGAGAGATTCAGAGGCTAGTCAAAAAGCCTATTTCTCCTTCATTCTCATTGATCTTCATAGATCACTATTATTGACTAATCATTTGGTCTTGTAGACACTAAAAAAATACCAAGAGACAAAAGAGTGTCGAAGCTCACTCAAACATGACGAAGTTCATCACAATGACGAACCTCGTCTTAGTCAATGAAGCTCATTCAAAGATGAGGGTTTGCCACACAGCGAGGCTCGATATCAAAGATGAGGTTCGTCATGCAGTGAGGCTCGACATCAAAGACGAGGTTCACCACGCAACGAGGCTCAATATCAAAGACTAGGCTCGTCACACAGTAAGGTTCATCCCACCAAGTGAAGCTCGACTGTAACGATCTTGAAGATCAAGTCAGCCCACGTGGGCTAAATCCAGAGAGTCAGTTACTCCATGATTCCATGATTTTAGTGTATCAGTTACGCACTACGGCCTATAAATAGCTGTGAGCAGCTATGAAAAAAGGAAGAAATATTCTTTTCTGGCCACACACACAGAAAGAACTTTTGGATCATTAAAGATTCCAAGCAGAGCTGTTGCGCACAAGCCTAAGACCCGAACCTCGGATCTAGCAGCCTAAGTCATCGTCAGAAGCTTTCGCGATCTTGTTCTGATAGTTAACGGGAGGCAAGCTCGACTCAAGTATCGAGTGAGGCATCCTTTCGCCACACAGAGCCCACGTTAAAGAAAAGAGAAGTCAAATCAACATTCTCTTCCTCTGTACTTGAGAGAGAGTGATTATAAGGGATTCTTACCAAGTGATAGAACTCATTCTTAAAATAAGAATTAATCATATATATTTTGACCCTACAAGAAGCTACAATTACTCCTCCTACTCCTACCGATGTTGATCACGAATCCGATGGCGATGATTCTGCACCTAGAGCTCCTAAAAGGCCGAGATCCGATGTGTGAAACTTCTTCGAGAAGATAGAAGTCACCAGAGATCAACACAGTAGGCTTCTCACCCAAAAGGTTAAGTGTACGTTGTGCGACCATATTTTCCAAGGTCATCATAAAAGCGGCACCAACCACCTCAAACGCCATTGAGAAAAGCACAAAAAAGGTCATGCAACGCCTTAACGTGATATCCGAAAATCTTTACTCTCCCAATCCTCATCTTCCGATAGTCTCGGTAGTTGGAACTATGACGCAATTAGAGTCAGAAAATACGTCACCAAGTTTATTATTCTTAAAAACCTTCCTTTTATTTAGTAGAAGGTGATGAATTTGAAGATATGTTTACAGATAGTTTTTATCCTGCATTTAAAAAAAATTCTCGTCAAACTTGTCAACATGATATTTTGAAATATTGTCACGAGGAACAAGCAAAAATAATTTCATATTTTCAAAGTTTAAACTGTAAATTTTCTTTAACTTCTGATATTTGGATATCTAGAGCACAAACTGGTTATTTATGTATCACAACACACTGGATTATTGATAATTGGTAAATATTTAAAAGAGTTATTTCTTTTATTGCATTTGAAGATTCACATAGTGGTATTAATATTACAAATTTAATAATAGAAGAACTTATAAAATTAGAAATTTTAGAAAAAAAATATTTTCTCTTTCACTAGATAATGCAAGTAATAATAATATAATTATTGATCATATCAAATCATCTTTGCTATTACCATGTCATGGTAACATTTTTTATATTAGATGTATGTGTCATATTTTAAATTTAATTGTTCAAAGTGCATTTGGTAAAATTAAATCCATGATAGAAAAGGTTAGGACAATAGTTTATGCTCATAATGCTTCTGAACAAAGACTTAAAAGATGGAAACAATTGTGTAAAAGAAAAAAATTTTTGAACCTATATTAATTCCAAAAGATGTTGACCATAGGTGGAATTCTACCTATGCAATGTTAAATGTAGCAATAAAGTATAAAGAAATTATAAATAATTTTATTACTTTCTATACTTTTAGTTCTAGCTCTGGTAATATGTATGGAATAACTGAGAATGATGGTCAGTTATATATAGTGTAAAAGAGATGTTACAAGTTTTTTATGATGCTACTATGTTATTATCTGGTTGTTATTATCCAACTATTATTCAAGCTGCTTTACAAGTTTTAAATATTCAATTTTTTAATAATTATCATATGGATAATTATTTTGGAAACATGATTTTTTAAATAGAAAGTAAATTTAATAAGTATTTTAGGTCTATTCCTATTATTTTTGGTTTGGGGGTTCTTATTGATCCATGTTTGAAGAATGTTAGCCTTTGAAGTTTGTTAAATTCTTTGTATGGTAACATGATAATAGATACTGATGATGCTCAAACTAGTATTGCTTTTAGTCATCATAATACTATTAGAATTTATTTTTAAAGATTATATAATGAGTATACATGGTGTAAGTACACATCAGTTTACACCTTCTGCTTCTACGAGTTCAAGTCGGGGCAAATGTGAGAGTTTTAATAGAAAATTATTGATATCTAGGCTAACTAGTGGATCTAGATCCGAATCATCAACGGAAGTTTCGAAAATTGAACAATATTTAACCGCATCTTTAGTTAAAAGTTAAAATAATAGTTTTGGTTTTTTTGCAATGGTAGAGAGTATATGGAGCAGTTTCATATCCTATACTTTCCATCATGACTCGTGACTTACTAACAATGTAGGTTTTCAAGGTAGCTTCGGAATCCGCCTTCAGCACAGCAGAACGTTTGATCGACTACTACAGGACATCGTTAGATTCGTATACCGTACAAGCGGCAATGTGCCTACAAGATTGGTGGATATACAAGAAGAGAACTCAAGACATCGATCAGATGACTAGTATTGAAGATAGACTTGAAGAGTTGGAAATAACAGATAGAGATAAAGAGTAGATATTATTCATTAGTTTATAATTTTTATTTCTTAGCTGAAAATTTGTGATAAATTATTTTGGAAAGAGTTGCAAATGATAGTGATATAGATGAGTAGGTGCTTCTCTAGTTGGGATGTATTCATCTCTTGTGATGCGATAAATTCCAAAATAAATTTATAATTGTTAGTGATTAACTGATTATAAATAAAGAATTTATTTTTATCATTTTAATTTCTATAAATTTTTATATTTATAAATTATATAATTACAAATGATTAATAATATAATTGATTTTTTATCAAAAATTTACTTAATTTATTGTTATTTATAAATTATATAATTACAAATGATTAATAATATAATTAATTTTTATAAAAATTTTACTTAATTTATTGTTATTTAGTCTTGAAATTTTTTATCAAAATTTTACTTAATGTCTATAATTTTTTACTTAATTTATTGTTACTGACCGGTACTGGTCCCTATAATGCCTATCCGAACTAACAAAATTCCCAAAACGCCCACTCAAATTTGTGGGTTACGGGTTACAATCTCTACCCGACACAAACTTGACCCGCTTTCTCAGTCTCTCTAGTCTTGTTCCCCAAGCTCCATTTCACGAAAAACCCCAAATCACGCGGAGAGGAACAAAAGAGAAGAAAACAATGTCGAAATCGATCTCTCACAACGCCACAGCAAACCACGACGCGCTCCGCTTCGGATTGGATGGAGTCAAAGGCGACATTGTCGGCGTTCATCCGCTCCAATCTCTTCGAGAGAGCGTAGGAAACCCCAACCCTAATTTTTATCATTCCGTATGTTTTCTTGAATTTGGCTTGATTCTTTTTGTTTTTGTTTTGATGGTGATTTAGAATCTGAGGAGCTTGGCGGAGAAGAAGAGGATGGGGTTAGATCTCACCTACGGATCGGCTCTCAACTTGAGAATGGATTTCGATCGGCAAATTCTCTCCAGGTGCCGATCCGTAGCCCTAGTTTTAGACCTAGTTTTGGTATGATGTCGTCAGTTCTGAGTGTGAAAAATTGAGTTTTGACGTGATTTCAGGCTTGGGTTTGTATGATTTTGACATTTGTTAAGTTATATGCGGCAAGATTTTGGTTAAGATTATTTTGCCGTTTGATTGTTTAAACTTGAAGTTTTTTTTATTGTTAAATGTAAATTCAGTTAAGTTCTATATATGATTTAGTTACAGGTTTGTTGTTTGAGGTGAAACTAGTACGCGAATGGTTGTTAATATCCTTTAGGCTGAGATTAACTGGTGACAAAGCGCAGTGCAGTTCAATAGAATATTTGGAGTGAGCTCATGAACAGATGTTCAGCTGATTCTTCATTCTTCTGTCGCTATTGCTTGAAGTCTTTACACTTTTAGGGAATAGATCACAAACAGCATCAATCACGTGGCTATAGCCTATATGTTTTTTGAAGGCCACTCATATTAGCCAATAGGTAATTAATTAGAGATGCACGATCTGCACAAGATGTTGATAAAATTATTCAATTTTATTTATGGCAATGTAAGACCTGAAATTTTTTAGCAGACCATTGAGAAGCCTCATCTCTGACACACACACACACACACACAAAGATAGTTTTCGTATAACATTCTTTGTTTTGCTTCTCTATGTTGTTTCTTGTCCGGTAGGGACCTCCCGGCACTGCTAAATTTCCACCAGAGACCTTTTGACACCTTCTATTGTCGGGAAGTTAGAACAATGAAGAACTACGAGTCTGTAATATTTCAGTGCTTTGGTCTAGTGTATCATTAGGAGCAAATTGGTATGCAAATTATCCAAATTCACTTCTTATCCACATATGTTAAAGTTAATAAAGATGTTATTAAATAGTACCCAAATAGAAATTTGGGGCATTTTGTCTATAAGCGGAGTTAGTATAGTTTTTGTAGCATCAACTTTGCTTAATATTTGCTCCATTTGTAGTTTACCACGACAAAGATATGTATGTGATATATGTATTAATTATCTAGTAAGTAAATTCTTAATATTTGTCAATTAGCGACTACAATCTTTGCATTGGTATTACTGCTGATAATGACTCAGATTTGTTACTATTTACAGTCTTATGAATGAACAATATGGAATAACTGGTTTGCTTATATGGGTATTTGACTTTATATTCTCTATATACTCATTTAATTATATAGAATTGAGATGATTTTAATGCTCTGTGCTTCCTTGGAAGAATATCTAAAATTATTCAACAGTGTAAATATTTTTCTGAGGTTATGAACCTAATACATATCGTAAGGAGATAATGTTTGAAGATTAAAAGTTTTACTTCGAGTCTATACCGAAGCATTTACTTGTCAAAGTCTATGACCATTGGAGAATTTAAAAGATTATATATTAGTAATATTACCTTTTTTTACCTCTTCCTCCATTTCCCTGTATTGTCAACAAGTTTTTAAGTCCTCAGAGGTAGATATATCTTTCTCGCTCATAATGCTGGAAAAAAACAACCGTTCCTTGTTCCAATCTGGTAAACGGAAATGGTTTGGTTACAAAAGCTATCGTCTGTATTGGGTGTTTTCGTCAAAAGTTAGTCTCGTTGTGGAATTCATTATATCTTCGATCAATTACAACAAATTCAAAAGAGATAGCCTTTTTATAAGACTTCTTTTACACAACAAAATAAAAATTATAACTTTTTAGAAACAAACGCAGGATCGTTGTTTCGATCGCTGCTTGCGTGGGATCTTTGCCTGTGCCGGGGGTGCGTTAGCCCGTGGACCACCAAATCACAGACCGTGAGGGGTTTAATGATTCTTCCTTCGTTTATCAAAGTGAGAATTTGAAACGAATATCTTATCAAAGTAAGACGATCGTTCTTCTTAAGATCAAGTCAAAGCTCGAATCTCAAGAAATGGCCAGAAACTCAAGTACTCTGCTCTGTCTGCTCCAAAATGCTCCGCCCCTGCTCTCTGATCAGCCCCCCCTAAAAAATCAATCTCAGGGGGTATTTATAACCCCTGAACAAATAACTATTTTCGAGACAGTGTTTGCTGTCTCGTCGGCCGAGACAGTAAAGACTGTCTCGGGTTCCGAGACAGTAAACACTGTCTCGGAAATCTTCAACTGCCCGACAGTTTTCTTGTAACTGCCTTCCCACGTTTTAAAACTCTGTTATCTTGGCAGTTATCAATGTGATTCTCACCCACGATGTTTCCCACGTTCCTGAACAGTTGGTGGCCACGTGTCGGCGGTTATAAAACAGTTCTGAACCTTTAAAAGCTGTCTCGCGTGCGAGACAGTGAACACTGTCTCGCGTGCGAGACAGTCTATACTTGTGTCCTCTTTGATTTTTGGATGACTTCCTTTTGAGCTGTATTTGGATATCTTTCAGTATTTTTTGACGCATACCCCCTCCAAAGTATTCCAGACTCATTCTTTTATAGAGGAGTCTGTGATACTTTGGATAAGATAGATTTTACTTACGATCTCTTCAATACTTGGTTGAGTAGATCGTGTAGAAGGATCCGTAAATGGTTTCAACTCTTGATCTCTTCATTCCTTAGTCTATTTAGTTCCTTGTAGAATAGCTAATATTCTTTCGGTACTACGTTTATCGCTTGACCGTTGTCGAGATCTTGAATCGAAGCTGGGCTTTTGTTACCAAATTGATACTGGATTGTTAATCACTATATCAGTCTTCATAAGAACACAGTTTATACTCATGTATTTTTTTTTGAGTTTTCAGGTTATTCTTAAGAATATTCTAAGTGATATTCTCCAGAAACTTCCTGTTGAGGGTAGGGAAACAATTTAGACTCGTGTACCTATTGGAGTATTCTGGTCTCTTTTTTGTTGGTAGAGGTGAACCCGATGATGGAGAGGAAGAATTTTATATTCCATCTCCTGGTCTTTTTTTTGTTGGTAGAGATAAACCCAATGATGGAGAGGAAAAATTTTATATTCTATCTCCTGGTCTCTTTTTTGTTGGTAGAGATAAACCCAATGATGGAGAGGAAAAATTTTATATTCTATCTCTTGGTCTTTTTTTTGTTGGTAGAGATAAACCCAATGATGGAGAGGAAAAATTTTATATTCTATCTCCTGGTCTTTTTTTTGTTGGTAGAGATAAACCCAAAAATTAGAGAGGAAGAATTTTATATTCTATCTCCAGGTCTCTTTTTTGTTGGTAGAGATAAACCCAAAAATTAGAGAAGAAGAATTTTATATTCTATCTTCAAGTCTAAAGAAAACTCAAAGTGAGATCTCCACTTAGAGAATCTGGACAGGTTTGAATAATCCTAACTGTCATAAGGTTTGATTATTCAACTTAAAAATGGACCTCTCGTTCGTGGAATGAATCGAGAGAAGATTCTGGTTGTGGTCCTAACTGTAGTAAGGTTTGACCAAGTGGGGGTTTGAGACGATCCTAACTGTTTAAAGGTTTGATCGCTCGATTTGCGGACTTCTCGTTCGTGGAAGGAATCGAGAAATTTTTTTGGCTTTGGTCCTAACTGTTTAAAGGTTTGACCAAATGAGAATTTGAGATGATCCTAACTGTTTAAAGGTTTGATCGTTCAATTTGTGGACATCTCGTTCATGGAAAGAATCGAGAGGGGATTTTGGTTTTGGTCCTAACTGTTTAAAGGTTTGACCAAATGAGGGGTTGAAACGATCCTAACTATTTAAATGTTTGATCGTTCAATTTGTGGACCTCTCGTTCATGGAAGGAATCGAGAGGGGATTTTGACTTTTGTCCTAACTGTTTAAAGGTCTGACCAAATAGGGGTTTGAGACGATCCTAACTGTTTAAAGGTTTAATCGTTCAATTTGTGGACCTCTCGTTCATGGAAGGAATCGAGAGGGGATTTTGGCTTTGGTCTTAACTGTTTAAAGGTCTGACCAAATAGGGGTTTGAGACGATCCTAACTGTTTAAAGGTTTGATCGTTCAATTTGTGGATCTCTCGTTCATGAAAGGAATCGAGAGGGGATTTTGGCTTTGGTCCTAACTGTTTAAACGTCTGACCAAATAGGGGTTTGAGACGATCCTAACTGTTTAAAGGTTTGATCGTTCAATTTGTGGACCTCTCGTTCATGAAAGAAATCGAGAGGGGAATTTGGCTTTGGTCCTAACTGTTTAAAGGTTTGACCAAATATGAGTTTTGTGAGGGAACGAAGTGATCGAATCTCATCTCAGCAAGAGTATTCGGAAATCACCGTGGGGATGTAGTGTTTATCACTTTGTTTGTAATGATCGGGTTATCCCTAGTGTTTATCACTTTGTTTGTAATGATCGGGTTATCCCTAAGAAAATTACATATAGCATTCTTTCGAGAATTTCCCGTTACATGAACCATCCACCCCTGGGTTATCCCTAAGAAAATTACATATAGCATTCTTTCGAGAATTTCCCGTTACATGAACCATCCACCCCTAGCTTTCTTCGCGAAACTAGGTCTAACATCATACTGAGTTACATGACCGTGTTATCCTTAAGAATATTACATGTAAAAATTCTCCAGGAACTTCCCGTCAAGAGTGGGAAACAGTTTAGACTCATATACCTATTGGAGTATCGAGGAGCAGTTTATACTCGTATACTCTTTGGAGTGCATGGAGAAGCAGTTTATACTCGTATACTCTTCGGAGTTAGGGGAAACAATTTATACTCGTGCACCCAATGAAGTTAGAGTCGTCTTTACTTGGCTTGTTTCGTCGTTATGACGCCGGAGTCAATTAAGGCTTGGATTTTATTTTTGAGTCCAAAGCAAATCTCGGTGGGATGAAGAACCCTTCTGTGGTACGCACAGTAGTTTGGATCCGTAATCCTCTTAGCTCCATCCTGATCCTTGATAGGTGGTAACTCAATTTTATCATTGGCGATGAGGTATTTTAATATGGCTGGAGCTTCATCATTTTCGAAAGAATACTCCTTTTAAAACTTCGGATCGAGAGTCGCGTTTCCAGCGATTGCAGATGTCGTCGGTCGGCTTCTCTTAGCTTTCTTTCTTTTAAGAAAGTGTTCAACTTGTTCATCGCGTATTTTTAAATCTTTCCAAGTTTTGGATGGTACGACCCCCAGGGCTTCCAGGACATCGATGGAGAGATTATTGTGGCATGTTTGCAGGATAAACTCCTCTGTAATAGGATCTCTGTAATTCATTATTTTGTTACGGAAACGTTTGACAAAATTGTCGACTGACTCTCCGTCTTTTTGCTTCTCATCTAAAAGGGTTCTGATTGACACTTCGGTGTCATCATCGAAAAATTGCTGAGGAACAAACTTTTCATGTTATCCCAGCAATTGATGCTCCCTGGCTTGAGACGTCGATACCAATCGAAGGCGGACCCATGAAGGGTGCCAACGAATGACTGAACCATTAAAGTCTCGTTTCTAAAGATCATGCCCAAATGAGACTTGAAATAAATCAAGTGCTGAGTAGGCGAGCTTTTCCCGTCAAACGGTGTGAAGTTAATCAGATTGAATTTTGCCGGGTACGGTATTGAATCCCATTCTCTTGGATAGGGACATGGAATACCCGTCTTTTTCACTTCTTGAGCCGTCATCAAAGCGTTGATTTTGTTTTCAAGCTCTTTTATTTTCTCGTCATCGTCTATGTCTTCATTCGAAGGACGTCGAGGAGAATGAGTTAGACCACCCCCTGTAAGAGGTGCCATTGAACCACCCTCAATATCGTTATTGGGAGGATGCGTTAAACCACCCCCAGCGTTATTGTTATTGGGAGGTGTATCAGCCATAATAACTTCATCTACTTCTGGATCACTGTTATCTACAATATTCCGAGGGTGGCGGCTGGATTCAGCTCGCTGACTGGACTCAGGAGATTGAGGCCGTTGAGCTAGTAATTCTCTCATTTGTTGGATAGCTAACTCAATCTCTGTCTTCATTTCAGCTCTAATTTCTTCACGTTGTTTGGCTAGAGCTTCTTGAAGTATTTGAGCGAACTGATCAGAGGTGATTGTGAGTACTTCTCTGGTTTGTCCTCTGCTAGATATTGTATCATCCGAAGCGATCGCAGAACAAGTGTCCGAGAGCTCGTCCTCTGATGACTTTCCTTCATGCATTCTCTTGTAGTCCCTATATCTGATGGCTCTTAACTGGAGTCGGGACATCCGTTGGGCAATTCTTGAATTGACTTTTCCTCTCGGGAAAAAATCGGGATTTGATTCACTTGAATGGCGCCTAGATTTTTCTTTATCAGCCATGCTGATGGTGATTTCAGGGCATTCGTCATCTTGGACAGCTGATCTTCTCTTGCGGAAATGTCTCGGCTTAGGCTTTGACATTTCGGTGAAAAGATTGTGGAATACCGAGACTCTTCGTGGGATGACTTCTCGTTTTACGTAGTTATATTTCGACAATGCTGCTTTAATGAGTCGCGCGCAGGAACAATGAGAGTTTATTTCTCGAATAATTCTCCTTCGAAATTTATTCAAACCCACAGCTTGATAGTTCGATTCATCGATATGATTGTCGGAAAATCCTATCGTCTGTTGGTATGACCTCCCAGGCATAACGATGTCTTTTGGCGAACACGTCTTCTTCTAGGGGTGTAAAACCTTGTTGGCATTCTCAGGACAAATTATTGTTGCCTTTGAGCAATCTAAGGTTATGTCAGGAGTCACACGTTTAGAACCACCCCCTTGCGGGTGCGAAGTCTTAACGGGCTCCGAATGCTGATTTTGCACAACTCCAGACTTTGGAATCCAAACTTTGCCGAGTTTTGGTGATTCTTTGGCCACCGTTTCCTTATTTCTTTCTCGTCTTTGTTGTAAGAGAGCACGTGCATGAGCTGCGTTTGCACGACGTTTTTGTATACGTTCTTTGAGGGTCGAGCAAGCCCTTTTGACAAAAGTCCATTCATCCGTCGTTAGTTTAGCTGAAATATGAGTGATTGGTTGTTGAGACAACTGAACCACTTAATGCCTCCTCGACTCTAGGTCCACGTGATAACGAACCCCGTCGGTTTGTTCCAAGGCCTTAGCTATTTGGCGAGCGCGGCGCTGATGTTGTCTTTGACGAGCCCTCTTCGTCAGTGCCGGAGGGCTTTGATTCAATGATTCTTTAACTAGATAAGAGTCATTGTGAGCAGAGGTGTTGTGAATAAAATCCTCAGTAACAATCAGGCGAGAGTCTTCATCTGTAGCATTCGACGGAGTCGAAAACTTAAAAACCTTCTTAGAAGATGAAATCTTCCTGCATTTATGAGGCGGGGAAGATTTTGAGGATGAGGATGAGGATGACATGTATTCCTCAAACTTTGCTTGGTCGAATTCATATTCAACCGTGGACTCAACCAGTATCTTGATCGGCTGCGACACGACGGTCTCGGCAGCGAGATCGTTGGCTCCCACTGTGGTCGCCAGTTTGTTTTCGTCAAAAGTTGGTATCGTTGTGGAATTCATTATATCTTCGATCGATTACAACAAATTCAAAAGAGATAGCCTTTTTATAAGACTTCTTTTACACAACAAAAGGAAAATTGCAACTTTTTAGAAACAAACGCAGGATCGTTGTTTCGATCGCTGCTTGCGTGGGATCTTTGCCTGTGCCGGGGGTGCGTTAGCCCGTGGACCACCAAATCACAGATCGTGAGGGGTTTAATGATTCTTCCTTAGTTTATCGAAGTGAGAATTTGAAACGAAGATCTTATCAAAGTAAGACGATCGTTCTTCTTAAGATCAAGTTAAAGCTCGAATCTCAATGAATGGCCAGAAGCTCAAGTACTCTGCTCTGTCTGCTCCAAAATGCTCCGCCCCTGCTCTCTGATCAGCCCCCCTAAAAAATCGATCTCAGGGGGGTATTTATAACCCCTGAACAAATAACTATTTCCGAGACAGTGTTTGCTGTCTCGTCGGCGGAGACAGTAAAGACTGTCTCGGGTTCCGAGACAGTAAATACTGTCTCGGAAATCTTCAACTGCCCGACAATTTTCTTGTAACGGCCTTCCCACGTTTTAAAACTCTGTTATTTTGGCAGTTATCAACGTGATTCTCGTCCACGACGTTTCCCACGTTCCTGAACAGTTGGTGGCCACGTGTCGGCGGTTATAAAACAATTTTGAACCTTTGAAAGCTGTCTCGCGTGCGAGACAGTGAAGACTGTCTCGCGTGCGAGACAGTAAAGACTGTTCGCATGGCGAGACAGTAAAGACTGTCTCGCGTGCGAGACAGTCTATACTTGTGTCCTCTTTGATTTTTGGATGACTTCTTTTTGAGCTGTATTTGGATATTTTTCAGCATTTTTTGACGCCTACATTGGGAAGGAGAAAATTGCAGACATCTATTGTTTATTGTTGTTTGCAGTGTCATTGCTCAATAAAAAATTGCAAGGTATAAAACTATAACATGAATAACCCTAGGAGGCTAGGACTGTTGGTGTTGTATTTGTCTGTGAGGCTGTTTGCTCTTTTGGTAGTTGCCATTGCTTGGTACCAGTGTACTTATGCCCAGAGTGCAAACGTTTGAGGACAAGGCATTGTATGAGTCTCGAGCTCCCATAACATCTATCTTGTTGGGTGAGGGAGGTACTGACTTTAATATTCTTATATTTCAGTGTAACCTGTTATGGTTAAGTTAAGTAATGAATTTGACAACGTGTATTGATTTTCAGACCTCAATTGTGATCTTCTTTCAACATGCAGGAACCGTTTACAAATCTCAGTCAAGATCTTTCTTTTCCTCTATTGGATAAACTATTAAATTTATCTTATGATATGTTGTATCTGATTCTAAGTTTCTAACATATCAAAGCAGCATCACACTCTTAATTCTACATTATAAATTGTTCATGTGAATCATATCTCATGGTATACTCGACTGGTGTTGCAGATTTCAGAGGCCACCTGGAGCATTGCCATCATCCATGGTAGGTTTGGAGGCCCTAAGTGGTGAATTAGATGATTTTGGATTTGAAGATTACCTTAATGGTAATAACCATGACCCCCTAAACTTCACGTTCCTTTACTTTTTCTGAATCATGCTCAATGAAACAAGCACGGCTTAGGTGAAAGATATCCAATAATCTTTTCTGTATTCATTTTCAACTATTAAAAGCACTAGTTGATTTTGCTTAAAGTATTCATACCATTATTAGACAAAGCACGCTGGGTTTAATACATTGCATGATTAAAATCGCATATTCAAGTGCATGTAATCCTTCTATTTACTTGTTCGTGCAGTGCCACAAGACTCTGAAACTTTCCGGCCTGCTGATATGCATCACGGTATGGAGGTCCGTCTCGGCCTCTCGAAAGGACCTGCTTGCCCTAGCCTTATCTGAATTATCCTTATGATCTTGAGATTCACGAAGAAAGAATTTTCACTGCTGATTCATTTCATATGATTGAAGCTTGTATCAAGTTCTGATAACAGTGACATTTGTGAGCGCTTGTTAAGCTGCCTACTTAATGAACCCTGAAATTTTATTGCTGCCTGAGTTTTAAGTAGCTCTTTAATGGGGAAAGAAAAAAAAGTTCTAGTATGTATAGTTGAGAAAGCTTTCTTTTTTAGTTAATTGTTATTATCTTTTTTTTTTATATTTGTTTTGCTTCTGCTGGGATTAAATCAAAAATAGAAAGTGAAAGCAAAATTACTTTTCCAGATTTTTTTCTTCTTCATGAGTTTCTTATTTAAAAGTTCTGTTTGCATGATAAAAAGTGAAAAGATGGAAAATTCATTTGACTGTTGATTTGTCATCTACTTTGTTATATGTACTATCTGATTGTTATGGATATATCTATTCATTGATTATTATGGAAAATGAATAGTGAAAAATGTAAATGAGGAGTATAGAAATGAGAATACCAGCTTATCCCATCTCTACCTTCACTTTTACTCACTTTCACACGGCTAAAAAAGCTCATATGATACTCTTTGACTTTTCAACTAGTTCCGAACATTTTTCAATTTGTCAATTATAAAGTGAAATTACTTTTCATTTTTTTCCATATATATTTTTTACTTCTATGTTTATTAGCCCGCAACTAATTCTTGTGCAGGGTGCTCTCTATATTCAATACAATTAATATGCAAAGTATATGCAATCAATAAAAATCAGGCAGGTGAAATATTAGTGCAAATTAACTATTGAATCATTGCAATCCGCCAATTCAAATTTGATATACCCTAAAATCGAGGGATTCTTAAAAAAAGGGGGGTTTTGACACGTGGCAAGTGGGACCACCTTAGTCTCGCCTTCAGTGCTCCAATGCAAACTCCATCTTAATTAAATTCCCATAAATAATTTTTTCCAAAAAAAAAAGAAATTTTTTTTTCTCAAAATCTCTTGACTCTTTATTTTATATTTTTAATCTTGAAATGAATCCGGAGGCAGCTTCATCATCTACAACCGATGCAAGCTCAGATCCTGCTGTTCCTAGGAGGAAATCAAAGAGACCCAAATGTAAAATTTTCCAAATTTTCCTTTTTTATTTTTTAATTTATCATGTGATCATAATTGTGATTTTGCCATTTCCCCCATCTTTTCAGCCCAAGTTTCTTAACGTTATTCAGGATTATTCCATTGTATTAGCATTTCTTTCTAGAGGAAAGAAACCTATTGTGTTAACAATTTAATGCAACAGAAAGAAAATTCTTTACTAATATTATAGCTTAAGCTATGTATACAAATTGAGATGTATTGATGAAAAATATTGTATTTTGTAATGTTGAATTGCAGATTCGAGATTTTCACAGCAAGAACTTCCTGCTTCCAAACTAATACTATCTCCAACTTGGGCAAGTCCTTTAATGATAAAATGTTTCCAACGTGTATTACTACTTCATGTCAATTTTTTGAGAATTTTATGAAGAACATTTTCTTTTAAATTGCAGATTATATCAGTACTTGCATCGGTTGCAGTTATTTTTATTCCAATTGGGATTACATGCCTATTTGCATCAGCACATGTAAGTTTAGATATATTCGTGTTAATTTTATATACACCCTTTGTACTATAGAGGATTATACAAATATTACTGTAAAAAAAAAAATTTAATTAGCACTAGACTTTTTTATGCCCAAAAGGAGTAGTTTATGCATACATGTATTGTAGAGGATGTAACTTCGACACCAATAAGAGAATAATATGTGATACACTAAAATATCAGAAAATCTCTTTGCAACACATTGACGTCATGAGACAGACAGATGATGGGTTGTATGAGTATCCGGAGGTCTAAGTGTTAATAAACAAGTTTACCGATAATAAGCGGTTAACCCCCTCTAGTACATGGGCTATTTCTGCAACTAAAACTATTTATTTTGGTTAATATATATCGGCGCATCTAACTCATTTCTCAATACACAGGTGGTTGAAATTATGGATCGATATGATACAGATTGCATCCCCTCGAATGATAAAATTGCTTTTATACAAAGCAGCGAAACTAATAAGAGTTGTGTTAGAACTTTAACTGTGAGTTCATCTCTATCTATTGTAGGAGTGAATTTGGTTACTTGCTTTAAGCATTGGTAATGTGGTTGTTTTATGGGTTTGATTCGAAATGGTTAATTGTAAATTCTTTCAGGTGCCAAAGAAAATGAAGGCCCCTGTCTACATCTATTATCAGCTGGATAATTTCTATCAAAATCATCGCCGGTAATCGTGATAATCAGAATTCCTTCATTCACTCAGAAGTTCATAATTTTGTCTGAAGAGTATAGCAGTTAGATCTATATGCATAACATGTTTAGTATTTTCTAATTAGAAAGATTAAACAGTTAACTTTTCCATAAAGGTCAATTACCAGTACTGACATGCTAACTAAAGGTTGCCACTTTCACGTCAGGTAAATTTCTTGTCGTATCAAGTGAATAACAATGTGTATTTTCTCGGGACATGGAGAGAGGATGCATTGCCTATATGGAAAATGACTAGATTGGGAATTTCTCTCTGAGGACATTTTAGTTATTTGCTATTTACATGCAGGGGGTCCAGTGGAAGAGTTTAAAATTCGGGGGGCTTTGTGAGACACCTAAAGGTTCAGAGGGGTTATGTTCAAACCACCTCAAAGTCTGGGGAGTTTTGTGATACTATACCTTAATTTAAAATTAGTAAGATTCATTGTTAGTATATAATTATGCCTAGATAATCCCAATGTCTTCTCTGTGCCTCTTATAACAAGCCTATGCATGATCATAACACTTTCTTATTGCCAATCTGCCATATTAATCAGACAGCACAGTCTTTTCTTCTTCACGATTCAGCTTCATGGTATTATTGCAACTGGATATGTTCTAGGTACGCCAAAAGCCGAAGTGATACGCAACTAAGGTTGAAATCAGCTGAACATGCGACAGACCTAACTTGTAAACCTGAAGGAACTACATCAAAGGGTTCACCAATTGTTCCATGTGGGCTAATTGCTTGGAGCTTATTCAATGATACGTTCAAATTTTCTTTAAGGAGTCAAATTCTAGAGGTGAGCAAGAAGAACTTAACTTGGAAAGGTGACCAAGATCGAAGGTTTGGGAAAGATGTATATCCAAAGAATTTCCAGAGTGAAGGCCTTATCGGTGGTGCCAGACTCAATGAGAGCATACCTGTAAGTTATAACTAATCTCAGGGTTTTTGCCCAAAACTCCATTGAACTTAAATTAGAGAAACTCTCCTGAACTTTAAAATTTATACTAAGCTCCTGTGAACTATTGTAAAATTTAGCAAGTGGCGTTAAGGGGAAGAGTAATAGGTTTAGGTTATGGCAAATCAAAGTTTATGATGAAAATTTTGAATGAAGAGCATTCATGTGGGACAACAAAAAGCAAAACATGTCAAGTTTCTAGACTTCATACCCTACATGTTCATTCCTTGTATTGAAATTTTATCATAGTCCAGGGGGCTTAGTATACTTTTACGCAAAACCCCCTTGGACTTCATAAATATGAGAAAATCCTCCTGAACTTTCAAAACTACACTAAACTCCCCTGAACTATTGAAAAATCTCATAATTAACACGAAGCGCTAGAGTAGTAGGTTTGAATTATTGGGAATTAAATTTTATGATGAAAATTCTGTATGAAGAGCATTCATGTGCCAGAACATGACCCGGCAACCAACTCACGCTTGTAGACTTGTTACGCTACACATTAATACTGTTTATGAAATTTTCCAATAGTCACGGGTTTTGCTGGAATTTCAAATTTCAAGTTGCCCTTTCGTTTTGTTCCCATTTTCATTCTTCCTTTCTTTTCCACTGACACAATTGCAGTTAAGCGAGCAAGTTGATTTAATTATATGGATGAGATCAGCTGTTCTGCCTACTTTCAGAAAGCTCTATGGAAAGATTGAGGTAGATCTTCAACGCAATGATAAGATAACTGTTGAAATAGAGAACAACTATAATACATATAGCTTTGGAGGGAAGAAGATTTTGGTTCTTTCAACAGCATCTTGGCTCGGTGGCAAAAACAATTTTATGGGTATCACATATCTCACGTTTGGTTTTCTGAGCTTGTTGTTTGCAGGGGGCTTCATATTTTTGTACATGCGTAAACCAAGGTAAGCATCTCACTTGTTTCCTATTAGTTTGAACTTATTGTTGGCATGAAAAATTTATGATATGAAGTGTTGAATTGTTGTTTCCATTTATCTTGAGCTGTAAATGAAGATAAGTTCTCATTTAATTATAAATACACAAATGTTGGGGATTATGGAGCCTACAAACAACACACACGATAAAGAGAGCAAGCAACAAAACAATCCAAAGAGTACTTCCCGTGGTTCAACCAAACATGCTTATATCCATGGTCTCTCATCCACTATCTTCACAAATTACAACCAACACAATCGATACAAGTTTTGCATGGACAAACTTGAAAACCCTCGCACTTCTCACATCTCTCATGGAACCCAAGATCACCGATCACTCAACAGCTCCAAGAGACCAATCATCACACTACATCACTCAAAGAACCCGAGAACACTGTTCACTCAAGCATTCTAAGTGGATCCTCCCTCTTGTCTGGAGGATAGCTTTCTCTACACACACACACTTATAGCCACCAATGAGAAGTTCAAGAAGCTAACAACTAATCTATCGTTTCATTTCCTATGCATTACCTTTTAAACTTCAACCCTTCGCATTCTTCAATGTTAACTAGCCTTTTAATCTTCCTAGTCAACACAATACGCTCCTCATTTATGAGATTTGGGAAGAATCCCAACAAATCCTCCCTTGAAGTAAATCTCCACAAACAGCTCAATATGACTGGTTGCTTCCAACACTAACCACGCACCTCCGCCGGTTGACACGTATCTATCAATCACCACTCCTCTGCCAGTGTTGATGAGCTGCTTGCGCAATTGCCCTGTCACCAATCGCCATTGTCGGCCTTTTAGGGCTCATCACCACCGTCTGCGATCCGTTAGCTCTGTCACACCTTAGATCGTTGCATATGCTCTATCCTCAATGAAAGCCATTGCTGCCTTGCCTCTCCCGCTCCCTGCCTAGCATGCATTTCCTCTCACTCTTGCATGCCTTGGATCTTCGCTACACTGTTAGCCATCTCTATTAGGGCACCACTTCCAAGGTTGTAGTTGCTTTATTCAACGATATTTTCATCCTTTGATTTTGTACAAAAGATTCGCAAATGACCCTCCATCTTGCTTGACAAACTCCTCCCTTTAGTGTACTCCTCCCTTTTTGAAAATTCCTGCGACCTTAGATCTGATGCTACTATTGGAGATTATGGAGCACACAAACAATACACTCAATAAGAAGCGTTAGCAACAAAACAGCACAAAGAGGGTTTTTTGTGTGGTTCGACCAAACATGCCTACATCCATGGTCTCTCATCAGCTATCTTCACAAACCAATAAACCAATACAGTCGATACAAGTTTTGTACAGATAAACTTGATGCATCTCACATCTCTCAAGGAGCACGAGAACACTGATCACTCAAGAGCTCCAAGAGACCTATTGTTGGAGCAGAGTCACGCCCACCGCCGCGGAAGCGATATCACCTGAGAGAGAGCACTGTTTTTTGTTGTCACAAAAGCACAAGTCAACCTCTATATTCTTGTTTCTCAAAGGAAACTAGAATAGATAGTGAAATTCTTATTTCTCAAAGGAAACAAGAATCGAAAGTGATATATTTCATCAAAGTGAAATATACACTCTTCCTCTCATCAGTTCTAGGACTGAAATATCGAGGGAACCTACAAGCTATGGCAACTCACAGATAATACAAATACAAACACGAGATTTATGTGGTTCGGCTAACTAGCCTACGTCCACGGGAGGAGGGTTTTTCACTATGAGGGAAAAATACCAAACTTTACAAGTTCTCTCTCTTCCTCTCTTTCTTTTCTCTCAAAAACTCCTCTTGAGATTTTTGCCCCACACTATAACTCCTCCACCACTTCTCTATTTATAGAAGAGCAAAGGGACAAGGCTGAATATTTTGGCGGGCTGAACGAGCGCGCGCGGGAGAGGAAAACACGGGCGCGGGAGAAATCGGCGGGAACAATTCCCGCGTTCGAACACGAGCTCAAGCGGCAACGAGACGTGGGTTGGGAAAACGCACACGAAACCCAAGCGCGTACGGTGCCGAACTCGCCCACGAAATCATCTCCCGCGTGATCATCCCCACGCGCACGAAAAACGCCACAAGAAACCCATGTGGGTGGGCCCCCTATGTCCCCTGCGTACACACTATCATCACACAACATCATTCAAAGAACTCGAGAAGAATGATAATTTAAGAGTTCTAAGAGGATCCCCTCTCACCTAGAGATTAACTTTCTCAACACTAATACACACCCTTCTATGGCCACCAATCAGAAGTTCAAGAAGCTAACAATTAATGCGTTGTTTCATTTTTCTATGTATTAGCTGTTTAAACTTCAATCTTTTGCATTCTTCGGTGTTGACTAGCCTTTCAATCTTCCTAGTCAACACAATACACTCCTTTTTTATGAGATTTCAGGAGGATCCCAACAACATACTTTGCGTTGATTACAGTACAAGATTGCTTTCTGAATCAAAGCCAATAAATTGCAAAGCATTTTAACTTCTAATCAAAGACAATAAGTTCAATGGAAGTTTTGGCAGACAAAGTCAGGAAAATGACTAAGTTGATAAAAAGTATGTAATTTACTATCTAAATTAACCCTCATATGACCAATGAGATACCCTCTGAAATCTCTATCGCCTATAAGATCAAGACGTCATCACCAAATTCGTCTTTGGATTAGTTAGAGCTCCTTCTGTTTCATGAAGTGAAGTACATTCAATTTTGTGAGTAATATAAGCAAATTGGATCATTATATGTCATTCAAGGTTATGAATTTAGTTAAGAAGTTGAGCTTTCCTCTTTTTCTTGCTTTTGTCTTGTATTTTGCTAATGCAATATAGGCTCATTTTCTGCCCAACAATCTTCATATCGTGCTGCATTTATAAGAACGTGAAGCTGATACAAATATTTCTGTTCTTGGAATACATTTTTAAGCTTGGTTAATGAGAACATTCATTCTGAAATTTAATGATCCCATTTAAAATGATAATGCATTAAATAACTTCCATGAGAATAAAGTGTAGAGTTGGTGAAAAGTCAGAAGTATGCCTCTGGAAGTTGGGCGGTCGACCGGCAGTGGAGCTGCGGTCGACCGATATGTGCACACAACTCTTAGTGTGCCTCTGGAATTTGGGCGGTCGACCGGACGAAGCGCTGCGGTCGACCGCGAATTGTCCAGATAGCAGACTGGACCTCGGGATATTTTGCGGTCGACTGGCAGTGGTGCTGCGGTCGACCGACTATCGGGTTTTGGGTTTAAGTTGGTTTTCCAGACCCGTTTTCTTTGTAACTTGTATATAAACCCCAAATCTGTTCTAGGGTTTTATGCAAGGGAGATTTTGAGCTGCCAAAGGGGATTTTCTAG
Source organism: Asparagus officinalis (assembly GCF_001876935.1). Classification (NCBI taxonomy): domain Eukaryota; kingdom Viridiplantae; phylum Streptophyta; class Magnoliopsida; order Asparagales; family Asparagaceae; genus Asparagus; species Asparagus officinalis. Next base: position 83,363,299 of record NC_033800.1, read on the forward strand.
GGCTTCTTTTGTTGGAGTCTATTGGAGAGATCAAGTGATCTTGTTTGATGGTTTTGGGTAAGATTTGTAACCCTAATTTGTATTCCCCTTTGATTTGATTAGTGAAACTCTCCCCTCCTTGCCCCGTGGACGTAGGCACATTACCGAACCACGTATATCTTGTGTTCTTGCTGTGATTGGTTGGCTTGTGTCTATTGTGGTCTATTTTGTTCTTGTGTGTGCTATTGTTTTGGCTATTCGAGGCTTCCGCGGCGCACAACAAGTGGTATCAGAGCTCCGGGTTGGATTTGGGAGTTTTGTTCGAAGGATTCACTGTTGGATTCTTATTTGAAGAGTAGATCTACAATATGGGTGATACAAGCAGGGCTAGTTCAAGTGCTACTAGTACATCGGGGTCGGCTTTGACAAAGGCGATCCAAAATTTGAGCATCAATAACACTAAAATTGATGTCCCAAAGTTCGACGGCAAGATCAACTTCGGTTTATGGAGGTGTCAAGTAATGGACGCCTTAGATGCACAAAACTTGGAGGAGACCCTTGAGTTTCAAGAGAAACCCGAGGAGATTGATGATAGGGTTTGGAAGAAAATGCACAGTAGGGCTTGTGGGGTTATTCGGTCATGCCTAACACCGGATCTCATTTATGATGTGATGAACGAGACTTCGGCAAAGAGATTGTGGGAAACGCTCAATGAAAAATATTTGACAAAGAGCATTGAGAATCGGCTTCACTTGAAGAAGATGTTCTACCAATTCAAGATGAAGAGGGGAGTTTCCGTTCGAGAGCATGTTAACGACTTCACAAAGCTAATTTCGGATATGGTCAATGCTGATATCATGGTGGAGGATAAAGATAAGGCGATGTTATTGTTGTGTTCATTGCCAGATGATGAGTTTAGCACCTTTGTTCTCACTATGATAAATGGGCGAACTACAGTTAGCTACAAGGAGGTGACCTCGGTATTGGTGAATTATGAGCTGAGGAAGAATGATTGTGAGCCCTCCGAGAAGGCATCGGGTGATGCACTTGCAGTTCGTGGCCGTGCTCCAAACCGTCAAAAGTTCAACCGCTCAAAATCGAAGAATAGGAGTGACCATAAAAGTGTTGGTAGAAATCAATGTGCCTTTTGCAAAGAATAGGGACATTGGAAGAATGAGTGCCCAAAGTTGAAGGATAGAGCCAGGAAGCAAAGGGGGAAAGCTGTACAAGCTTCAGAGGTGAATGTTGCCAAGGTTGTTGGCGACATTTCAGATTCGGATTCTTCCGGTTATTCTTGTCCTGCATTGCCGTCAGTTTGTTATGCCGACTCTACGGAGGGGATGCTTGATTCGGGAGCTACATTTCACATTTGCCCTAAGAGGGATTGGTTTACCAACTTTGAGGAGTTGAAGAGAGGAGACGTGGTGCTCATGGGGAACGATCACGTTTGTCCTATTAGTGGGATTGGCTCAGTCAGAATCAGAATGCATGACGGGGTGACTAGGGAATTAAAAGATGTGAGGTTCGTGCCGCAGTTGACGAAGAACCTCATTTCTCTTGGGACTTTGGAGGCATCCGGTTATAGAGTGATATTAGAGGATGCTAGTTTGAAGGTCATGAAGGGGTCCATGGTGGTGATGCGAGGTGTCAGGGAAAACAACCTATACTACTTGAAGGGCAAGACAGTTACAGGGGGTCTGGCTGCTTCTATCACCACAGAGGAGGACACTACCACACTATGGCACATGAGGCTTGGACACACAGGTGAAAAGTCCTTTCAGTCATTGGCAAAACAGGGGCTATTGAAAGGTGCAAAGACCCGCAAGATGGAGCTGTGTGAGCATTGCATACTTGGGAAGAAGACAAAAATGAAGTTTGGCACCGTAATTCACAACACCCAAGGTATATTAGACTATATTCACACAGATGTTTGGGGCCCTTCTAAGCACGCATCGCTTGGTGGGGCAAATTATTTTGTCACTTTCATTGATGATTATTCCAGGAGGAATTGGGTATATACCATGAAGCATAAACATGAGGTCCTGGATATATTTGTAGAGTGGAAGAAGAAAGTGAAGCTACAGACAGGTAGAAAGGTGAAGACTCTTCGTTCAGACAATGGTGGAGAGTACAAGAGTGATCTATTTCTGCAGTTTTGCCGGGATCACGGCATTAGAAGGCATTTCACAGTTAGAGAGACACCGCAACAGAATAGGGTGGCAGAGAGGCTGAACCGTACCTTGCTGAAGAAGGTGCGATGTATGATGACGCAGAGTGGTTTGGCTAGATCCTTTGGGGCCGAGGCGTTAGTTTATGCGAGCCATCTCATTAACAGGTTGCCGTACACTGCGATAGAGGGGAAGACTCCTTTGGAGTGTTGGTCTGGTTCTGTGGCTAGTGATTATGAGACTCTTCGGATTTTTGGGTGTCCAGCTTATTTCCATGTTAGTGATGGGAAGTTGAATCCGAGAGCAAGGAAGGCTATCTTTGTGGGATTTAGAGAAGGTGTAAAAGGTTTCAAATTATGGGATCCACAAGACAAGAAGATGATCATTAGCAGAGATGTCACATTCGATGAGGCGTACATGATGAAGCCTCGAGTTCCTCAGCAGGTGGAGGAAGATCAGACAGGTGGGATATCGCAGCAGGTGGAGGATTATGTAACTCCACCCACTCCAGTTGGCACTGTTCCCATTGAGACTCCTACAGAGGTGACACAGGGAGGAGATGAGATGACAGTCGGGCATTTGGGGGATACAGTGGATGGCGAGGCTCATGAGCAGGGTCATGCTTAGGGGTCCATTGCAGCAGATAGACCGAGGAGAGAGATTCGTCGGCCAGCGAGATATGATGATGTCATGGTGGCATATGCTTTATCGGTGGAGGTCGTTGATGATCTGATTCCTGCCACATTCAGGGAGGCAGAGTCCAGCCCTGATTCCATTAGGTGGAGGAATGCTATGGAGGAGGAGATGCAATCTCTTCAGAAGAACGACACTTAGGAACTTACAAAGCTACCGAAGGGTAAGAAAGTTATTGGTTGCAAGTGGGTGTATGCTAAGAAGGAGGGATCTTCTATTGGGGACATTCGGTTCAAGGCCAGATTGGTTGCCAAGGGATATGCACAGCTTGAAGGTGTTGATTACAACGAGGTGTTTTCACCCGTTGTGAAGCATTCGTCGATTCAGATACTATTGGCATTGGTGGCACAGCTGGACCTAGATTTGGTCCAAATGGACGTGAAGACGGCCATTCTACATGGAGACTTAGACGAGGAGATCTATATGACACAACCTATGGGGTTTAAAGCTGCAGGAAGGGAAAATTTGGTGTGCAAATTGAGGAAATCTCTTTATGGACTGAAGCAATCACCGCGACAGTGGTACAAGAGATTTGATAGCTTTATGATTAGCCGAGGGTACACGAGGAGCCCTTATGACCCGTGTGTTTCTATGCGCAAGCTACAGGATGGTGAGCACATTTATTTGTTATTGTATGTTGATGATATGCTCATAGCTTCCAGGAATACTTCAGCTATTGGGAAATTGAAAAAGGAGTTGTCATCAGAATTTGAGATGAAGGACCTGGGAGAAGCTAAGAAGATACTGGGTATGGAGATTGAGCGAGACAGGGTGAAGGGGAGATTGAAGCTTACACAGAAGAGTTACTTACAGAAGATACTGAAGAAATTCAGTTTTGAGGGTAATACCAATGTGGTGAGTACTCCATTAGCTCCCTACTTTAAGCTTTCAGCTTTGATGTCATCAGTTTCAGTGGAGGATAGGGACTACATGTCCAAGGTTCCATACGCCAGCGCAGTGGGTAGCTTGATGTATGCTATGGTGTGTACTAGGCCAGATTTGTCACAGGCCGTGAGCATGGTATCTAGGTACATGCACAACCCCGGGAAGGGGCATTGGGAGGCCGTGAAGTGGATTCTACGATATATTAAGGGTACCGTGGACGTTGGGTTGATATTTGCGAAGAATGATGAGACAGGGCAGAATTGTATTGGCTACGTGGATTCAGACTATGCCGGAGATCTTGACAAGCGTCAGTCCACTACAGGTTATGTTTTTACATTGGCTAGTGCACCGGTGTGTTGGCGATGCACTCTTCAGTCTACAGTGGCGCTTTCTACTACGGAGGCGGAATATATGGCGGTGACTGAAGCAGTGAAGGAGGCTTTGTGGCTACATGGCTTGTTGGATGATTTGGGGATTGCACAGAAGACCATTCAGGTATATTATGATAGTATGTCAGCTATCTATTTGGCGAAGAACCAAGTCTACCATGCACGCACGAAGCACATTGATGTCAGATTTCACTTTGTACGTGACGTATTAGATGATGGTGATGTCACGTTGGAGAAGGTCCACACTAAGGATAACCCTGCTGATATGTTGACCAAAGTTGTACCAGGTGTGAAGTTTGGTCACTGTTTGAATTTATTGAACATTCTTCGTTGTTGAGGCCGTTGGCGGCCATTTGGATGAACTACGTTCGGCTTGATTCCTTGGGCAAGAGGATACGTAGGCAGTCTTGCAGATGCAGCCGGTTGAAGTTGATTGGGGGTGTTTTGGTGTCGGCTCAGTTTTAGGATAAACGTTCGCCGAGGTGGAGATTTGTAGAGTTGGTGAAAAGTCAGAGGTATGCCTCTGGAAGTTGGGCGGTCGACCGGCAGTGGAGCTGCGGTCGACCGATATGTGCACACAACTCTTAGTGTGCCTCTGGAATTTGGGCGGTCGACCGGACGAAGCGCTGCGGTCGACCGCGAATTGTCCAGATAGCAGACTGGACCTCGGGATATTTTGCGGTCGACCGACAGTGGTGCTGCGGTCGACCGACTATCGGGTTTTGGGTTTAAGTTGGTTTTCCAGACCCGTTTTCTTTGTAACTTGTATATAAACCCCAAATCTGTTCTAGGGTTTTATGCAAGGGAGATTTTGAGCTGCCAAAGGGGATTTTCTAGGGCTTCTTTTGTTGGAGTCTATTGGAGAGATCAAGTGATCTTGTTTGAGGGTTTTGGGTAAGATTTGTAACCCTAATTTGTATTCCCCTTTGATTTGATTAGTGAAACTCCCCCCTCCTTGCCCCGTGGACGGAGGCACATTGCCGAACCACGTATATCTTGTGTTCTTGCTGTGATTGGTTGGCTTGTGTCTATTGTGGTTTATTTTGTTCTTGTGTGTGCTATTGTTTTGGCTATTTGAGGCTTCCGTGGCGCACAACATAAAGCAGCAGCACTATAGCAAATAGAGAAGAAAATTACAGCACACATATTTCTTGCTTAATTTGAAATTAGTTAATCAAGTAATCCAACTTTGAGAATTTCACAGTTCTTCATTAAATAGAAAGAGTTTCTTATGATTTGTTCCCTCTACAGGGCTTTTGGAGATCCATCCTTCTTATCTTGGAACAAAGTTGCAGCTGCAGCAGCACCAGCAGCAGCAGAGAGTTCAACCCACTTAGATTAATTTCACAATCCTCATGTAAATAAAGCTTCATAGAGTTTGTTCAGTATCTGAGGTATCAATAACCTGAAGAAATAAATTGCGCATTCTTTCCTCCTTTTCTGTAGAAGCTGTTATCCACCTTTTGCCTTTCTGTCATTGCCTCACATTTTCCATACTAATATTTAAGTAACAGTTGCATGACAATTTCATGCTCATCACAATTCTCATACCACCATCCTTTCATGTTCTCACCTTTATCTTCTTTTAACAAAGATTTAGACAGGAACCAAGAACGACGAGAAAAAAATGGGCAGGTTACGGTTTCTTCTCGGTGTTTTCCCTTTCCTCGCTCTTCTTCTCTGCTTCTTCCTCTCGTACACCCATCTCTCGCCGACCACCATTCTAGTCAAGAACGAGATGATCGCATCGCCGCGAGAATTCAGCATTCTTATAGGAATCCTGACTCGTGCTGATCTCTATAACCATCGCCACTTCCTTCGAATTCTCTACGGCATACAGTCATCCTCCATCGCCCACGTTGACGTCAAGTTCGTATTCTGCAACCTCACAAAGGAAGAACAAAGAGTACTAGTCTCCCTAGAGATGCTACGTTACGACGACATCATCGTCCTCAATTGTACCGAGAACATGAACCATGGCAAAACCTACACGTACTTCTCCTCTGTCCCTAAAGTTCTTTCCCGTCGCTACGATTACGTTATGAAAGCCGACGACGACGTGTACATCAGGCTGGAGCAGCTATCTGCATCGATCGGACGGTTGGAACTAAAACGAGATTTTTATTACGGGTTTGTGATCCCGTGCAAGAGTCGAGAGCCGTTCGTGGAGTACATGTCGGGGATGGCGTATCTGCTCTCGTGGGATTTGGTGGAGTGGATATCCGAGTCTGAGATTCCAGCGACGGATACGGTGGGGCCGGAGGATAAGTTGGTCGGAAAGTGGTTGAGGACGGGAGGGAAGGGGAGGAACAGGTTCACGGAGAAGCCGGCGATGTACGATTATCCGGGGACCAACGGAGGTTGTTCTCATGAGCTTCTTAAGGAGACGGTGGCCGTGCACAGGCTCAAGAGACAGGAACAGTGGCTGGACGTGATTAGGTTCTTTAACGTCACCCAAGGGATCGAATCCTCGTTTCTACATTAATTAATTATGTTTGATTGTGTTATGGATGCGCGTGGTGTTTGACTTGATCATGAAAGATCCCGTTCAGATGATATTAGCCCAAATTTCATCATCTTTTGGATTTCAATTTCTAAGAATCAATAATTTATTTATAGTCTAATAGCAGATAACGGAATTATTATTATTATTATTATTATTTGCTGTTTAATTGAAATGTCACGTGAGAATCACATGACGATAAATTGTCTTTTGCCCCTCAGTTTACAAAATTACCCTACGAATAAAGAAAGGCCAAGAAAAGAATGTTTGCTTGGTTTTTTAAATGTACAAGTCCTAATAATAAAAAATTTATTGCATAGTAGCAAAATTTCATGAGATTTTTAAAAAAAATTGTAAGGATCAATGATTGGGTTTCCCCCCTAGACATCGTCTTAAAAATAGGGTAATTATATGGAAGCCATCTTTTAATTTTACTTAGCACATAAACTATTTTTAGAGTGGATTTTTCTTGCAATCAACCACATCCTTGTTGAAATTTTCACTGAAACCCCCTAGATTACCCTTAAAAAAATTCATATTCAACGCAAGCGACTCATTTTTTTTTAGTGTTTAGCTCCTGTTAGGATGTAACTCATGTACCTTGAATTTTGAACTCATTAAGATTATTATTTTTTTTTGGATTTCTACTGAAAACTTAACTGAGAGGTGGTTGATTGCAATGAAAAATCTACTTTAAAGATAGTTTCTAGATAAATTAAAATTGAAATATGGTTTCCATATAATCACGTTATTTTTAAGATGGTTTCTCTATAGGAATAAACCTTTAATAATTTATGGCAGTAGTAATCCTCTTCGTGACAATTTTCATTTTATTTGTTTCAAAAGACTTATTAGAAGCGTCTCTGTTCCCTTCTTCTTGTCAAATCCTCCCTCCGTGATGGTACGCTGTAACCCACCACTGGAAGTGCACAAATGTTGACTTTTAGTAACAGGAGNCCCCCCCCTAATTTTTTTTTTTTTTTTTTTTTGTTGCTGCTGTTATCAGATTAGTAACAGGAGTATGGTACACTATAACCCGACTTGTCCAGATTGTGTGACTAATTAATATAATATCTCTATGAGAGTTTGTTTAAGAAATTGGCCCTGAGATTAGCGTTTGATTTAAGAAGTTACAACTCATTTAAAAGGAAAAACCCACAAGGGATAGATTTCTAATACAAGCCTGCAGTTCTATTTCCAACATCAAATATACGGTGTGATGTACTTTTGAGCAGGATCATACAAACAGAAACTGCCCTCTCTAAGTAGATGACAGAGAAAATCCAGCATCAATTATCCAGCACACTTGAGCTCAACGTTTTCACTAGATCTTGATCCACAATGAGAGAGCTACCTACCTAAGATTTGTGGAGACAAGGCCGTGAGCACTGATTCCTTCCCAGCTAATAAACCATACGTAGGCCTGCAAAGCAAATCAACAAAGGAACAAAGGAATTCGAAACTAGCTCAAATTTTTTGTTTAGGCTAATTGCGGACAGGCCCCTTATCCACTGTAACTTATTACTCATTTTCTTCATTATTATCTGGAGCTGCTGTTTGCGTCAAAAGTTGGTTTTGTCATGGAATTCATTATATCTTCAGTCGATTACAATAAATTCAAAAAGATATAGCCTTTTTTATAAGACTTCTTTTACACAACAAAATGAAAATTACAACTCTTGAGAAACAAACGCATGATCGTTGTTTGGATCACTGCTTGCGTGGGATCTTTGCCTGTGCCGGGGGTGCGTTATCCCGTGGACCACCAAATCACAGATTCTGATCGAATCGTGAGGGGTTTATGATTCTGACTTCGTTTATCGAAGTGAGAACTTGAAACGATATCTTATCAAGGTAAGATAGTCGTTCTTCTTGAAATCAAGTCAAAGCCTGAATATCAAGGAGTTACAGAAGCTCGAGTACTCTGCCCTCTCTGCTCTGAAATCAGCCTGTGAATGCTCTCTGATCAGCCCCTCCCTTCAAAATAGCCTTCGGGGGGTATTTATAGCCCCTATGAATAGTTGGCGGAAAACAGGCTCGCGAGACAGCATTTGCTGTCTCGGCTGTCGAGACAGTGTTTGCTGTCTCGGCGGGCGAGACAGTGTTTGCTGTCTCGGCCCGCGAGACAGTAAACGATGTCTCGGAAACAGTAACCGTCAGGCAGTTTTAAAGACTGTCTCGCGTGGGCGAGACAGTAAAAGTCTGTCTCGCCCTGCGAGACAGTAAAGACTATCTCGCACGGCGAGACAGTCAAGTCTGTCTCGCGTGCGAGACAGTAAAGACTGTCTCGCGTGCGAGACAGTCTATACTTGTGTTCTTTTTGGCATTTTGGATGACTTCCTTTTGAGCTGTGTTTGGATTCCTTTCAGCATTTTTTGACGCCTACAGATACCCCCTCCAAAGTATTCCAGACTCAATCTTTTATAGAGGAGTTCTGGGATGCTTTGGATAAGATAGGTCTTACTTATGATCCTTTCCATGCTTGGTTGGGTAGATCGTATAGAAGAACCTGTAGATGGCTTCAACACTTGATCTCTTTGTCTCTCAGTCTATTCAGTGCTTTGTAGAATAGCTAAGATTCTTTCGGCATGGCGTTCATCGCTTGACCGTCGTCGAGATCTTGAATTGAAGCTGGAATTTGTACTTGTGAATTCAGCTTTTGTCATCAAATTGATACCGCATTGTTAATCACTGTATCAGTCTTCACAGGAACACAGTTTATACTCATGTATTTTTTGAAGTTCTTGGGAAATAGTTTAACCTCGTATATCCGTTGGGAGGTAGCCAGGTTATTCTTAAGAATATTTTGAGTGATATTCTCCAGAAACTTCCTGTTGATGGTAGGGAAACAGTTTAGACTCGTGTACCTATTGGAGTAATATGGTCTCTTTTTTGTTGGTAGAGATGAACCCAATGATGGAGAGGAAGAATTTTATATTCTTTCTCCTGGTCTCTTGTTTATTGGTAGAGATGAACCCGATGATGGAAAGGAAGAATTTTATATTCTATCTCCTAGTCTCTTGTTTGTTGGTAGAGATGAACCCAAAATTGGAGAGGAAGAACTTTATATCCTATTTTCTGGTCTCTTGTTTGTTGGTAGAGATAAACCCGGAATTGGAGATGAAGAATTTTATATTCTATCTCCTGGTCTCTTGTTTGTTGGTAGAGATAAACCCGGAATTGGAGAGGAAGAACTTTATATCCTATCTTCTAGTCTCTTGTTTGTTGGTAGAGATAAACCCGGAATTGGAGAGGAAGAATTTTATATTCTATCTCCTGGTCTCTTGTTTGTTGGTAGAGATGAACCCGATGATGGAGGGGAAGAATTTTATATTCTATCTCCAGGTGCAAAGGAAACTCAAAGTGGGATCTCCACTTAGAGAATCTGGACGGGTTTGAATAATCCTAACTGTCATAAGGTTTGATTATTCAACTGAAAGTGGACCTCTCGTTCATGGAAGGAATCGAAAGGGGATTTTGGTTTTGGTCCTAACTGTAGTAAGGTTTGACCAAGTGGGAGTTCTGAGACGATCCTAACTGTTTAAAGGTTTGATCGTTCAATTTGTGGACCCCTCGTTCATGGAACGCATCGAGAGGGGATTTTGGCTTTGGTCCTAACTGTTTAAAGGTTTGACCAACATGGGGATTTGATACGATCCTAACTGTTTAAAGGTTTGATCGTTCAATTTGTGGACCTCTCGTTCATAGAACGAATCGAGAGGAGATTTTGGCTTTGGTCCTAACTGTTTAAAGGTTTGACCAAAAAGGGAATTTTGTGAGGGAAGATTGATCTAAAGAGGTGATCGAATCTCATCTCAGCAAACGAGTATTCGGAAGTCATAGTAGGAGTTTAGTGTTTATCACTTTGTTCATAATGAGCTTTTTCTTACGAAACTGAGTTTATCATTATGTTTAGCTATATGATCAGGTTATCCTTAAAAGTACCATGCATGGCATTCTCCAGGAACTTCCCGTGAAAGAAAGGAAATAGTTTAGACTCATATACCTGTTGGAGTATTAAGGAGCAGTTTATACTCGTATACTTTTCGGAGTGAGATGGAGAAGCAGTTTATACTCGTATACCTATCGGAGTCTGGGGAAACAGTTTATACTCGTGTGGAGTATCGAGGAGCAGTTTATACTCGTATACTTTTCGGAGTCAGGGAAAACAGTTTATACTCGTATACTCATCGGAGTCATATGGTCGTCTTTACTCGACCTCTTTCGCCGTTATGATGCCGGAGTCAATTAATGCTTGGATCTTATTTTTGAGTCCAAAGCAAATATTGGTGGGATGAAGAACCCTTCTGTGGTATGCACAGTAGTTTGGATCTGTAATCATCTTAGCACCCTCCTGATCTTTAATAAGCGGTAGCTCGATTTTGTCATTGGCGAGGAGGTATTCCAAGATGGCTGGAGCTTCATCATCTTCGAAAGAATACTCCTTTTGGAACCTCGGATCGAGAGTCGCGTTCTGATGGAGAGGAAGAATTTTATATTCTATCTCCTGGTCTCTTTTTTGTTGGTAGAGATGAACCCAATCCTGGAGAGGAAGAATTTTATATTCTATCTCCAGGTGCAAAGGAAACTCAAAGTGGGATCTCCACTTAGAGAATCTGGACATGTTTGAATAATCCTAACTGTCATAAGGTTTGATTATTCAACTGTTTGTGGACCTTTCGTTCATGGAAGGAATCGAAAGGGGATTTTGGTTTTGGTCCTAACTGTAGTAAGGTTTGACCAAGTGGGAGTTCTGAGACGATCCTAACTGTTTAAAGGTTTGATCGTTCAATTTGTGGACCCCTCGTTCATGGAACGCATCGAGAGGGGATTTTGGCTTTGGTCCTAACTGTTAAAAGGTTTGACCAAATAAGGGTTTGAGATAATCCTAACTGTTTAAAGGTTTGATCGTTCAATTTGTGGACCTCTCGTTCATGGAACGAATCGAGAGGGGATTTTGGCTTTGGTCCTAACTGTTTAAAGGTTTGACCAAAGGAGGGTTTGAGAGGGAAGATTGATCCAACAAAGTGATCGAATCTCATCTCAGCAAAAGAATATTCGTAAATCACCGTGGGGATGTAGTGTTTATCACCTTGTTTGTAATGATCGGGTTATCCCTAAGAAAATTACATATAGCATTCTTTCGAGAACTTCCCGTTACATGAACCATCCACCCCCAGCTTCCTTTGTGAAACTGGGTCTATCATTATATTCAGCTGCAGCATGGCATTCTCCAGGAACTTCCCGTGAAAGAAAGGAAATAGTTTAGACTCATATACCTGTTGGAGTATTAAGGAGCAGTTTATACTCGTATACTTTTCGGAGTGAGATGGAGAAGAAGTTTATACTCGTATACTCATCGGAGTGAGATGGAGAAGCAGTTTATACTCGTATACTCATCGGAGTCATATGGTCGTCTTTACTCGACCTCTTTCGCCGTTATGATGCCGGAGTCAATTAATGCTTGGATCTTATTTTTGAGTCCAAAGCAAATATTGGTGGGATGAAGAACCCTTCTGTGGTATGCACAATAGTTTGGATCTGTAATCATCTTAGTACCCTCCTGATCTTTAATAAGCGGTAGCTCGATTTTGTCATTGGCGAGGAGGTATTCCAATATGGCTGGGGGTTCATCATCTTCGAACCTCCTGATCTTTAATAGGTGGTAGCTCAATTTTGTTATTGGCGAGGAGGTATTCCAATATGGCTGGAGCTTCATCATCTTCGAAAGAATACTCTTTTTGGAACCTCGGATCGAAAGTCGCGTTCACAGGAATTGCAGGTGTCGTCGGTCGGCTTCTCTCAGCTTTCTTTCTTTTAAGAAAGTGTTCAGCTTGTTCACCGCGCATTTTCAAATCCTTCCAAGTTTTGGATGGTACGACCCCCAGGGCTTCCAGGACATCGATGGAGAGATTATTGTGGCATGTTTGCAGGATGAACTCCTCTGTAACAGGATCTCTGCAATTCATTGCCTTGTTACGGAAGCGCTTGACAAAATTGTCGACTGACTCCCCGTCTTTTTGTTTTTCATCCAGAAGGGTTCCGATTGACACTTCGGTGTCATCATCGAAGAAGTTGCTGAGGAATAAACTTTCCATGTCATCCCAGCAATTGATGTTCCCTGGCTTGAGCCGTCGGTACCAATCGAAGGCGGGCCCACGAAGGGTGCCAACGAATGACCGGACCATTAAAGCCTCGTTTCTAGAGATCATGCCTAAATGAGACTTGAAATAAATCAAGTGCTGAATCGGTGAACTCTTTCCTTCAAACGGTGTGAAGTTAATCAGATTGAATTTTGACGGGTATGGTATTGAATCCCATTCTCTTGGGTAGGGACATAGAATACCCGTCTTCTTCACTTCTTGAGCCGTCATCAAAGCGTTGATTTTGTTTTCAAGCTCTTTCATTTTCCCTTTATCGTCTATGTCTTCATTCGAAGGACGTTGAGGAGAATGAGTTAGACCACCCCCTGTGAGAGGTGCTATTGAACCCCCCCCAATATCGTTATTGGGAGAATCCATTAGACCACCCCCAGCGTTATTGCTATTGGGAGTTCTGAGTGTGGCGACTGGATTCAGTTCTTTGACTGGACTCGGGGGGTTGAGGCCGCTGAGCTAGCAATTCTCTCATTTGTTGGATAGCTAACTCCATTTCTGTCTTCACTTCAGCTTTAATTTCTTCACGTTGTTTGGCTAGAGCTTCTTGAAGTATTTGAGCAAATTGATCAGAGGTGATCGTGAGTACTTCTCCGGTTTGTCCTGTGCTAGACATTGTATCATCAGAAGCGATTGCAGAACAAGTGTCCGAGAATTCATCCTCCGAGGACATTCCTTCTTGCATTCTTTTGTAATCTCTGCGTCTGATGGCTCCTAATTGGAGTCGAGACATCTTTTGAGCAATTCTTGGATTGACCTTTCCTCTCGGGGAAAAGTCGGGATTTGAGTCACTTGAATGCTGTTTAGACTTTCTTCTATCAGCCACGTTGATGGTGACTTCAGGGAATTCATCATCTTGGGCAGCTGATTTTCTTTTGCGAAAATGTCTCGGCTTAGGCTTCGACAATACAGAGACTTTTCGTGGGATGGCTTCTCGTTTGAAACAGTCACATTCTGATAATGCTGCTTTAATGAGTCGCGCATAGGAATAATGCGAGTTTATTTCTCGAATAACTCTCTTTTGAAAATTATTCATAACCCCAACTTGATAATACGATTCATCGGTATGATTGCCAAAAAATCGTATCGTCTGTTGGCATGACCTCCCAGGTATGACGATATCATTTGGTGAATGCGTCTTCTTCTGGGAGTATAAAACCTTGTTGGCATTCTCAGGACAATTTATTTTTGTCTTTGAGCAATCCAAGGTTATGTCGGGAGTCGGCGTGAAGTCTTAACGGGCTCCGAATGCTGACTTTTTACAACTTCAGACTTTGGAATCCAAACTTGGCAGAGTTTCGGTGGTTCTTTGGTCACCGTTTCCTTCCTCCTTTCTCGTCTTTGTTGTGAGAGAGCACGGACATGAGCAGCGTTTGTACGACGTTTTTGTATACGTTCTTTGAGGGTCGAATGAGCCCTCTTGACAAAAGTCCATTCATCCGTCGCTATTTTAGCAGAGATACGAGTGATTGGTTGTTGAGACAACTGAACCACTCGATGTCTCCTCGACTCTAGGTCCGCGTGATAACGAACCCCGTCGGTTTGTTCCAAGGCCTTAGCCATTTGGCGAGCGCGGCGTTGGCGTTGTCTCTGACGAGCTCTCTTCGTCAATGCCGGTGGGCTTTGATTCGATGACTCTTTAACTAGATAAGAGCCATTGTGAGCAGAGGTGTTGCGAGTGAAATCCTCAGCAACAATCAAGCGAGAGTCTTCATTTTGTGCCTTCTTTGGCATGTAAGTCTTCCTCAATTGTGAGATCCTCTTGTACTTGCGAGACAATGAAGATCTTGAAGAGGATGATGAGAGATATTCCTCAAACTTGATCTGGTCGAATTCGTATTCGACCATAGATTCAACTGGAATCTTGATCGGCTGCGACACGACGGTCTCGGCAGCGAGACCGTTGTCTCCCACTGTGGTCGCCAGCTTGTTTGCGTCAAAAGTTGGTTTTGTCATGGAATTCATTATATCTTCAGTCGATTACAATAAATTCAAAAAGAGATAACCTTTTTTATAAGACTTCTTTTACACAACAAAATGAAAATTACAACTCTTGAGAAACAAACGCAGGATCGTTGTTTGGATCACTGCTTGCGTGAGATCTTTGCCTGTGCCGGGGGTGCGTTAGCCCGTGGACCACCAAATCACAGATTCTGATCGAATCGTGAGGGGTTTATGATTCTGACTTCGTTTATCGAAGTGAGAACTTGAAACGATATCTTATCAAGGTAAGATAGTCGTTCTTCTTGAAATCAAGTCAAAGCCTGAATATCAAGGAGTTACAGAAGCTCGAGTACTCTGCCCTCTCTGCTCTGAAATCAGCCTGTGGATGCTCTCTGATCAGCCTCCTCCATAAAAATGGCCTTCGGGGGATATTTATAACCTCC
The DNA here is from genome assembly GCF_001876935.1 of Asparagus officinalis. Taxonomy (NCBI): domain Eukaryota; kingdom Viridiplantae; phylum Streptophyta; class Magnoliopsida; order Asparagales; family Asparagaceae; genus Asparagus; species Asparagus officinalis. The sequence continues at coordinate 83,378,458 of NC_033800.1, forward strand.
AAGAACAGTTGGCGAAAAACAGGCTCGCGAGACAGCATTTGCTGTCTCGGTGGGCGAGACAGTGTTTGCTGTCTCGCTGGGCGAGACAGTGTTTGCTGTCTCGACCCGCGAGATAGTAAATCCGCGAGACAGTAAACGATGTCTCGGAAACAGTAACCGTCAGGCAGTTTTCGTTTTAACTGCCTTCCCACGTTTCAAACTCCGTTATTTTGGCAGTTATCCACGTGATTCTCGCCCACGAAGTTTCCCACGTTCTTGAACAGTTAGTGGCCAAGTGTAGGGTAGTTACAAAGGCGGTTTTGACCATCTGAAAGCTGTCTCACGTGCGAGACAGTAAATTCTGTCTCGCACGGCGAGACAGTAAATACTGTCTCGCACGGCGAGACAAAGTGTAGGGTAGTTACAAAGGCGGTTTTGACCATCTGAAAGCTGTCTCACGTGCGAGACAGTAAAGACTGTCTCGCGTGCGAGACAGTCTATACTTGTGTTCTTTTTGACATTTTGGATGACTTCCTTTTGAGCTGTGTTTGGATATCTCTCAGCATTTTTTAACGCCTACAGCCGCGTTGCTGACTGTCACAACCAGTGCCTCCCAACTGTTTGGTAAAGAACCCAATAGCAATAAAGCCTGTAGCTCATCATCGATAGTCATCTTCATGGTAGCTAACTGATTAATCAAACTCTTGAACTCATTCGAGTGCTCTGCTATGTTGCTTTACTCTTTGAATTTCAAGTTCATCAACCGCCTTATAATAAACGCCTTATTTCCTGCGGTCTTCTGCTCGTAGAGGTCCTCAAGCTTCTTCTAAAGAGACTTTGCATTAGTCTCACCCGATACATGATGAAACACACTAACATCGATCCACATCCGAATATAACCGATCGCATTCCTGTGTTGTTTCTCTCATTCTTTATCAGTCACCTTTTCTGGCTTGGCTTCATCTCCCTCAATAGGGTCATGTAAATCTTTACAATACAGAATATCTTCCATCTTGAACTTCCATACTTGCCAATTGGAACCATCCAATTTCATCATTGTGCCAAAACTCTTCATCTTTTTTTATCCCAATGTACGCCTTGAACCAGGGCTCTAATACCACTTGTTAGGGATTCTATGGAGATTAATCTGCGGAATAAAACACTAAACGGATAACGACACAAATAAAAATACCACAAGCAAGCAAACACCAAGATTTAACGTGATTCGGCAAATCGTGCCTACGTCCACAGGGTAATCCAAAGATAAATATTTCACTATAAATCAAGGGTACAATCCTCCAAGTTACACCTGAACTTGAGAATTAAATCATAAGAGAAAGATACAGTGTTACATCTAGGGCACCAAAACCCTAAAACCCATCTCACCGAAAATCTCCAACACCCGCGGAGAAACCAACACCGTACTCTTGATAGCATCGTCGTTCTATAGACAACAGTATTTGAATCACTGCAATAGAACAACCGAGCTACCCGAAATCTCACTTTTTTCTCTCTCCTCTTTTTTTTTCTCTCGGTTACTATTCATGATTTACTATAGCACCAAAAAAATACAAGTTTCTCACGAATAGAATTCCTTTAGAAAGGAATTTTATTTTCAGGTCCTCCAAACCTATTCCTATTACAACTAGATCCTTCAAATTCTCTTCTAGATAGAATTTTAATTCATGTGGACCTCATGTGGGCCTTATCTTAGACTGGACCCACAACAAATATATAATTAGATAATAACTGATACATGTAGTTTCCATATCATTCTTGTTGGATTGTTAATAAAGTAGAGAATGTAGTTGAAATGTACACCATGATAAAATTACCTCTCTTTCTCACCATGAACTAACTAATTATCTAAATCATCAAACGGTACATGAATTTCATGTTGGTTTTGGGTGTAAACCTAAACCTTAGAATAAGCATGCAAAGCAAAGATTTCTCTAAGTTAGGAAATCAGGCGAACTTGGAAGTTCAGGCGAAGCTCGAAGCTGAGTTCAGGCGAACCTGCAGTTTAGACGAGCTTTGGAGGTTCAGGCGAACTCCAAGTGCAAGCAAGCTCCAAGTACAGGCAAGTTCCAAGTGCAGACGAATCAGTGCAAGCGAGCTTGACTATGTTCAGGCGAACATAAGTCATACAGGCGAGCTTTGCAACTAGGGGTGAAAATGAACCAAATAATAAAATAGTTCGATAATTGTTCGAGTAACTATTCGGTCATATTCGATTCGGTAGTTCATTTATCACTAAACAAATATTTTTTAGTATTCGAGTTTACTAATGAATAGAATTTAACTAGATGTATATTCGATTCATTTGTCTATCAAATATTCGTTTAAAATTTGATCACTTATTATTTATATTATTGCACATATGATGTCATATTTTTAACCTATTTACCATTTATACTTAAGTTTTATGTACTGATTTTAAGGCTTAAATAATCTTAAATCTATTTTCTAATGAAAATTTTGATTTAAATATACATACATTATATATTATAAATGAATAATTTTTATTTATGAATTTAAATACAATTTAAAAATCAAATTCTTTAGCGGAATAAATATACTTTGATATTCAAAAAGTATTCTTGAATATGTATGAATATTTATCAAATACCAAGTATTTGAGTTCGAATTTGAAAAACTCTATATATGAATATTAGAGTCTGCATTCGAATTCGATAATTTTAAATAAATAAAAATATGAACACCTTTGTATTCGATTCGATTCGATCATTTACCACCCCTATTCGTAGCCAGGCGAACTTGCAAAAAATAGATTCCTTATCTGTTTTAAGAATCTGTTTTGACCTAGGGTTTCCCTATAAATAGGGAACCCTGGTCGCCACTTAAACAAGACTTTTGGCAGAGTGATTCCTGTAGCGATTTTGGCAGTGATTTTTGTAGCGCCTTGAGCAGTGATTTTTTAGAGAAAAATCTTGCGCCTTGAGAAATAAAAAGAGAGTTTCTTTTGAGTGATCTCAAGGAGTTTGAGATCATCTCTTGCAAGCTTTGTAATCTTTTTTAATATTCAAAAGAATTTTTTTTGTGTGGCTCCGAGGACGTAGGCAAGTTACCGAACCTCGTTAAAATTTTGTTGTTCTCTCTTCTATTTTTTCCTTGCAAAGTTTTTTTATTTGTTGTGATTTTTTCTTGCCTTCTTTCAACACAAGATCCGGAGGGCGCGTTTCGCAAGATGGTTCACTTGACAAGTTGTCGATAGGACGAATCCCCAACAACCGATATCAGAGCTTAGTTCAGATCAGATCTGTGTGAGAGCAATGAAAGAAGAAAACAAATAAAAGATTGAGAAGTTTGACGGATTAGACTTCGCCTACTGGAAGTCATAGATGTTAGGTCTCATGTTTATAAGTCTACTATCTAATCTAGTTTTGATGATTAACAAACAATTCCTAACAATATTTGTCGAGTGTTTACATTTGATTGTTAGGTATCCTACACAAAGATCCTAGTTGGAGGTTGGTTGGAATTGAGGTTAACGATGACATTCAAAGGAGGTTGGTGGATATCGAAATTAAGCTATGTGTAATTCAAATCAAGATTCAATATCGCTTGTCGAGACTAATTGAAGATTTATTAGCTTGGGTATATTGTTTCTAGTTTAGATCTTATACTTTGTGTGTTTATGCTCAAAGATCAAATATTACACACATACACATTTTCAAATTTTCACTTTCAAGTTAAATCAAATAAATATGAAACAAATAGTTATATTTACAAACACACATGCTAGTTTTATATTTATCATATTTATTTACAAAATAATGTGTTTATGGATTAAAAACTTTTTTACACTATTTTATATCTTTTCTCAAGTCTAATAATCTATTAAAAAGTGTTTCAAAACTTATTTGTATTGATTTCATCAAAATCAAGTTTTAACGATTTCGTATTTTGACCAATTTTGCAAAATGATGAGTTTTCACAAATACGAAATGCAATTTAAAATTTTATTTTTATAACATGTTTATTTTCATGTTTATAAACATTTTCCAAAGTTTTATAATTTTTAGAATTTATTTGCTATTTTTTAAAGGGGTTCAAAGTTTAAATTTACTGTTTTTAAAAGACCATGTGCATGTTATCAGTCGACTGATGAGGATCATCAGTCAACTGATGAAAGTGGCTGGAGAGTCTAAAAGTTTCTGCTCAGTCGATTGATGAACCATCAGTCGACCGAAGCAGTTCATCAGTCGACTGATGAAGGGTAAGCGGCCTGTAAAGGTCATCTCATCAGTCGACTGATGAACAATATCGGTCGACTGATGGCCTATAACGGCTAGTTTTTTCAGTTTGCTAATTTTTTGGATTTTTGTCTTTGTGCTTGGATTTCTTGGTTTTTGGGCTTTGTTTTGTGATCCTATATATACCCCTTATCCACAAACTTCTGAACTAACTAAGAAAAATAAAAGTCAAGTTTTGAGCAAGTTTGTTTAAGTGTTTTAAGTTTGTTTTCAAGTGTGTTTATGTGAAGAAGTTTTCACAAGAGAAGGAGATCATTTCTTTGGTGTTTGAGCTTTAATCTCATTCTCTCTCACTATTGTTTTCAGAGAAGTTTTACTAAACTTGATTTCCAGCTTTATATATATTTGTTGTTGATTAACACTTCAATAAGCTAGATTTTATATTGAGTTTAGTTTTATTATTACTCATTGAATGCACACACAATCCTTGACCCTTTAGTATTTTCACATTAAGTATAATTTGGTTTGTGGTGAGTGATTCCTTGAGTGTGAGCTTAATTGTGTCCTCATCTTGTTTAGAGAACAAACACTTTGTATTTATGCTTTCATTGTTGAGAACACAATGTAATACACAATGACACCGAGAGAAGTGGTTGGTGAGGGACGTGGTTGATACCAAGAGGAGCGGCGTCGATTGTAAAGCATAGGGAGAGGTGGTAAATCCAAGCACTTGAGAAAGGTGACACGTGAGAGGCCAACGCTTAGAGGGTGTATTGTGTGATTACAAGTGTGTGAGTTGTAAACTTATATTGGTGAGTATTGAAAACCGATTGTGTAGTATTTTTATAAGATAGTGGAGATTCTCCTCGAGGGTGGGGAGCAGAGACGTAGGTCGTGGGTCGACCGAACTCCGTGATCATTTGTATTGTGTTTGCGTTTGTCAATTTGCGCACTATCTCTCTTATTTGTGTGTTCATATTTATATTCCCTTTTGTTTATATATCCTTACTTATTCCATTGTTTATCACATTATTAGGATATATTGTTAGCAAGTTTTAAATTGACATTAAATCGGATTAGATTAGCAAATACCCTATTCACCCCCTCTAGGGAACTTTCATTTGGTATCAGAGCTTGGTGCTCTTTGATTTGTGGCTTAACCGCTTAGAGTCAAAGATCCTCACTTTGATTTTGCTAATCTAGTTTTAAGATTTATTATATCTTGCTTGCATAAATATATCATGGATATGCATAGTGCACCTAATTTAGGTTATGACATTAATATTGCTCTAAGATTAGATAATATCCTTTATGCTCAATGGTGTGTTAGATTTAAACTTTTGTTAGATCTAAACATTTTGATTTATGGGAAAATATTAACGATGCTTATATTGTACCCACCTTAGAAAAATCTAAGTGGAGTAGTAATGATAAAAAGTTATTTACAATGAACAAGATTCTGTCAAAATTTTTGCTTAATGCTTTTGATACTTGTATTTCTAACAAACTTGGTCATTTTAATAGTGCTTATACATTATGAAAATTTATAGAAGTATGTCAAGAAAACTTGGAGGAGACTCAACGCGCTTTGGTAGAATCTACTTCAAGTAATAATGGAGCATCATTATCATGCAAACTGCCACTAGACGATAGCCCTAGTGAGGTATGCGATTCGAAATCCGAAAGCGAATTATCCATTAATGAATTTGCATGTGCATATGATAGATTAATACATGCCTATAAAAAGTTGTATCATAATTTGGTTGACTTAAAAGCAAGCATGTTAATTTGAAATCCGATCATGAGACACTCTAACTTATAGATTTGATATCATTGTAAATGAAAATGTTAATCTTAAAGAAAGCAATGAAAAATTAAAAATTGAAATTACTAGTTTATCTCATGAGAAAAACAATGCTATGTTAGAAGTGGAAAGCATTAGAAATGGATTTAATTCTTTTAAGAATAATCATATATGCTCTACTTCTAATAACATGCTTTTGTGCAAGAAAATGAGTTGAATCATGTTAAAAATCGCATATCATCTTTAGATTCAACACTAAAAATATACATTGTAGATAACAATAAGCTTATGGACTTGTATGCAAAGTCCCGTGTAAATTCTTCCAAGACTCTCATACACTATACACACATGTATAACAAAATTTATAAGTGCTCTATTTGCGACCGTAAATGTCATCTTGCTAAATTTTGTTATAATGCATGTAAACCCATTAAGACAAATAATACTTGTGCATCCCATCAAGCTTTATCACATCATACACATACACATGCTCATAAAGTTCATCACAAACATACTATTGTGTATAAATGCGATTATTGTGGTCATTTTGGTCATTTGACCAAATTTTATTTTGATTTAAAAAGAGTTTCACATTTGTAAAATATTTCTAAAAGACCATCTTTATTTGCAAATGATTCACGTGCACAACCACAAGGTCAACTCAAATCATTTCATCCTTTTCATTACACGTATTGCAATCAGAAGGATCATTTGCACAATTATTATTTTGACCGTGTACGTGCACAAAATGTGCCCAAATGGGATCATAACCCAAGGGCTTTAAGCTTGAATGATAGGAGTCATGTCCCTAAACTCTTCGGTACCAAGAGTGTTTGGGTACCAAAACAAGTTTAATTTTAAAGAACAAAACTTTTAGCATCTTTGTTTTTTTAATGTTCTTTAAAAGATGATTTTTGGATTTGTTTAAAACAAAGCTTAACTCTTCTATATTTTTTGTGTTTTGCAAATTATGAATGGTTAACTCACTTTAACCTTTGTATAAGTTTTTTGTATTTGACAGGTTAAGAAGGGGTTAAGTCTCGTTAACCCTTTGCCAAATGGTACCTCAGGGAACCACCGCCTCACCGATGAAAATGTAAAAAAAAACAAAAAGAAACAAAAAAACAAAAAAAGATAAAATTTTTATCTCTATTAGAAATCACGCAATGCTTCATATTAAATAATTCTAACATAAAGACACAATCATCAAAGCGTGAGGGACCCTTTCTCAAGAAAGAAGTGAGAATATTGCTTTGAGATTTAATTACTTGGAAGAGAATTAATTTTTAGGATTTGATCTGCTTTTGAGATCTATAATTTCATATGGAACCCATTTTTATCTACTTCCGCTCTATTTCTAAGCTTTTAAGGTGGGGAAGAAAAAATCTAGAAAGTGTGAATGTCGTATAGGAGCTACATTATCATTTAAGAAAATAGTGAAAATGGTCTTTACAGAGAAACAAACGTAACTTTTCGTTTAAAAGTAGCAGAAGTAGCCTCTACTTCGGCTACTTTATACCTACTTTTGTGCAAAAGGGAAAAAAAAAGGCTCTCAGTGAATGAACAAACTATATACCAAGATTTCTTATAGTAAAGATTCACCATACACTTTTCCATTTCCAAATTGTTTTATAGCCTGCAAAGTTGTGAGAACATCCCCCATAACATTAACAGACAGGAAATAGAAGTCGTTACAGAATTTATTTATAAAAATAATAATTAGAAGCGGAGCTGATTTGAAACGCTAATGCGAACGGAGCCCATATCTGCCATTTTTGTAAATAAATGAGAGGTTGAAGGTGTGAAATAATAATGGGACAAACCAAACACAACTGGTTTCTTTTTTTTTTTTTTTTTCACCGAAGACTAATTTCCTTGTAGCTTTACTCATGGCGGTCTCATATCGTGAATCTTATCTGAAACAATGCTTACGTTGGCTGTGTTGGCTTTGAGACCTACACATACTATGCAAACGGTCTCACATTGTGAATCTCGCACTTTTTCTCGTGACGAGGATATCCAACCTGTTCCATGCGGACAGAATCTACCGTCTGGAAATAATATCAACGTTCTTCTTAATTATTTCCTCTCTCACAAATTTATGGCTGTAATCAACTCATTCTACTGCTCCATTCTTCGTTTGATGGATCCTTTTACCAAAAGTTTCCCCAAACAAAACCCCTCAGCAGCTGACGAGTCGTCGTTACTATGAACCCCACGGAAGTGACGAGGGCTGCCAAAACGGAAGACCTGTCAGCGACAGGCCTACATTATTCCCAGGATTTTCTGGGAATGGGGTCAACATGCTCAGGGATAGAATCAACATCAGCAACAGAGAAGAAACCAGAGGAAGAGGATCTGGGGTTGTCGACCGAAAAGGGGGCAAAGGGAGCAGTGTTTTCAGAAGAAATTGCGAGACAGGGTTCCTTTGATCCCATTTACGAGCGGCCGCCGACGGAGGAGTCACCAAACGAACAAATGCTGAAACAGGCGACAGAGGCTGGAGAGGAATTACAGATATGGTTAGAAAAAATAACAAACGGAGATGAAGTTTTGTCCCTGCAAACTTGGGGGATGGAAACGGTAGAAGTAATGCCACAAGGAGCGGAGTGTGTCGTGCCGGAGGAGGTGACTCGGGCCCGAGGGGGTAAAAACGTGCTCGAAGACGTTAGAACCGTGACGGCGGGGAAGAGGACTGAAGGGCCAGGAACATTTACAACCAGGAAGAAGAATGTATGGAGCGAAGAGGAGCACAGGTTCGACTGATTCTAGTACATAAGCGCTTCCTAGAATTCCTGGGAACTATAGATCGGGAATATTGCACGTTCTAATCAAGCATCGCCTAGTTTTTCTTAACTAAAAGCACCGTCATAGGTAAATTGCTCTCCCAATTTAACACGCCACAGGAGCGCGCGCGCACTCCCATCAACAACACCAACCAAAAACCACCTCCGCATCCTCACCTAAGATGACTTCACCTGAGCTTTTTCGCTGGTATAATACCCTTCAACCATCTTCTATTCTGAAGTCACAGTTTTCAATTAGCGCGCACACGCACACACGCAAACACCATATAAAGGTAAGAAGGGCATATGTCGAGAGTTATTCCTTCTCAATAACGTATTAGCAAAATGAGTAAAGTATGTCCACCATGTTCCCGGTTTGCTTTCATAACAAAAAACCTGGAGCATGTCTACACGTAATTAACCTGGATTAATAACAAAGTCGAGTTCTGATAGTTTATAGACAGAATCATATTATCCAATTTCAAACAAGAACATGCCTTCAGCCAATAAGAACAGCAACACTTTTACTGATTTGTTACGCATTCGCAATGCAAATAAAGGTATCAAAGGCATCAATATGTCGGCGTGCTTCGATGTGGATTATTCTATTTACAAACTCTGTTATATACTACAATTTCAACCTCATCCACTTTGTACGCCTAATGCCAGGACATAATAGATTAAGATAATCTGATCTTTTATTTGGATCACATATAAATCATGGATAGTGTGAACAATGACCTTCATGTTTTACTTGTGAAACTGTAAGTACATAAATTTCATAGATCATAATTCTCATGTCTGCAGTTTCCTGAATTCTCCCCATAATATTATTCCGAAAATACGTTTTCCCCTCTGTTCCAGGTTATTCTTGATGGGCTTAAAGGTTCATGGAAGAGGAGCTTGGAAGAGCATAGCCAAAAATTTTGTGCACACAAGGACGCCGAGTCAGGTCGCAAGCCACGCACAGAAGTACTTTAATCGGCAGTTGGACGAGAGGCAGAAGCGTCGTCCAAGCATCCTCGACATCAAGACCATCAACACGACCGCAAAGACTCGTCGAGAAAGCATGTATGACTCAATCAAGAGCAGTAGCCAGGTCAACCTTAACAATGCCAAGCGGTCCAGTCCGTCATCTATGCCTTTGCCGCCTCTGCCACAGATGGAGTTCACACAAATGGCGAGCAATGAGCACCCCAACCCAAACACCCCCAAAACAAATTCCCAACTTCCGCAACCAGACAGTTTGGAACAACAACAATATGCACTGACTTCAGGAGGTGGAGATCATGACTGACCTGCCCGACATCAGGTCGGATACAGAAGCCTAGACCAACAATATAACTGGCAGAACTCTTGTCATCACCGAAGTGTCCCAGGATGCGTCCACTTAGACGGAAGACATTAAATCCCACTGGGTCCACCTTCGTTTCAGAACGGAAAGCAAGAGACTACAGCTGCTCAAATGTAAAGCGAACGCGACAGCCAAACTGAACTTTTACACCAAAACAAGAGCCCTAGAATTGAAGAACAGTGGGTGAACCAATCAGCACCTCAAATCTGTAACTGCATATTTTTCAACTTTAGACTTCTAGCACAAAGACAAACAAATTTATTGTCACTTCAGTACTCATGGCGGTCTCATACCGTGAATCTTCTTCATGAGACGAGGCTTAGCCGCTCACAGTTTCAGCATCAGCTTGGACTCGCACGTTTTGCTCGGCTGGTCTCGCATTGTGAATCTTGCATAGATTATCGTGATTGGAAAATTCAGCATGTCTCATGCAGAATTTTTTATTTGTCAAAATATCAGTAGGCTTTCTTATTTCCTTTCCCCTGCATATAAAACTCGCAGTTTCTTAACAAAGCAACTGTAAATGATTGAATAGCACATACGATAGCAACAATTAGATTGACAACATAGCAACAGGAAAGAACCAATTAAGGTCTGGTGACTCTTCGGTTTGATGGATGAAAATAGCTGCCACAAACTTGCGTGAAAGATTATTGTGACAATCTTACACTGTGAGCGCTCAGGGTGTCTCGGCGCACGAGAAGGGTGTCTCGAGCGCAACCGGAGCAGGCGGGTTGTTTTCGTTTTGGACCTTGTTTTCTTGTTAATAAATAGGAACTTCGTTCCCAGGGTTTTTTGCAGAGTATGGTGGCTGTCATCAACGAAAAAAAAAGAGAGTTTTTCAGATCTGAAAAATGTGTGATCTTGAGAAGAGAAAAGAGAGAGTGCTTGGAGAGATTGTACAAAAAAGAGGTCATCTTCTTTTGGGTAAAATCAAAGCCTCGTTTTTTAGACGAGCTTGTGGGTTGTGCAAGTCGTCGGTGTTCTCCATCATAGTGGAATCTCCCTTTTCTCCCCTTCCCTGTGGACGTATGCAAGTTTGCCGAACCACGTAAATCTCGTGTCTTCTTTATTGTTCTCTGTGTATTGACGATTTCTTGTGTTGGTTCCCTCAATATTCAGATCTAGATTTGATATCGGGAAAAGTGTATATCTTACCTCGTTGAGATATTCATTTATGTTCTTGTTTCATATCGAAACAGGAACATCGAGGTTGGTTTGAATTTTATGAAAAATAAAAGACAGGGCTTTCTCTAGAGGTGATTTATTTTTGCGATGAGTGGGCGTGTCGGCGCCCCAACAATTGGTATCAGAACCCTTGTTCAGATTGGGGTGGTAAAACTTCCAATTTAAGGTAGTGCTTGGTTATTGTGTGGTGCATACAAGGTGTTTGTTGAAATTCCTGAAAGAAACGGATTTACTAAAATAAGCGGAGAATGACGTTTACCAGTAAAACAGTTAAAGTTAGAATGTATGAGATTGAAAAGTTTAATGGGAAGAATAATTTTTCTCATTGGAGGATACACATAAAAAATTCGTCGATTTCGCAGAAACTGCACAAGGCTTTGGCAGGAAAAGAAAAGAAGCACAAAGATATGTCTGATGAGAATTGGGAAGAGTTAGATCTCGAAGCACGAGTGCCAATTATCTATACCTACATAGATATAAGAAGTACCAAATATTTACAGCTTAAGACAAATTGAACATGTTCTCGTTGAGTAAATTTGAGGTTCCCCCATTTCATCCTTTTCGTGCATATCGATCTAAAGTAATCCTTGTGTGAGGAATAGTTATGGGGATGTGGGTTGCTTATAACAGGAATAGGGTTCATCAATGTTTGAACTTCACTTTGAATTGAGGTCATCGCTAAATGAAAATTGACACATGCAGAGGCTCAAATAGTTAAGATATACATACATATAGTGTTGTGAAAGTGAAAGTACATATCTTCATAGATCAGTTTAGGAATATCTCACAATCCACTTGTACGTGTTCTCTCAGCATCATTATTCCGAAAATGCGTTTTCCTCTCTTCCAGGCTATTCTTGATGGGCCTAGAAGTTCATGGGAGAGGAGCCTGGAAGCATATAGCGAAAAACTTTGTGCGCACGAGGACACCAACCCAAGTCGCTAGCCATGCACAGAAGTACTTCAGTCGCCAGTCGAACGAGAGGCAGAAGCGTCGACATAGCATCCTTGACATCACGACCATCGCCGGGACCACGAAGACTAATCAGGTAAGCATGTATATATGACTAATCAAAACCACTACCACCTTAACAATTAATGCCAATCAGTTCCCTCCCTCATCAATGTCTCTGCCACTTCTGCCAGATATGAAGTTTACCCAAATGTCGACCCATGTCTTAATAATGCCCCCCCTCAACCCAACGGTTTGAAGACAACAATAATAGGCCTGAGTTTCAGAAGAATGGAGATCACGGCTGCCTTGCTTCACATCAGTTTGCGCACCGAAGCTTCTAGACCAACAATATAACTAATAGTAACTGTAGAACTCTTGTTGTTGGCAGAACTGTCCAGGATAAGTCCACTTAGATGGTGTGGACAAAGAAAATCCTACTTACGACAGTCTATCTTTCTGTATTAACTCTGCTATTAATAAGTGTCCCATGATGCTCATGACGAAATATTAGATTAGATTTTTAAGGAACACCTGAATGAATAGAAAATGTGACCAGAAATAAATGGAATTTAACTGGAGGTTAGGACTGGTTATCTTTTTGAATTTAACTTCCTTTGTCAATCAAACAATGTTAACTGACTCCTTTTAGAAATTAACAACCGCAAACTAGAGGTCTCTTTGTGTTTGGAAACTGAGTTTGCGCATAAATCTCCACTCTGATACAAAGCACATAAATCTCCACTCTGATACAAAGCACGTAGATCCAAAAGGAGACCCACCACCCACATCACAGAACTACAAGTAAATGGGACTTTTTTTTACACGACCAAAAACAAAAACACGAGCCCCCTAACCTCCG